>NW_022631114.1:45473-378444 GCF_010015895.1 Lontra canadensis
AAAGCATATTTTCCTGGGGTTGTTGCCACCCTTTTAGTATTTTACTTACTCCTTCATATACTCTTATCTGGACAAAATGACAAGGCGGAAAAATTCACCACAAAAAAAAGAACAAGAGGCAGTACCAAAGGCTAAGGACCTAATCAATACAGACATTGGTAATATGTCAGATCTAGAGTTCAGAATGACGATTCTCAAGGTTCTAGCTGGGCTCGAAAAAGGCATGGAAGATATTAGAGAAACCCTCTCGGGAGATATAAAAGCCCTTTCTGGAGAAATAAAAGAACTAAAATCTAATCAAGTTGAAATCAAAAAAGCTATTAATGAGGTGCAATAAAAAATGGAGGCTCTCACTGCTAGGATAAATGAGGCAGAAGAAAGAATTAGCGATATAGAAGACCAAATGACAGAGAATAAAGAAGCTGAACAAAAGAGGGACAAACAACTACTGGACCACGAGGACAGAATTCGAGAGATAAGTGACACCATAAGACGAAACAACATTAGAATAATTGGGATTCCAGAAGAAGAAGAAAGAGAGAGGGGAGCAGAAGTTATATTGGAGAGAATTATTGGAGAGAATTTCCCCAATATGGCAAAGGGAACAAGCATCAAAATCCAGGAGGTTCAGAGAACCCCCCTCAAAATCAATAAGAATAGGTCCACACCCCGTCACCTAATAGTAAAATTTACAAGTCTTAGTGACAAAGAGAAAATCCTGAAAGCAGCCCGGGAGAAGAAGTCTGTAACATACAATGGTAAAAATATTAGATTGGCAGCAGACTTATCCACAGAGACCTGGCAGGCCAGAAAGAGCTGGCATGATATATTCAGAGCACTAAACGAGAAAAACATGCAGCCAAGAATACTATATCCAGCTAGGCTATCATTGAAAATAGAAGGAGAGATTAAAAGCTTCCAGGACAAACAAAAACTGAAAGAATTTGCAAACACCAAGCCAGCTCTACAGGAAATATTGAAAGGGGTCCTCTAAGCAAAGAGAGAGCCTAAAAGTAGTAGATCAGAAAGGAACAGAAACAATATACAATAACAGTCACCTTACAGGCAATACAATGGCACTAAATTCATATCTCTCAATAGTTACCCTGAATGTTAATGGGCTAAATGCCCCAATCAAAAGACACAGGGTATCAGAATGGATAAAAAACCAAAACCCATCTATATGTTGCCTACAAGAAACTCATTTTAAACCCGAAGACACTTTCAGATTTAAAGTGAGGGGGTGGAAAAGAATTTACCATGCTAATGGACATCAGAAGAAAGCAGGAGTGGCAATCCTTATATCAGATCACTTAGATTTTAAACCAAAGACTATAATAAGAGATGAAGATGGACACTATATCATACTCAAAGGATCTGTCCAACAAGAAGATCTAACAATTTTAAATATCTATGCCCCTAACGTGGGAGCAGCCAACTATATAAACCAATTAATAACAAAATCAAAGAAACACATCGACAATCATACAATAATAGTAGGGGACTTTAACACTCCCCTCACTGAAATGGACAGATCATCCAAGCAAAAGATCAACAAGGAAATAAAGGCCTTAAATGACACACTGGACCAGATGGACATCACAGATATATTCAGAACATTTCATCCCAAAGCAACAGAATACACATTCTTCTCTAGTGCACATGGAACATTCTCCAGAATAGATCACATCCTTGGTTCTAAATCAGGTCTTAACTGTTATCAAAAAATTGGGATCATTCCCTGCATATTTTCAGACCACAATGCTCTGAAGCTAGAACTCAATCGCAAGAGGAAATTTGGAAAGAACCCAAATACATGGCGACTAAACAGCATCCTTCTAAAGAATGAATGGGTCAACCAGGAAATTAAAGAAGAATTGAAAAAATTCATGGAAACAAATGATAATGAAAATACAACAGTTCAAAATCTGTGGGACACAACAAAGGCAGTCCTGAGAGGAAAATATATAGCGGTACAAGCCTTTCTCAAGAAACAAGAAAGGTCTCAGGTACACAACCTAACCCTACACCTAAAGGAGCTGGAGAAAGAACAAGAAAGAAACCCTAAACCCAGCAGGAGAAGAGAAATCATAAAGATCAGAGCAGAAATCAATGAAATAGAAACCAAAAAAACAATAGAACAAATCAACGAAACTAGGAGCTGGTTCTTTGAAAGAATTAATAAGATTGATAAGCCCCTGGCCAGACTTATCAAAAAGAAAAGAGAAAGGACCCAAATAAATAAAATCATGAATGAAAGAGGAGAGATCACAACTAACACCAAAGAAATACAGACAGTTATAAGAACATATTATGAGCAACTCTATGCCAACAAATTTGACAATCTGGAAGAAATGGATGCATTCCTAGAGATATATAAACTACCACAACTGAACCAGGAAGAAATAGAAAGACTGAACAGAACCATAACCAGTAAGGAGATTGAAACAGTCATCAAAAATCTCCAAACAAACAAAAGCCCAGGGCCAGACGGCTTCCCGGGGGAATTCTACCAAACATTTAAAGAAGAACTAATTCCTATTCTCCTGAGACTGTTCCAAAAAATAGAAATGGAAGGAAAACTTCCAAACTCATTTTATGAGGCCAGCATCACCTTGATCCCCAAACCAGACAAGGATCCCATCAAAAAAGAGAACTACAGACCAGTATCATTGATGAACACAGATGCAAAAATTCTCACCAAAATACTAGCCAATAGGATTCAACAGTAATTAAAAGGATTATTCACCACGACCAAGTGGGATTTATTCCAGGGCTGCAAGGTTGGTTCAACATCTGCAAATCAATCAATGTGATACAACACATTAATAAAAGAAAAAACAGGAACCATATGATACTCTCCATAGATGCTGAAAAAGCATTTGACAAAGTACAGCATCCCTTCCTGATCAAAACTCTTCAAAGTGTAGGGATAGAGGGCACATACCTCAATATTATCAAAGCCATCTATGAAAAACCCATCGCAAATATCATTCTCAATGGAGAAAAACTGAAAGCTTTTCTGCTAAGGTCAGGAACACGGCAGGGATGTCCGTTATCACCACTGCTATTCAACATAGTACTAGAAGTCCTAGCCTCAGCAATCAGACAACAAAAAGAAATTAAAGGCATCCAAATCGGCAAAGAAGAAGTCAAACTATCACTCTTCGCAGATGATATGATACTATATGTGGAAAACCCAAAAGACTCCACTCCAAAACTGCTAGAACTTGTACAGGAATTCAGTAACGTGTCAGGATATAAAATCAATGCACAGAAATCAGTCGCATTTCTCTACACCAACAACAAGACAGAAGAAAGAGAAATTAAGGAGTCCATCCCATTTACAATTGCACCCAAAACTATAAGATACCTAGGAATAAACCTAACCAAAGAGACTAAGAATCTATACACAGAAAACTATAAAGTACTCATGAAAGAAATTGAGGAAGACACAAAGAAATGGAAAAATGTTCCATGCTCCTGGATTGGAAGAATAAATATTGTGAAAATGTCTATGCTACCTAAAGCAATCTACACATTTAATGCAATTCCTATCAAAGTACCATCCATTTTTTTCAAAGAAATGGAACAAATAATCCTAAAATTTATATGGAACCAGAAAAGACCGCGAATAGCCAAAGGAATATTGAAAAAGAAAGCCAGAGTTGGTGGCATCACAATTCCGGACTTCAAGCTCTATTACAAAGCTGTCATCATCAAGACAGCATGGTACTGGCACAAAAACAGACACATAGATCAATGGAACAGAATAGAGAGCCCAGAAATAGACCCTCAACTCTATGGTCAACTAATCTTCGACAAAGCAGGAAAGAATGTCCAATGGAAAAAAGACAGCCTCTTCAATAAATGGTGTTGGGAAAATTGGACAGCCACATGCAGAAAAATGAAATTGGATCATTTCCTTACACCACACACGAAAATAGACTCAAAATGGATGAAGGACCTCAATGTGAGAAAGGAATCCATCAACATCCTTGAGGAGAACACAGGCAGCAACCTCTTTGACCTCAGCCACAGCAACATCTTCCTAGGAACATCGCCAAAGGCAAGGGAAGCAAGGGCAAAAATGAACTATTGGGATTTTATCAAGATCAAAAGCTTTTGCACAGCAAAGGAAACAGTTCACAAAACCAAAAGACAACTGACAGAATGGGAGAAGATATTTACAAACGACATATCAGATAAAGGGCTAGTGTCCAAAATCTATAAAGAACTTAGCAAACTCAACACCCAAAGAACAATAATCCAATCAAGAAATGGGCAGAAGACATGAACAGACATTTCTGCAAAGAAGACATCCAGATGGCCAACAGACACATGAAAAAGTGCTCCATATCACTCGGTATCAGGGAAATACAAATCAAAACCACAATGAGATACCACCTCATACCAGTCAGAATGGCTAAAATTAACAAGTCCGGAAATGACAGATGCTGGCGAGGATGCGGAGAAAGGGGAACCCTCCTACACTGTTGGTGGGAATGCAAGCTGGTGCAACCACTCTGGAAAACAGCATGGAGGTTCCTCAAAATGTTGAAAAGAGAACTACCCTATGACCCAGCAATTGCACTGCTGGGTATTTACCCTAAAGATACAAACGTAGTGATCCAAAGGGGCACGTGCACCCAAATGTTTATAGCAGCAATGTCTACAATAGCCAAACTATGGAAAGAACCTAGATGTCCATCAACAGACGAATGGATAAAGAAGATGTGGTATATATATACAATGGAATACTATGCAGCCATCAAAAGAAATGAAATCTTGCCATTTGCAACAACGTGGATGGAACTAGAGGGTATCATGCTTAGCGAAATAAGTCAATCAGAGAAAGACAACTATCATATGATCTCCCTCATATGAGGGAGAGGAGATGCAACATGGGGGGTTAATGTGGTAGGAGAAGAGTAAATGAAACAAGTTGGGATTGGGAGGGAGACAAACCATAAGTGACTCTTAATCTCACAAAACAAACTGAGGGTTGCTGGGCAGAGGGGGGTTGGGAGAGGGGGGGGTTATGGACATTGGGTAGGGTATGTGCTATGGTGAGTGCTGTGAAGTGTGTAAACGTGGAGATTCACAGACCTGTACCCCTGGGGGGGAAATATATATATATGTTTATAAAAAATAAAATTATAAAAAAAAAAGATTTTATTTATTTATTTGACAGATAGAGATCTCAAGTAGGTAGAGAGGCAGGCAGAGAGAGAGGAGGAAGCAGGCTCCCCGCTGAGCAGAGAGCCCGATGCGGGGCTCAATCCCAGAACCCTGAGATCATGACCTGAGCCGAAGGCAGAGGCTCAACCCACTGAGCCACCAAGGTGCCCCCACTGCTTATCAATTTTTAAAATGTCAACTAGAACATAAATTCTGCGGAGTTGGATATTTCTGGTCAAAACTAAGTTTTCATCGAATCAGTGAATACATTTCAAAATATCATGTGTGGTGAATAGCAATGTGAAGGTTGAGAGAATTTGAAGGGAGAGACAAATTACAAAGACTCCTGCCATTATTCAGGCGGGAGCTGGTGGTGGAAATGGGGGTAAACAGTTGAATTTGTGGTCTACTTTTTTTTTTTTCCCTCTTTTTTTTTTTTTTTAAGATTTTATTTATTTATTTGATAGAGAGAGATCACAAGCAGGCAGAGAGGCAGGCAGAGAGAGAGGAGGAAGCAGGCTCCCTGCTGAGCAGAGAGCCCGATGCGGGGCTCGATCCCAGGACTCCGAGATCATGACCTGAGCCGAAGGCAGCGGCTTAACCCACTGAGCCACCCAGGCGCCCCGAATTTGTGGTCTACTTTAAAGGTAGAAAAGTCAGACCGGCTTATTTTCAAGGTAGGTTGGTAGATGCTGCTTAATTATTTGATTGATGAACTTCTGTAACATGTGGGCATGAAAACGGCTTTATGACAGGCTGATCATATCTCCTGGTCCCAAAAATTCTCAGTTAGTTTTTCATTGAATAATCTGCCAAGTGTGGCTAGGGAAATTTCAAGAGTACTCAAGGCAGAGGATATTTTGGAGGTGGGGCAAGGAAGGCTGTTTCAGTAAGAATTTGCTGTGTAATAAATCAGCATAGCTTAGTGACTTAACACAACACAGATTTCCTATGATTTTATGGGTTGGCTGGGCAGTCTCTCTGCTGATTTCCTCTGGGCTCACTCACGTGGTTTCTTCCAGCCAGAGGCTCAGCTGGGCTGGACGTTCATCTCAGGATGGCTTCTGTCACGTGCTGGCGGTCAAGGTGTGCCTAACTTCTCCTCCATAAGGCCTCTGCCCTTCAAGTAGGCTATGCCAGCTTCCTTATATGGTGGTCCAAAGGTGACGTTTCAAAAGGGCAAAAGTGGGAGCTGCCAGGGCTAGCCTTGGAAGTCATACCCTGGGACTTCTGCTAAATTCTCTTGGTCAACATAAGTCACAGGCTAGCCCAGATTCAAGGGATAAGGGAAACAAACTTGTCACTCTCGACAGGAGAAGCAGGTAAGTCATTGCCAAAGGGCATGCTTACCACGGTAGGAAGAATTTGTGGCCACATTTTGCAATCTCCCACAGAAAGAAGCTGGCATTTATGGAGTGTTAACTATGTTCCAGGCATGGGGCAGGTACAACACATATGTGATTCTGCATAATCCTCACAGCGATCTTGGGGGTGCAGCAAAGAAATGGAGGCTCCAGGACAACAGACAGCCTCTCTCCAGGACCCAGAACCAGTAAGGGGGAAGTCTGGCATTCAAGTCCACAGTTTTCTGACTTTAAATGCCTGTTTTTATGTTTTTGTTTTTGTTTTGTTTTCTCTTCTTTAACACGGATACTGGTCATACATCTGTGGTGTACAGAAGAGGGATTCAGTTGGCTCTGTCAAGCATTTTTATCCCCCTTTTCTTCTGCTTTCTTTCTCTTGTTTGCAGATTTGATGAGTTCTTCACCTTGTCTGGGGATTTTTTTTTTCTTTGGGTCACACACTTAACAGTTAACATTTACGGCATCGTTACCACAGTTTTGCTCGTGGTGGACTCTGCTGTCTGGACAGTGTTCACCGTTGGCCAGGCTGAGCTGGGTTGCTAGATGGTCATTGGTTTGTTGTCCTACAGGACTGACCTTCCTGTCCCCGGTATGGTTGGGATTTTCTTTGCTGCAGATTTCTGCCCCACTGGAGGCAGCTCCCAGCAGGGAGCCCAGCGCTGGGAGCCCTGCTGCCTCCCCCGAGATGGCCCGAAGAGTCCTTTATCTGTGGCACGTGGCCACCAGGTAGTGTTCTGGAAAGCCTGGGCTGCGACTGGGCAGCAGGGCAGTCTCCCTTCTGGCTGGGGAGATGGTGTTTACTCGTGTGTGGATTGACCCTCTGGTCTCCGTCCCCTGTTTCTGGAAGAGGAGAGACGAGCACTTGTGTCTTCTTTCTGCGGAGGCGAGGAGGAGCACAGAACCATGCCCCGCTCCGCAGGCTGCCCTTGGTCTAGTTGCCTGTTTCTGCCCTGGGCAGGGGTTGCTGGCGGGTGAACACACATTCAGACAGCAGATTTTTCATCTACTGACCACTTATCTCGGGATGGCCTGTGAGGCTATTCAAAACACGTTCACGTGCACATTCCCACGAGAACCTTGCGACATCCCTGTGAGGGCCGCAGGGCAGGGGATGCTGTTCCTGTTTCAGAGAAGAGGGCAGTGAGGCTGTCGCCCAACTCTCTCTTAGACCTGGGACTCCAGCCCGCTTCTCTGCCTTCGGGCTGGGCTGAGCCTTGAAGAGCAGGTGCAGGGGTGAGGGCACTAGGGAGGAGTCTGGGGGCACAAGAGGAAGACTCTCCCATAGCTGCTAGTCACTACCCTGAGCCAGCAGCTCTGATGCAGCCACGAGCTTTGTGCAGCGATGGCTGCCTTCTCTCTGTGGGTGGGACCGCGGTGCCGGCGGGCTGGGGAATCCCGTCAGTGACAACACAGCATCCTTTGCGCTGACGCGGCAGCAGATGCCCCAGACCCACTCCAAGCCTGACAGCATCTCTGCAAAGTGTGTGAAGGGACAGCAGACGTCAGAGCCCTCCTGTAAATCACCTTCACAGAGGCTCTTTGTGGTTGATTCACTGATGACTCATTTATAATCTGGTTTCAACATTGTGAGTCAAAATGCACCACTTTCATTAAAAATAACATTCACTGGGGTCTAACGGCTTTCTTTTTTCTGTTTTTAACTGTACAGTGTGGTTTTTGGATGGGAAGCTGTCAGATAACAGGCGACGTGTCCGGGGCGCCTGAGTAGAGTAACTCTGCAGGCCTTCCCAGGGCCCCACTGCTCGGGGAAGGATGGAGCGGGGGACTGGGCACCTGTGGTGGGTTCCCGCGGCCTTCGGGTGTGCGCAGTCCTCGGGGCCGGCGCGAGCTGCGGGGGATGCGGGGGATGGTGCGTGTGCAGCAGGTGCACGGCGAGGTGTCCGCCCTACGGGGGAGTCCAGTCCACACACAAAGCCAGAAGCATGGGGATTACCTGGGATGCTCGTCCGTGCAGATTCCTGGGCTCCCCCGCCCCAACTCCCACAGCTCCGTGGGCAGGGCCTTGACAAATGTTTCAAGAGATTTCAGGCACAGGAAAATTGAGGGCCTCTAATTTCGGTGAGACTGATGGGAAGTCCCTGTAGGCGACCCTCCCTGTGAGTGGAGGAGTGAGGGGAGGGGGGTGGGCTGCCAGACAGAGGGGCTGAAGGAGGCGGTGGAAGAAGAAAAGGCAAGGAGTGGGGTGGGGTGGGGTGCGGCAGCACTGAGGGTGCAGTGGGCCCCCAGGATCCCCGTGGGGATGACACTAAAATCCCCTGCTCTATTTGAGGCGCTCACAGCCTTTCTGGTTTGGGGACCAAAAGTTGGGCATCCCCTATTGCCCTAGTGGGGGAAAAAACCCCATACAAAAACCATTTAGTGTGTGTTCTGCAGGGTGAAAAGCCCTTGCTCAGGCTGTAGCTGTGTACTTTGCGTTCTTTAGCAGGGTTGGACGCTTTAGTGGGAAAACCGCTGACAAGATCCTGTGGAGTCTGACCTGGACGAAGGTCTAAGCCCTGGTCATGGAGGTCTCCGCTGCTCTTGGGAAGTCACCATTTCATTTCAGCCATTTGTAATTTTCTTTGCCAATTTTTGCTGTTATTGTTCTAAAGTTCTGTTTCGTGAAGACTTTTCCCTCCAAGCCAAAGGGGAAGTGTGACCTGACTCCCCATCACTCCCTCCTCTGATGGGTCCTCTCTCCAAGGACTTCTGGGGCCCAGGCTGTCTTGGTGGAACTATGGCGTGAGGTCTGGGAATGAGGCTCAGAGTGGGAAGTGGGTGGTTTGTCCCAGGTAGCTTTGCCGGTCATGGCAGCGGGCATTGCCCGTCAGCAACCGTGGCCTGGCCCGCTGGGGCTACTGGACCCTCCTGTGGCTTCCAGCTTCCGTCGGCACAAACACCCAGCACCTTGCTGGGGGGTCACCACGGTCCTCACCTCTTCACACAACTGCTCTCATTCCCGTCTGCCCAGCCTGTGCCTGACCGTCTCTCTGTGGCTTTCCATGCCTGCCCTGGCCTGAGGCCTGAACTCTCTCCTCCCAGCTTCCCTCTCTGCCACGGTTCCACCCAATTCTAGTTGCTTCCATCTGCTTCCATACTGACACACTCCTCAGGATGCTTCCCTGGCACCAGCCCACGTGGCTGCCATTCCTGCTGGTTTCCCCCTCCCCCTGGAATGTAATCAGGCAGTTGGCATGAAGCTCTGGTGCTTGAGGACGGGATCTTATAAACTATTTCCGCCTTCTGGTCCTCATGCTCCTGTCCTCACCAGTCAGCCGCGTCTCGAGGCAAACGGTCACAGGCAAGGAGAGAATCTTGGTCCTTGGGCTCCGTATCTTAGTGCTTAACTGACACATCGTCTGGCCCCCTACCTGTCACCTGCCCATTTGCAGTAAGAAACTTAATTCAGCTTATTTAATTATTGGGGTCTTTGTTGTTGGCTTTCGAGTTGGTTTGGGGAGAGGGCTTCATTAAGAAAAAAGAAGCAACATAGAGTATTGGCTAAGAGTGCAAAGTCTGGAGCGTGGGTTCCAATCCAGACTCTCTCTGTCTCCGCCTAGTTGTCAGTCCTTGGGCAAGTGACTTAACCTCTCTGAGCTTTGGTTTTCTCATCCGTAAAATGGGCATCACAATAGTAGTGCCCATTGGAGATTGGTCTGGGGACTGCATTCATTACTATTTGTAAAGCACAAAGAACAGTGCTGGGTACATTGTCAGTGCTATGTAGTTTTGTTCGATTTCTTTCCTTCACTTTTACAGAGCAGCAAACAGACCAGGGAAGGATGAGCAAGGAAGGGACAGAGCCCCAGCTCTGTATTGGGGGTCTCCCGTCGCTCTTCTTTGTGGCTCTGGATGCCAGTGACAGACAGCATGCCACAGGCCCTCTCCCAGCCATTTGGAACAAAGACCTTTGTGTGGGTTTCAAGATTCAGGCAGTCTGCTCAGTGGCCCAGTTTTGGTCATTGTCCACAAATGGGTCCAAAATTCATCTCGATGCTCCCCCCACTGCTAATGGCCCTTCATTTTCATTCCTGAGTGAATTGTGCATTGGCTGGCCAGAAACTGGGGGTTTGGAGGGTGGTCAGGCTTGGCTCTTGCCTCACCCCTGCCCCTGGCACCACTGGCTGTGTCTCTTAGGATCTCCAGAATTGAGTCACCATTATGTCTCCTCTGACAGCTGCAGGAGGTTCCTAGCTGGAGGTAGTGGTCTGCGTGGGGGCCCCAAAATATCAGGCCCCAATTCCTGGAACCTGAGATGGCACCATATATGGGAAAGTTTTTGCAGATATGATGGAGAATTAAAAAAAATTATTTTTTAAATTGTGGTAAAATACACAACATGAAAGTTAACATCTTAATCATGTTTGAGTGTTAAGGGCATTACACATGTTCACACTGTTGTGCAAGCATCGCCACGTTCCGTCTCCAGAGCTCTTTTTATCTTGCAAAACTGAAACTTGCTATGCATTCATCTCTGCCTTTCCCCCTGATCCCTACTCCAGCCCTTGGAGGCCCCCATTCTACCTTCTGTTTCTATGAACTTGGCTCCTGTAGACACTCATGTAAGTGGAATCCTGCAGTATTTGTCCTTCTGGCTTATATCCTTTAGTGTGATGTCCTCATGGTTTATCCGCATTGTAGCATGGATCAGAGTTTCCCTCCTTTTTAAGACTGAATTATATTCCATGGTCTGGACAGACGGGATTTTTTTTATCTGCTCACCCACCTCTTGGCTCTTGTGAATGATGCTGCTGTGAATGGGTTCACAAGCACCTGTTCAGGTCCCTACTTTCCATTCTTTGGCGTATGTTCCCAGGAGTGGAATTGCTGGATCATACCCTAATCTCTTTAATTTTTTGAGGAACCTCTGTACTGTTCAACACTGTGACTGTACCATTTTATATTCCCACCAACCATAGGTAAGATTCCCACCAACCATAGGTAAGATTCCCACCAACTGTGTAAGGTAAGACTTTTAAGATGGGGAGATTTTCCTACATTGTCCAGAAGGACCCCAGAAGCCATCACAAGTGTCACAGGGAAGACTATGTGAAACCAGAAGCAGAGACTGGGGGTGGGGGTGGAGGCTCCAAGCCAGCAAACACCAGTCACCCCCAGAAGCTGGAAGAGGCAGGGAGTAGAGAAAGCCTGGTCTTTCTGACACCTTGAGTTTAGCCCAGTGACCTGATTTGAAAGTCTATCCTCCAGAACTGTGAAAGAATAAATACGTTTCTTTTAAGCTACCAAATTTGTAGTCACTTGTTACAGCAGCCACAGGAAGCTCATACACTGGTCTGCACACATTCAAGACCCTTTCCCTTCTACTCAGTGCAGGTCAAATGGTGGGGCGCCTGGGTGGTGCAGTTGGTTAAGTGTCTGCCTTCAGCTCAGGTCATGATCTCAGGGCCCTGGGATCGAGCCCTGCATCGGGCTCCCTGCTCAGCGGGGAGCCTGCTTCTCCCTCTGCCTCTGCCGGTCCCCCGGCTTGTGCTCTCTTGCTTGCACACGCTCTCTCTCTCTCTCAAATAAATTCATAAAATCTTAAAAAAAAAAAGGATGCAGATGGGATCATCTTACTCTTTTCTTTGGGCACTTTCAGTTGTGTCTTGCTGTCCTTGGCATCAAGGCCAACTGCTCCCAAGCGGGCCAGCGTAACGCTCAGCCCCGGCTTACAGCCTGCCACTCTGGAGGCTTCACCTTTCACCTTAACTTCTCCTTGTGCGTTTTGCGTTCCTCATGGCCATTTTTCCTTGTTCCTCAAACACACCACACTGTCTCTTGCTTGTAGGCCTTCACAGTACTGTTCTCCATTTGAGTAGCCCCATCCCTGCTTTCTCATCTCCCTTCCCCCTAATTTTTTATAGAGATAAAAGTGTCCCACGTGACTGTCAGATGTGAGGTCCCTGCTGGGACATAACTGTCATCGCCCCTGGGGTGGCTGTCCCTTACCTGCAGGGGAGGCTGCCCACCCAAGACCACGTGGTCTCATCGCTCCCGGCCTGCTTATCATCATGTGTCTCACCCTTGACTGCAGGTGTGGCCTGCTTGTCTGTCTAACCTGCTGGGGTGGCAGCCTCCTCCAGGCAGTGACCCTGGCATGCTCACCTCTCAGTCATCACTACCGCACAGAGCTTGGTGCGTGGAATGTAACAGCAAATATTTGCCAGCCAGCTGGCTGGGCAGATATGAGAAGGAAGTCGAGGAAAACTTCACTCAAAGACAATAGGAAGATGCCAGAAGTCACACTGTGCGCCCATGGAGGGCAGTTCCTTGTGCCTGGAGGGAAGTGTGTGCTGCCGTGTTGTGTGCCTGGAGTTGGAACTCCTGTTGGAGGAGGATCAGGATACTTCTGGAGTCAAATAAGACACCTGAGCCTTGCTCGTCACTGGCCAAGGGGTTTGCCCTCAAGATGCCACACAGAGGCTACTGGTTCATCTTGCCTTGGCTTTGGTTCGAGGCTTAGCATGTTGTTCCCCACCCTTGTCTCCCCCTTCCCTCATGCAATCCAACACACATACGCACACAGCCCTGACTTACAAAGTATTTTTAAGGAAATCTTTAGAAATTTAAATAGTGATAAAGTGCACGTAATGCAAAACTGACCACAACCATTTTGAAGGGTATATCTCGGCAACGTTAAGTTCATTCACATGGTGGTGCAGCCATCCTCACCGCCCATCTCCAGAACTCTTTTCATTTGCAAAACTGCAACTCCATACCCACTGAACAATGACTCCCCATTCTCCCCCCACCCCCACTCCAGCCCCTGGCAACCATCATCCTACTTTCTGTCTCTATGGATTTGACTATTCCAGGTCCCTCATGTAAGTGGATCATACAGTATTTGTTTTGTTGTGACTAGATCATTTCACTTAGCAGAGTGTCCTCAAGGTTCAACCACGTTGAAGCACGTGTCAGAATGCCCTTGCTTTTTAAGTCTGAATAACATTCCATTGCATGGATGTACCGTCTTTTGTTTATACATTCCTCCATTGGTGGGTACTTGAGTTACTTCCACATTTTTGCTGTTATAAATAAAGCGCTATGAACGTGGGTATATAAATGTCTCTCTTAGACTCTGCTTCCAATTCTTTTGGGTATGTAACAGGGGAATTGCTGGATCACGTGGTAATTCTATGTTAAATTTTTTGTTGAGGAATTTTCTCATTGTTTTCCATAACAGCTATATCAGCATTTTATATTCCCCCCAAAGGTGACAAGGGTTCCAGTTTCCCCATGTCACTGTCTCCGAAGGTTTTGATGGGTTCTGTAGACTTTTACTGAATGTTTCTTGGTGGACATTGGAGAGAGGTGATTACATTCATATCATAACACAAGTGTTCCTAAAAATATTCTTTTAGCCTCTCTCTCTTTCCCTGGGATCCCACTTCCGATGGCAGATGTCTCCTCTTCCCTCATTCTCTTTGCCACCAACAGGGACGCCCTGTCAGTTCTTTTCATTATTTATTGCTTCAGAGTATTTTTTTTTACTGGCTTTTAAAATGAGATTTAATTTTTTAGAGGAGTTTAAGGTTCACAGCAAAATTGTGAAGAAGGTACAGGGAATCCGTGTATACTCCTGTGCCCCACATGTGTAGCCTCCTCCAAAGTCAACAACCTTCCCACCAGAGGGGTGCATTTGTTACAACAGGTGAACCTACGTGGACACACCATAATTTCCCCAAGGCCACAGTTCACATCATAGTTCCCTCTTGGTGTTATATATTTCACAGGTTTGGACAAATGTAATGACATGTATCCATCATAATAATATCACACAGAATACTTTCACTGCCCTAAAAGTTCTCTGCGCAAAAGTACTTTTGATTAGGTATTGGCTCATGTGGTTCAACACTAAAAAGGTTCACAAGTCTCTCTCCCAGACAGCCCCACAGCCACTCATTTCCAGCCCCTGGAGTCCCCCCGTGTGATACTTTCTTAGGTACATACTTGGAGATATTTTGTATGCATCATATAGGGGGGCACATTGATGAGGGGCAAAGTGAAGCAAGAACTATAAAAGTCATAACAGGTTGGCACCAAAACCAGAACTGAAAGTACACATGCAGGGAAAAGTCAGGTAGTTCTGGTTAACACCAGCTGAGCTCATGAGATACAATGGAAAGTAACCACCTGGTTCTTTGCATGATTTGGACCATAGAAGCTCAGTGTAGGTTGTGTACATCTGGAAGAAAAGCAGCTTGCATGACAGCAATCACCAAGGTTGGACCGTGGGACTGCCTGGGGGTAGAGCTGTGGTCCAGGACCCCTACAGGGGATCTTGAGTAGATTTCTGGGCCCACTCAACAGAGGGGGCCAAGACAATATGGGGGTTTGGTGTTCAGACAGATATGTAAATCCAAGTGTGCATATTGGAAACATCTGGAGTGCTGCAGACCTGCTTGTTTTTCACTGATCCAATCACTTGTCCACGTGAACACAGCTCTAGAAGTATCCCCACTTCCCCTGCCTGAGTATCCCCACTTCCCCTGCCTGCAGGTTGCGTTTGGAGGAAGGGTTCTGGCCAGGTCAGGAGTGGTCAGCTCCTTTGGTTGTGCTTGTAAAAAATCTCTTCTCCTCTTCTTCTGTGGTACATGGCCAGTGCTAGTCCCTCCAGTACGTGGGACCACGGACTGGTTTTTACCAGTGGCGCACGAGAGGAGGTGATATTACCTTCCGCAGACTGGAGTTGTCCACTGGGACAACTTTTTTGCCCGAAAGGCAAACACTTCTCAGAAAGAACCCTGTTCTTAACCTGAGTCCTCTACTGTCTTCCTTTGGTTGCCTCTACAAATCATAGCCACTGTTAGAGAATAAGTATTTATTTTTTATTCCGTCATTGAGGATTCTCAACAAAGTGCCCCTGTGGGCAGTCTTCAAATTTCTGGGCAATAGCTCCATTAGTGGGCTAGGACTGTAGCTTGGGCCTGTGTCTTGGACCCTCTTATGTCTGTTTTAGAAATATCCCACCCCTCCTCACAGGGAACACTCAGTTATTCATAGTTCACAGTAGCAGGTGGGATGCCCATTGATGGTAGGTCTTGAGAAATACTGGCAGCACACTCTAATTCAGGATTAAACAACACCGAGTTTACATGTTATCACCTGAAAACTTCACTGAATATTGACTCTAGCTATAGGGTGGTGGGGTCTGTGTTTCCACGTGGTTTGATGGTTCCGATCATCTCAATGCCTCCATCCTGCTCCAAGTCTCTCCCCCACTTCCTGGCACCTTTCTGCATCCCTCCCCCATAGGTCAGATGAGACCCATCTTACTGTAGGTCATCATCATTAGGATGTGTGTTGGACAATAATCAAAATAGAATGTCTCAGATCTTCCTTCTGGTTAAAAAGAATATTCTTTAAAAAAACTTTTAGAATTTATTTTATTCTTTTACTAGTTTCAGGGGCAGAATTTAGTGATTCATCAGTTGCATATAACCCCCAGTGCCCATTCCATCAAGTGCTCTCTCCTTAATGCCCATCACCCAGTTATCCCCATCCCCCCTCCCAGCAACCACTGGTTTGTTTCCTAGCGTTCAGCATCTTTTTTTTTTTAGATTTTTAAATTTATTTGACAGACAGCAAAAGTAGGCAGAGAGGCAGGCAGAGAGAGAGGAGGAAGCAGGCTCCCCACTGAGCAGAGAGCCCGATGCGGGACTCGATCCCAGGACCCTGAGATCATGACCTGAGCCGAAGGCAGAGGCTTTAACCCACTGAGCCACCCAGGTGCCCCGCGTTCAGCATCTCTTATGGTTTGCCTCCCTCTTGATTTTCATCTTATTTTATTTTTCCTTCCCTTCCTCTATGATCCTCTGTTTTGTTTCTTTAATTCCACATAGGAATGAAACCATATGGTATTTGCCTTTCTGTGACGTATTTCCCTTAACATAATACCCTCTAGTTCCATCCACATCATTGCAAATGACAAGATTTCATTCTTAAAAAGAATATTCTAATAATTTTTAACACTAGGACCAGCAGTACAAAAGTATTGTATTTATTAATGCATACACATATATTGAACATAAATGTTTTGTTCTGACTTTAAAATTTAGCAAAATGGATAGAATTGTGAATAAAGAAGTATACTTTTCATGAATCTGGGCTTTTGGCCAAAGTATTTAATGGGGAGAAACACTGAGGACTGCTCCTTTGTCACATGAAGGACAGAGTTAGTAATCCTAATGGGGGCAGGGTAGTGGGCTGGGGTGTGTGTTTTTGGTACTAGACTGTGAGAGATTTTTTAAAAAAGATTTATTTAAGCTTTATTTTATCTTTAAAATAAGAGAGAGAGAGAATGAGAGTTGGGGGTGGGGAGAAGGCAGAGGGAGAGAATCTTAACCAGGCTTCGTGCTGCGTGTGGAGCCTTACACGGGGCTCGATCTCATGACCCTGAGAGCCTGATCTGAGCCTGACCAAATCAAGAGTTGGGTGCCCAACCGACTGAGCCACCCAGGAGCCCTGAGGGAATGTTTCTGAAGCAGAGCTCAGGGAACAACATCTTCCTCAATATCTTCAGAGATCACCGAGTAAACACCCATTTGGTCCCATTGTCAAGTCTTGTATGTATGTTCTTGGTGACCTCCTTCTGCACTCTATGCAGAAACAGGGGACTAAGGTCGGCATTGCCCTCTATTTCCTCTTCATGATGCCCCAATCAGATGTTGTCAGTGAGGTTAGGAAACTGATACATGTAGGATTCCAGAAAGAAAACCCATGCAGGTAAAGCGAGGAATCATTAATTTTTTCAGTGACATTTGGCCAGATTGGTTACTTTGTCACAACATGGTCAGGATCCTCTTTTAGTCTTCCTGTGAAAATCTGTGTACTTTGGGATTCGAAGTCACATGAATCTTTGCCTGGCAGAAACGTAAATGTTTTGAGAAGGCTGTGTCTTTGTGGCTTTGAGCCGCTGCAGAGACTGAGGGACCCATGGAGGGAGGGGGGATGACGCATGCTGATACTCTGGGCAATTTCTAACTGTGACGAGACCCAGATACCTCCCTCCCTCTTCCACACGCATACCTTCCGTCACTTTCAGAAGACACCAGGCTTATGGGGGCCACGGAGAGAATGTTCACTTTTCCCTGATTCTGGCCCACTATGTCAAGGGACTGAGGGGCTAGCAGAGAGCCCTAGTTTAAACCCAAACCACGGTTTACACCTTTATAGCGTCTTCACTTGTTTTTGGTAGGCTTGGGACCATGTGAGGTGATCTTGGGCTCCTTTGTGAATTTTGAGCTACATATCTGACCTTCATGGACAGTCCATAAGGATCCTCAGAACAGGGCCTTCCATTTATCAGATCCCTGTGACTAAGAAGGAGGAAAATAACAAAGAGAGCTGAGCTTCGTTTGGGGGTTGTCAGATGGCTGTTATCACTGAAATCTGGCCGACCGACTGTTAGTCCGAATGGGGGAAGAAACAAGCATTCCTGCTTCTCTCATTCGCATTCTCCAACCCAGCAGGTCCACTGGAATGCCCGTAGACTGCACCAGGTTGAGGTTCCGCCCTTGGCCGGTGCTATTCACAGTGTGTAGACACACACTGGGGAGATGTTGACCTGCTAGATGGAGCCCTGGACTTGGTGGCAGGAGACCAGGTCCAGCTGTGCCACCTGTTAGCCCTGTGGCCTTTGGCAGTTTCTCATCTCCAAGGGGTGGTTGTATCATAGTACAGTCCACATCGTTGAGGTATGGTGACGTCCAAGCAGTAATGACGGTTGAGAATGGAAGACTGCTTCGAGGGTTAGGGGGGTTCTGAGGGCTAAAGCTTGATGGCCACACAGGGAAAGCTGAATGGGATCAAGGTCTTGTCCAGAAACGTGAAAACCCAGATAATCACAGACTTTGGGTATGTTAGAGCTGGATGAAAATATAGCAAATATTGACTCCAACTCTTCCATTGGACAAATGAGGAAATTGAGTCTCAGAGAAGGGAAGTCCTTGAAGGGTTGTCTTGGGCCATTTGAACAGCCCAGGAGAGGCCCTGGAGAGAACTGGACCCCATAGTGAGGCCACATCCCTTGCATTGAGATGGTCCCAGGGGCCCAGATGAAGAGCATGAAAAAAACACTTTGCCATGCCAAGGGGATGGGAAATCCTGCTGATTCAAAGAGTAGAACTGATGGTCTGAAACACAGATGGCAGAGCTGGAAGGTCTGACCTTTACACAAGGAACAAAGGCCAAGAGAGTGGACCAAGCGCCAGATCTAGAGGGTTCTACCATTTTTATTCATTCTGAGAAGTCCCTTCACCTTATGAGCACAGGTCGGCTTTGGCCACCTTTTCCATGTTCCAGAGCAGCCCGAGGTGCACACGTGACTGGTAATGGTGGCCCCTTTGGGGTGGGCTGGGGGACATTGTGAGGCTGTGACTCAGAGCCAGTGCCTGCGGAAGGGTTCTTTCTTCGTGACACATTGCTCTGGTGGAGAATTATAGGTGTGGACAAGCCTAACCCTAAAGGCTACAACTTCACAGGGCGTGAATAAAGGCTGATGCCTGACTCCTGCCAACACAATGAGGGGCAGCACAAGCTCCTGGCCTCACCCAGAGAAGCCTCGAAATGTTCAGTGGGGTCAGGGCTGCCCGTGTTGCTCAGGAGGGAGGAGGCAGCAGCAAGTGTGAAGCCCAGGTGCCAGCTCAGAGGAACAGAAGCCTCTTCTTTCCGAAAACTTGGGTACTTGGTTTGAGACGACTGTCGTCTGCAGCTCCAGTCACCCAGGGGCAACTGGGGAGGGACAGCTGTGTCTCGCTACCTCTGGAATGTTGGCAACACCGGCCTCAGGAGGGAAAATATCTTCCCCCTCTCACTGTCCGAGCCACCCGCTCCAAACCCACCAGCTCTGTGATCCTCTCCTGCAAGATGTGACTGTGTGTGGCACTTTTCTCCTTGACATTGACGGAACTTCTTCCTGTCAGACCTACACAGTGAACTACAGCAGAACACGAGTTCTAGTGGCTTTCTTGGAAGAAAGCTTTTCTTCCCTTCATTTCTCTTGTCTGCAGGACATAGCGTGGGGCCTAATTGAAGAGACGGAGAAATGCCAGTGGAGAACCAGGGCTGCAGGATGGGCCCTTGGCCTGTGTGGGAGGAGAGGGGAGAAGGTAGCTGTTTTCCTGCTGTTTTCCTTGGACTTGCAGTCTGATGGATCCAAGGACTCTCACCGGGCTGAGAAACCACAGCGGGGGGTCCGCTGTCACTTATGTACTTGCTGGGAAAATGGGGATGAGGGAGATGTGGTGCAGAAGGCTTTGCATTTTGTTCTGAAGCATGGACTGTTAAGGGGACAGCCGTGCTCTCTCCAGAAGCAGCCCTCACACAGGCCTGGAAGGATCTGGAACTGCTGTACAGCTGCTCTTCCTGAAGGACAGGGCTGTCCTTGGCTCCTGTCGGCTACGGCAGTCCACCTAGACCCTCTGAAACGGGGTCAGCTTGGGGAGTCGAGTCAGAGGGAATGCCATCGCTCACCCTGGAGTGGGGCCAGGACCCAGGGGTGGACTTTTCTAAAAATAAGCCATTCACGTTTGGGCGCCATGCTTCTGTCTCTGAGAGACCTGGTTCTCAGTGCCAGGCCAACTCGTGTGGCATCCTGCATGTGGAGGCCAGGGCCTGGCTCAGGAGAGGGAGCTTCTCTGGACTCATTTTCTGCCAGGCTGGGTGCTGTGGAGGTGGTGCTTGGCGGTGGGTCTCACCCTCACTGTCTGGACCTCAGCAGAGTGGGAACAGCTGCTGTCTCCTGTCCCCTGTTGTCCCCTGGGGGCTGTCTCTTCAGGCCCTTTTCTGGCTCCCCCACTCGTAGAAGCTAAGCTATCTCCCCCAGTCTGGGCGTCTCGAGCCCTGACCCTCCTTGTCATCTACGGGGGTAGGAGTTGGGGAATGTGAGCAGCGTTTGCCGTTGCTACTATTTTTTAAATGAAAAGGTGGCGTGTACTCATTATTTCAAAAAAAAATCAGACATAAATAAAAGAGGAAATTAAGAAATTACCTATGATCTCTCTCCTTCCACAGCTTTCTAGAAAAAATGGAAGTATTTTTCTATACAAATATGCATACTTAGTTGAATATATTTTCCTTTCGTGCGAATGGGATTAAGTCAACATTTTCCAGCCAGTTTTCTTACTTAGTACATCATGACAGCTTTCTATAGCCACAATTACAGATTTGCGTAATCATTTTAATAGCTGCATAGAGGGGATCATCGTTTAACTTAGGGGTTGGCCGACCTTCGGTCAAGGACTAGATGGTAAATTATTTTCAGTTTTGTGGGCCAGATGTCTCTATTGCAGCTGCTCAGCTCTGCAAGTGATGATTCCAAAGTGGTCAAAGAAAATGTGTAAACTGTAAGGAACAGGTGTGGCTATGTTCCAATAAAACTTTATTTACAAAGACAGGTCCTCGATTGGTTTGGGGATTATATGTGCTTGCGTGTTATGTGTTTGTTAAAATCCTGCGTGTTTATGTATGTGACTGTGTGTGAACATTCACACATGTCCACAGTCACATAAATACACGCACACAGGATTCTCAACACATCGCCACCCCCCAACAGGATCCAGACACACAGATGTCTGATGGCGTCTGTAAGATAAATTACAGGATGCATTTTTCCGCACGCTCAGAGGGAGTCTTACAGACCTACTATGGATCTCATTGGCTCTCACGAGCCTCCCTCTCTTCTTTAAGAAACACATTCTGACTGTGCTTCGATTGAAAAAGCACATTGAAAAAGAGTCTGTTTCAGGTGTCCTGGGTGGGCACCCCACTACCAACAGAGGACTCCCCTCCAAGAAGTTCTTCCCCGGGAGCTCTGTTTCGAATGGCTGTCAGCTGTCTGGGTGGCTTCCCAAGGAGAGAAGTTGACTCTCTCCAGGACGGCGTTGCCGGGGAGTGGGGATTTGTTTGGGCACATGCCGGAGCCTGCCCAGGTGCCCTGGGAGCCCTGTAGCCCCCCTGCTCTATGAGAGACGTGGGTGGGCACAGGCTTTTTATAGTACACCCTTTAGAAGCAGGGGACCTGATTGAAAATGCTGAGGACAGCTCTGCTTTCCAAGGGCTTTTCCTTCTGGAGGAGAAGCAGAGGCCGGCCCGAGAAGCAGCATTCCAGCATTCCAGTGCAAAGGGGTCCGAGGTGGCATCCTGCCTGCAGGCGATGCTGCTCCCTTCACGGACTGCTGTGAGGTCGGCGTCCTCAGGAGCAGTGGGACAGGAGCTTGGAGAGCTGGTTGCAAAGGGGTGCGCTGGCGGGAGAAAGCTCAGAGTTGCACAGGGAGGGAAGGGCGTGTGTTGGCACAAAAGGAGAAGGAGCGGTTCCAAAGGCGCAGTGCACACAGGCAGAGGGAGAGGCTCCAGGGCCCAGTGGGCTCGTTCTCACCGCTGCGGGCTCCCGGCCAGCCCTGAGCTTCTCCGGGCCTTGGACTTCTCGTCCATATCGCGAGGGTTCACCTTCTATCCGATTCTGAGAGGAGCATGAGTAGAACATGTATGTAGAAAGGGGCACATGTGCTTGTGTAAATGTGCATATGTGCAGACATGCGTGTGATTGGGCATGGGCACGTGTGTGTGTGTGTGTGTGTGTGTATGAAAAACACATTCCATTCATGATTGACTGGCATGAGGGGGGCTTGCCGGTCCTCAGGCATCTTCTGTGCCCGACCCACTCTGATGACCTGTGACATGGGGACAGGTGCTTGGTGGCCTAGAACTGTGGGGGTGTGGGGCTGATGGGGTCTCTGCACACAGTTCAGTTCTCCCTGGAAGCCACTGGGCTTGGCTTTGAGGGCCTCCGCGGACCATTCTAAATGGAACTTGTCGATTGTTTGGTTGGCAAGTCTGAGAAGCTGCCCTTGAAGGTTTGGACCAGCTTGTGTGATACTTGCCCTTGAGAATTGGGAAAACAGTGTCTGAGGATCCGGTGATTTACAGTAAATCCTTTACGGAATGGAGGGGGTGCCAGACTGTGGCGGGATGCGGGCCTCTCTGCTTCTGACGGTCTCTGCAGTCTTCCTCCCGCACCTGCAGGCTCCTTGTCTCCAAGTTTTCTGGAAGTGAATGAAATATGTTCTCCCTTGCCTGAGCTTGTCGATTGTTTTGGCTTTCAGCTCTGAAGAGGAAAAATGCCTCCCCGGGCCTGCACCGTTGAACGTATTATGTGGGGACCAACACATGCATTGCTGCTCGACTGGGTAGCAGGAACCTTTTTGGCAACAGATATTAGTTCTTCAATGTCACTGAGGACGATTTATTAATTGTTCATGTTGCCTCATACTGTAGGATTTCCATCTTTTTTTAAGGCTGAATGAATAGCATTGCACTGTCTTGATACACCACACTTTATCCATTCATCTGTTGCACATTTCGGTTGTTTGCATATCTGGGCTATTGTGAATAACGCTGCAATGAACATAGGAGTGTCAGTGTCACATCAGGATCTTGACTTCTGGGCACCTGGGTGGCTCAGTTGGTTCAGTGCCCGGCTCTTGGTTTTGGTTCAGGTCATGATCTCAGGGTTGTGAGGTCAAGCCCTGTGTCGGGCTCCGTGCTCCGTGGGGAGTCTGCTGGAGCTTCTCTCCCTCTGCCCATCTCCCCACTTCCTCTGCCCTCCACCTCTCAAATAAATAAATAAATCTTTAAAAAAACGATCTTGATTTCAATTCTTGTGTGTATACCCAGAAGTGGAATTGCTGTATCATAGAGTAGTTCTATTTTTAATTTTCTGAGGTGCCTCCACACTGTTTTCCATAGAGGCTGCGCCATTCAACATTCCTACCAAGCGTGTGGAAGGGTTCCCTTTACTCTACATCCTCGCTAAGACTTGTCTTTTTTTTAATTTAAAATTTTTTTATGATAGTCATCCTGACATGTGGGAGGAAATACCTCATGGTGGTTTTGATTTGCATTTCCCTGATGATGAGTGATGCTGAGAATTTTCTTTTTAAAATATTTTATTGATTTATTTATTTGTCAGAGAGTGAGGGAGAGAGAGCACAAGCAGGGAGAGCAGTAGGCACAGGGAGAAGCAGGCTCCCCACTGAGCAAGGAACCCGATGTGGGACTCGATCCCAGGACCTTGGGATCATGACCTGAGCCAAAGGCAGACGCTTAACTGACTGAGCCACCCACACGTCCCAATGTGGAACATTTTCTTACGTACCTGTGATTAGCTCCATTTTAGATCAGGGGAAACTGAAGCCCAGACTAGTTAAAAGGGACCCTTCCCAGGGTCCCACTTTCAATAAATGATAGAGCTGAAATTCAAATGTGACCAGAGACCCTGGCAATGTCACCATAACACTACACTGTGTCCCCCATCCCAACGCCCCCTGCTATAGGCAGATTGTGTCCCCCCAAATTTGAACATTGAAATCCTAACGCCCAGTGTGATGTCATTGGGAAGTGGGGCCTTTGGGAGATGCTTAGGTCACGAGGGTGGAGCCCTCACGAGTGGGATTAGTGTTCTTGTAAGAGACCCCGCAGAGCTCCCGAGCCCTTCCGCCATGCGAGCACATAGCAAGTAGTTGGCCGTCTGCCACCCGGAAGAAGTTTCTCACCAGAACCTGACCATGCTGGCACCTTGATCGTGGACTTCCGGCCTCCAGAACTGTGAGCAGTCTGTTGTTTGTGAGCCGCCAAGCCCGTGTCAACCCTCACGGATTAAGATACCTGCTTGAGTAATTAGGCCAGTCTACAGGCCAGTTAGCTGAACCAGCCTGTGGGGGGAGCAAACACTTAAGTTCAGGCTGAGTCTTGAAGAGGGGGCAGGAGCGGTGGGTGGGAGGGACAAGAGGGGACGGTGGAGGGAGAGAGGCTGACTGGGATGGCGAATGGAGAGGGAGCTGCTGGTGAGGGAGGCGGGGGATGGGGCTGAGAGAAGACGGCCAATGTCTGGGAGAACTACACGGTGGGCTCCTGTCCTAGAAAGACGTTAAGCTTGACCGAGGGCACACCTGGGTCCTGGGCTTATGGAGGGCCGCAGTGTTGCGGAGACAGTCTGGTGGCAGAGCTCTAAAGGGGACCTCAGAGAGAGGAAGTAAGACTGGATCTGGACCGGGTCCGAGTCCCCACAGGCCTGCGTGGAAGATTCAGAGGAAGCTGACGCAGGTCCACGTTCTGAAGGGAGGTGGCCCGCTGGAGAACTGGGTGCAGCGGTCACCCTCTTGCTCACATCACGGAAGCCATTCACGTGACCCCAGGGGAACGAGTACACGAATGCAGTAGAGCCGTTAGGAGGTTCCTTCACTGCTCCAGGGGCCAGGTGGTGATGCGGAGGTGGCCACGAGGTTTGCAACAGATGCTGACAATAACGCCATCCTTGCTGATGTCAGGAGTGAGGGGGCAAGAGGAGAGTCAAGGATGACTGTGGTCCTTCCCTCTGAAGAGGATTGTTTACTGAAGTAAGGAATGGGGGCACCTATGAGTCTCAGCTCTGGAGTGATGTCGAGGCTAGAGGTACAAATCTGATGGTCATCAGGAAGAAATGACATTTCAGGTGACAGAGTGAGAGCACTTGGCCCCAGGGTTGGTCCCCTGGCTCTAGATGACTCTTCTGAGGAAAGCAGAGAAATGGGGAGTGTGGTGGGTCGAATTGTGTCCTCCTCAAAGATGTTGAAGACTTATGCCCCATGGCATAAAGTCTTATGAAGTCTTATACCCATGGATGTGACCTTATTTGGAAATAAGGTCTTTGGTGATGAGGTCATTAGGACAGGTGCTAATCCAGTATGACTGGTGTTCTTATAAAAAGATGGTTTGGACAGAGAGACAGACACCTACAGAGAGAAGATGATGTGAAGAGACTCAGTGAGGTGACAGTCATTGACAAGCCAAGGAGAGAGTCCTGGAACAGCTTCTCCATCCCAGTCCTTAGAAGGAACCCGCCCTGCTGACACCTTGATCTTGGACTTCTGGCCTCCAGAACTGTGACAATAAATTTCTGTGGTTCAGGTGGTCCAGTCTGTGGTTCTTTGTTACAGCAACCTTAGCAACTACTCCTGGGAGGTAGCTGAGACAGACATGGGATTTACCACAGGTCTTCTAAGAGGGGAGATGGAACAATGTGCTGATAGGAAAATGGGAGTGATCTGGGGTTGAGGGAAAATGGGGAACACGGGCAAGCAAAGGGATGGGTCTCTGAAGAGACCAGGTTCTGTGTATCTTGGGCCTTCGCACATGTGGTCCCCAACTCTGCCCACCTGCCAAGGCCTCACTGGACGGGCCATCTCTCTAGAGGGCCTGGAACTGCCCGATGTTCTCCAGGCACACCCACCATGTCCCTGTCCATGCACTTTCCACCCACTGCCCAGTGCTGTGGGGTGGGGGTACCGGGACCCGGGACGCCGAAGCTAACAGGGTCCAGCCACAGGAGGGGCTCTGGGAACACACTTTCCACAGATGAATGTGAGGTTGTTCTGGAATGTTTTTGTCCACATGGCACTGGTTTTAGAACTCATTTTGGAAATTGGTCCTGGCACGCTCCTGTCTCTCCAGACCAATGTTGGTTTTGTCCTGTGTTTATTCAATACTTTGGGGGGTTATAAATCTGGAGACAGCTCCGCCAGGAACTTTTAACTGGGGCCGACCCTGTGAACTGTGTAACCTTGAGCGAGCTACTTAACCCCCGTGACCCTTGGTTTTTCCATTAGTCAAATGGGGCAAAGAACTGCCCTTTCTCTGCCCCACGGATGTGGAAGTTCTGGGGCAGAAACTTGGGTGTGTGGATTCATGGGTCTGTGTGGGTTCTAAATTAAAGGCAGAAGCAGTGGGTTTCGCAGAGAAGAGCTGGCGTTTATAGTGTAAGGAGGGGGCAGATTTAGTCACTCGATACTCTTCATTTAGAACTCTGAATTTCTTAAAGTTTTAATTAAAGAAAATTGAATTGTGGCAAAATACACATGACACTGACCGTCTTAACCATTTCTAAGCGTGGAGTTCAGCGGCTTTCAGTACCTCGCATGCCCAATCCAGGACTTTTCATCATCCCCAACTGAAACTCTGTCCCCATTAAGTAGTAAGTCCCCATTCTTCCACTTCTGTCCTAGCCCCCGGCAAACGCCAGCTTGCCCTCCCTCCCTTCTTTACTTTTCTCTTCTTTCTTTCTCTCTCTCTTTCTAAAGATTTATTTAATTTAGAGAGAGAGAGCACACACGCATGAAAGGGGAAGAGGGGGAGAGGGGAAGAGAATGGGAAAGGGAGAGAATCTCAAGCAGATATCCCCGTAAATGTGGAGCCTGACACGGGGCTCCATCTCACAACTCCAAGATTGTGACCTGAGCTGAAACCAAGAGTTGGATGCTTAACTGACTAGGCCACCCAGGCGCCCCTCCACCATCACACTTTCTGTCTCTGTAAATTTGATTACTCTAGGGACCTTGTAGGAGTGGACTCATATGGCATTTGTCCCGAGACTGGCATATTTCCCTTCGAGTCATGTCCTCAAGGTTCATCCATGTTGTAGGCTGGGTCAGAATTTTCTTCCTTTTTCACGGCTGAATAATATTCCACTGTATGGATGTACCACAGCTAGTTTATCCATTCCTGCACTGATAGACATTTAGGAGCTGTCACCCTTGGCTGATATGAATAATGCTGCTACGAATACGAATTAGCCATCAGAAGTCTGAATCTTATGTTACAGCTTGACTTAGTGTATCCCTCATCATCTGTCCAAGGGTTCCAGAGTCCGCTAGTTGGACTGATCTCAGGGTACAGGAAACCAGGACTCATCTGGGCTGTTACTCCTGCACAGTCTATGCTTTTAACTTTTTTTTCCCTTTTGTTTTACATTTCCACAAGGTCTTTGTTTGAGAGGGTTAAACATTAGATAATTTGAAGTATTATGGTTTTGGAGTTAAGGCCACTTTTGTGTTTGTTTCTTGGAGGATCATCTGTTTTATCTCCACTTGACTTTTTTGAAATGCTGGAACTGTTCTTTGATTGAACTTGAAGACTTTTTTTTTTTCTTTTTCTTTGACATTTATACGACTGAAGGTGGAAAAATAAGACCTTTGCTTATTAACAAAATGAATCAATCTCTTTCCCCCATGGGAAATTGAAAACAATTTAGAGACTAGAGTAAACTTCAGATTTTCCTGTGATATGAATTTGGTTGACCTTTCCTGGAGGTAAGATTTAAGGGAGAGCTTGCTGGGCTTGACAGAGGATGAGGGAGCCAGATGCCCCCAGATTTCACCCTTGGTTGCCATGCTCTTTCCAACGGGAAGCACATTGCTCCCACCCACTTCTCTGCTGAGAGAACAGAGCAGGGGCCCAGAGAGGTTCCGTGTACTAGCAAGGGTCACCCAGGGAGCTAGTGAGCTCAACCCAGCCACTTTCATTAAGTGGCAGGGGACACCTGTTCCAAATAGTAAATTCTCAGAGGCAATGGCGGTTTATTGTTTGGTATCTCTCTTCCTTTTTACTTGTATGTGCCAGATGTGTTTGGGGGAAATTCCCCATGAGACCAGTGCATAGTTAACACCTCCTTTGTCTGACCATGTCACATGTTCCCCCTCTGGAGATGGTGGGGGCCCGGAGTTTCCAGCCAGCTTGATCTCGGTGGCACAGTGTCTGTGGCCGGTGTTTGGGGGAGGCTTGCCTGGCCTGCGCCTGGCCTGCATCTGGTTCTTGCCCAGGAGTGGGAAGTAGAGAATAAACAAAGCAAAGACACTGTGTTGGAAACAGGACTGCAGAGCTGAGAAGATACTTAGAAAAGTGGCCTCGGGCCAGCTCCTACTCTCTCCAAATATGCCAGGAATCCTGGGCCTGGAGAAAGGGGACAAAGCCCTGGAAAGAGCAGCCCATGACCAGGGCACACTCCTAGCCAGTCCAGTTAGCAAAGCAAACGGACACTCCTTGGCCCCAAACGAAAGCAGATCAGAACTTGAAAACAATTGTTGCTAGCTTTTGTGTTCCTATTGGATGAACATCTCTAAAAACAAATCTCTCAGTCTTGTCAGCAGCTCTGTTTTGGGTGAGGAAGCAACTCAGAGGACCCTTGAGAGAGAGAGTTTGTTTAAACTCACACAGGGAGTGAGTGGGGCTGAGGTAGAAATCTGCCTTTTCCCATTTGGGTGCCGAGTGAATCGTTTGGCGCCAGGAAAGAGTTTCCCAGTTTGAGCCGAAGATCAGATCCTGACAGAGGACAGAAGGTTAAAGGGTGCACCAGCGAAGGAGGAAAACAAAACAAAAACAGGAAGTGGCCAGCTCAGGGATTTTCCATGGGAAGGCTGAGAAACATGTCCAGTTATAAAGAGAAAAAGGAAGAAAATTGGCACCTCCGAATCTTCTGGAAGCTGCTTGAGATGTTGTGAAACCAGGTTCTCTGGAGGAGCCAGCTTGATGGAAGCGTGGTGGGGGACCGGGTCACCCAGCTGGGAGCCTGAGCCCGGGATCACGTCGGCTCCTCCTTGGCTGATCACCAGATCTTTCACTGCCTCTGTTCTCCTTTTGGAAGGAGAGTTTGTCATCTCTTGGGTCCCTTGGAGAGGTGTGTTCACGTGTGTCCTAACGCCGATGCGTGAGAAGGGGTCTGTAACCCAGAAGACCCACCTCTGAGCAGGAGTCCGCAGAGGGTATTTCTGGTGTATAGGGGCATACCACTTTTACGACTAATGTCATACAAATGGAAAAACACCTGCCTCTCTCTTTTAGGACTAACTGACTCAGTCCTTTTGCTACCAGAATTGGGAAAGGGCAAGGCCAGAAAGGGGGCCGGGCAAAGCTGTGGGAGGCTGTTCTACCATCTTTTCTCAGCTTCAATTCTGTCCCTCCCTCCCTGTCCCAATCAGGACAGGGGCAGACTCGCCCTTAGAGGACGGCTCTGTCATCTCTCCTCTGCCTTCTCAGAATGGGTGAAGGTCTGTTGCGCAGGGGAGTGATGGGTCCTGTGTGGAGACCCAAAGGAGGAAAGAAAGATTCCTTGCTGTTGCTGTATGTCAATCCCATCTTTTGTACAAGAGCAGAGGACAAATGTCCTGGATCGGGATCCCGTGCTCTGGGCAGTGGCCACCCCTTCCCTCACAGGGTCTGACTTGGTATCTCCCTCAACTGCTTCTCGATTTGAACTGAAGAGTTTCTTTGCCAACAACGGAAGGGGGGAACAATAAATCTCCAGTCCTTCCTGGCCATGTTCTGTCTTGGGATCTTGGTTTCGTCCCTAGTTAATCAAGGAATCAGAATTTTAGGTAAAAGACTGTGCCAGCATGTTTTCTAAAACCCTATATGCATGGGGCGCCTGGGTGGCCTCAGTGGGTTAAGCCGCTGCCTTCGGCTCAGGTCATGATCTCAGGGTCCTGGGATCGAGCCCCGCATCGGGCTCTCTGCTCGGCAGGGAGTCTGCTTCCCTTCCTCTCTCTCTGCCTGCCTCTCTGCCTGCTTGTGATTTCTGTCTGTCAAATAAATAAATAAAATCTTTAAAAAAAAAAAAAACCCTATATGCAAATGAGCCAGTTAAGTGTCTTGCAGGCAGCCACCAGAGGTCAAAGGTCACCCTCCACGTTTGACAATTATTTTGCTCAAAATAGATGGTGAGCAGGACTGCAGGAAATGAGATGCAGCAACCCTCAATTCATGTGTGAAAGTTTCCAATTAAGAATTCAAAGAACTTGTTGTTTAATGAAAAAGTGAAACAAATTCCTTTCATGTGTTTCCCCACTTGCTTGGTGGTCCCTGGCTTAGAGCTGGATCCACAGGAATATGGTGGTCTCTCAGCTCACCTGATAAAAGGGGGAGTGTGGCAAGTGATTGTATGACCAGAAGCAAAACCTGAGGTAAGGGGAAGGGAGTTGATCCGATTCTCTAGTTTCAGGCTGGCAGACTACTGCTTGGACCAAATATGGCCCACAGCCTCTTTTTGTGAATAAAGTTTTATTGAAACACAGCCATGACCATTTTTTCTTCTACTCTCTCCAACTGCTTTCACAGTATGGGGGACAAGAGAGTTGTATAATGGAGTTGAATAATTGGGACAGAGACTGTATGGCTGCAAAGCCAAAATATTTTCTTTCTGTAAAATTTCCTTACTGAAATTTTGCCAGCTCGTACTCTAGTTCGTTGGTTCTTATTTTTGTTGTGCGATAGGATCCCTTTGAAAATGTGATGAACAATTTATATACACCCCCTTATAGAAAAATATATGACCTCCTGGTTAAGAATACCTACATGTAACTCTAACTAGACCCTTCTACAGAACCTGGGGTCATGGTAGTACATGCTGGACCCCTCACAGAAGTTCCTGATGGTGTGAGGGGTAACTTCTACAGCAGTACCCACCTCCCCCGCTCTGTGCTGGTCCCAGTTGTGATCAAGCAAAAAGAACCTCGGATTGCATGTCAGGGGACACACGTCTTCTTCTGGGCTCTGTCGCCCTTAAGCTATGGGACCTTGGGGAAGTCACTTCACTTTCTCTGTGCCTGGGTTCCATTATGTGTCAAATGAGAGGTCCGGAACGGATACTGAAAAAATTTTTTTTGTATTGACGTATAATTGACATATAACATTGCATTGGTTTCAGGCACACAACATAATGATTTGATATCTGTATATATTGTAAAACGATCACCACAATAAGTCTAGTTAACATCTGTCCCGCCCAAAGTTAATTTTTAGGACTTATTCTCTTGGCAACTTGCAGCTGTGCTCTGCAATGTTACTGACTAGAGTCATTAATCTGATCGTTGCGCCCCCATGACTCACCTATTTTATAACCGGAAGTTTGTCCCTCTTGACCTCCTTCATCTATGCCACCCTCTCCTCTGGCAATCACAGCTTTGTGCTATTTATGATTTTCGTTTTGTTTTGTTTTGTTGCCTTGTTTTGCTTTTGAGACTTGACATCCAAGTGATATCATACAGTGTGTGTCTTTCTGTGTCTGACTTATTTCACCAAATGTAATGTCCTTAAGGGTCCATCCATGCTATCACAAGTGATGAGATTTCATTTTTTATGGCTGAGTAATATTCCACTGTGTGGCTGGCTATCTATCTATCTATCTATCTATCCCCCCCATCTTCTTTATCCCTTTATCCATCAATAGACATTTAGGTTGTTTCTAGAATTGATGATCTGCTTAAAGATCTTTCTGGCTTTGGGTTTCTGTGCCCTTCAAGGGCCTAGAATTTATTTCTGGAGCTGAGTAGTTAGGGTGTTGTGATTCATGTATATTCAAAACATCTGAAATCTGCTTGGCCACCCGAACAGGTCTGTGTTAGTTAATTTGCTTAATTACATGCAGTGAAATCTGGGATTTGATGACCACTCTGGATATTTGGCACCTGTGGGAGAAAACCCTCACATGTGCTAACCTCCTCCCAACCCTGGTCAGCCATCCTGATAAATGGGATTGCCACACAGGCTGGCTAAAGGAGCATAGATGCAATCAGTTTAAGCCATCAGAAATTAGGAGAAACAATGTAGAACCCAAGCCCTCCCAGTAGAATTGTCCAAATAGCACCTTCTGAAGGTGTATCTTTCTCTATTTGAGAGAGAGAGAGAGCGAGTGCATGTCTGTGAGTGGGGGAGGGGTAAAGGGAGAGGGAGAGAGGATCTCAAGCAGACTCTGTGCTGAGTGCAGAGTCCCACACGGGGCTCAGTCTCACAACCCTGAGATCATGACCTGAGCCACTCAAGAGTCGGCTGCTCTACCAATGTAGCCATCCAGGTGCCCCGCACAATAACACCTTCTACCAGAACGAATCCCGCGACTTCTCTTGGGCAGAGATGGCCTGCCAGGAAAACAGGTTTTGCATTTGTGTTGCTTTTGGTTTTCAAATGAAAATAAATATTTATATTTTCATTGATCATAAGAATATGTCACATTTCTTGTAGCTACTTTGAAGAAGTACAGAAGATACGAGGAAGAAGGTAAAAATTACCCTGAGATCCAGCTCTGCAGAGATGAACACTGCTAACGACTGGATAAACCTTCCAGATGTTTCTTGCTGGCACACACGCCATCGACACGCAGTTACCTAAATGGGCTATATATGTTTTGTCTCCTACATTTCATTTATCAAAGTGCCTCACGCTAATACTGTTCTGTGGCTTTGGATATAGATTTCCAGCATGACTTTCAATGGCTGCACAGTATTTTGTCCAACATACTATACTTCACTGGCTCAACCACATCTAGGTTGTTCCAATGTGTGTGTGTGTGTGTCTATTTATTTACCACATGGTAGGGACTATCTTGTACTTATATTTTGAGCATTTCGCTGCTCCTTTGGCTGAGGACAAATTCCTGGCCTTGAAAATGAGGACTCAAAGGTTACTCATTAATAATTGCAATCACAGGGTCACATCGCCTCCAGAAAATGCACGGTGACATTTTACGTCTACTGACAGTAGAGGAGAGCGCCCAGTTCCACTCTCTGGCCAACCCTGGCTGTTGTCATTGTTGATCTTTGGAGTTTGGGTCAACCTGATTGGTTAAAAGTGACCTAATATTGTGGTGTTGATTTGCATTTCCTGCATCATTTTACTTCTGAGTGGTACCGTCTGTGATTGAGCAGGGGAGAAATGATGACTTCCTATCAGGCTCTCATTACTACTTGAGAACCTAAGACTGGCAGGAGGGGAGACATATATCATTCAGGGGAGCCAGGAGCCCCTTACGGAAGAGTTGGATCCTCCTGGAGGACCATCATCTTTCACTGATTTATTTCCTCCTAGGCTCACTTGCAACTACTTTGGGCACCTGTTGAACAGCATCTAGGAGGCCACAGGGTTCCGGTCATGAAGGGGCTTAGATGACAGGGAGGACATCTGGGCCATAATTGCGAGGCTACGTGCAGGCAGAGAGCCGGTTCCCCATGTCCCCACTGGAGGCTTTGCTCTGTGCTATAGGCACTGATCGCATCTCCCCAGGACCCGAATGTGTCTTCCCATTTCTCTTCTCCCAGGATCAGAAGACATCAGCTTAACTTTAGGTAATGCCACCCAGAAATCTGCTGGAAAGCTCAGAAATGCCTAATGCTCATTGCCTGTGACCTCCTGCAAGCGTGGGTTGGGGAGTTGAGGGCGGCCAGCGGGGCTGATGGTGAAGTCCTGCGTCTGGAGCAGCAGCTCTGCCTGGAAGCCTCCGCGGTGGCCTCGAGCCAAGATGATCGGTTGGGGCGGGAGAGGGCCTCGGCGGAGCCGTTCTTCTTGGTCTGGTGCTCAGTGGCTTCCTGCCTCGCTGAAGGGCCATTGCTCGGTGGTGATGATTCATGGCATTTGGGCAGTGCAGCCGTGTTCCGAACAGGGAAGTGAAAAATAGCACAGCCCAGGGCAGCGCAGGACAGGATGGGGCGGTCACAAGATGTGAAGCTTTACTTTGGAAAATGCAGGGGGCATTGGGGGCGGCACAGTGAAGTCGGTCTTGGCGGCTCAGGCCCCGTGAATATGTGCCCACTGGCTCTTCTTCGGGGCGTCAACTTTTCCAAGTGGCAGTCGCGAAGCTGTCCCTTGGAAGCGGCTACTGGCCTTGGCCGAGCCACTGTGGGCAGGAGGAAGTGGACGGCTGATTCAATGAGTGTCAGCTTCCTCTCTGACTCAGGATTGGATCCGTTTCTTAGGGTGGTGCCAGGGGGTCCCATGTGGCTTTTGCTGGATTCTTTGAAATGGAAGTCAAAACGGAGGCTCTGCCCTGGTGTGCTGGCCCTCCTTTGACCCTTTGGGATGAGTAAGGGGATTTAGCTGGCTTCTGCAGCCTCCCTCCCAGCTGGGTAAGCCCTTCTGACTCGAGGCCTTCCTGGGGTTCCGGCCGATGGAGACCAGTGAAGGGCCATCTCCTGGGTCTCGGCCCACATCGGGGGCTGCCTCATATGTGGGAGCTGTGTTTAGGGAGCAGCTGGGTTCCGGGAGGCTCAGCCCCGGCAGATGTTAGACTGATGGAGGAGGCCGTAGACTGCCTGGAGCTGCGGGCTCTCCTGGAGTCCACGTGTCCATGTAGCCAGCGGTGGGTGGGAGAGGGCCGGGTGTGCAACTGCGGCCTCCCCATGAGAAAAGTCATGATTGGCTTTTGGTTCTGAGCTTTCCAAGGACATGTCATTAGGGTGCTGCCTAAACAGCCCTCACCGCTCTCACCTGAAACCTGTTCTAAGAAACACTTCAATTACCCAGATAATTGCCTCTGCCTGAGAGTCCATAATCGTAAAAGCACTGGCTTGGTAAAGACTTAAAAATTCTCTCACAACCGCCGCAGGGGTTCCGTATTCCAGTGCCCTGAGTCACCTTGGAGGACAGTCTCTCTTTCCAGGTCAGTTCGGTCCACCTCCCTCTCCCCCATCCCCTCCTGTTTCCACGGCTGGAGCAGAGGTCAGCTGGTCTCACTCAGGAAGGATGGCCAGCATCCAGTCACCGGGGTATTTAATGACAACTCTATTATTAGTCACACGCAAGAGAAGCACGATTCCAACCTGCTGGGCCTTCTAAAAAGGAGCTCCGTGTGACAAACTGGAGAAGGCGGGGGAGGGGCCCTGAGGACACCTGCAGCTGGGACCTGACCCTGCCCAGCGCCCTCTCTTTTCTCTCACATCATCTTCCAGCAAATATTGATTTTAATCTCTTTGATAAGCTTTCTCCTCACGGTGGGGAATGTGCCCGATGGCAGGTTTGCTTGTCACACCTCACTGCGTCACTGCCAGAGAGGGACTGAGAGTTCCAAAGTCCCAGAAAGAGGCCGCAATGGCCTTCATCAGAGTCAGGTGACCGTCACTGGCTCAGTCACCATGGCTGGGGCAGGATCTCTGAGAAGATGACTGAGCAGATGACCCTATGATGAGTGCGGTGGTGGGAGTGTCTTCCAGAAGGGGCTCCTGTCCTAGCAGACAAATGATGTGCCTGCTACTGCCCCATGCTGAAGGCTCTTTCCGAGGCCCCCGCTGTGGACTCAGCGCCTCGCTGCCTCCCTCCGCCTCTCCCTCCCAGTGAGGGCCACAGCCCAGGGGAGGTGCCTTGTCTGTTCTCAGAGTCCACTGTTGTGTTGCTTGAAGATCCATAAAAGATGGGGGTTTTCTCGCTCTGTTTTTCTGGGGGGGGAACCTGTCCGAGGCAGCCTCAGTGACTTTCTGAGGAGACTGCCTTGGAGGATCTGAACAACGAGTGAGGGCAGAACAAAGGAGCCATTCTCAGAAGCACGGCAAAAATGAAACCAAATAAAAACCCCATAAAAATCCCGACTGGGGCAGAGGAAATACCAACTTGATGCTTTTGAGCCACGCATTTGGTAATAAAGGAAAGATTCAAGGATAGGCCGTTCCAACGCGATTCTGTTTGGGCTGGAGGGAGAATGTGCTGGAAGACAATGAAAGGGGGTCATCCAGGCAAGGGAGGGCCGCTGGTGCGCGCGCACTGGTGTGGCATGTTGTTGCGATTCAGGAACTGACCGATGACCAGGGTCACAGGGAGTCTGAAAGCGACACCCGATGGGAACCGGTTCAAAGTTTGTGCCCAGCCCGGGAGCTCAGATGACCGGCAGCTGGCCTGCCCCCTGCTGGCTCCCACTGATGTGAGAGGGGCTCTGACCCCTGTTCGGTCACACAAATACCCGTTTGGAAATCTCTTTGAAGACTGATTAAGTAAACACTCCCAGCACAGATGAGAATAATTGAGTGACGTGGGCCCAGTATTTGTAGTAAGTGGAAGGATCGCTGGTATTAAAGCTCACGGGCATCTCGCCTTTCTGTTCCTCTAATCTGGCTTCCGTGCTTCTGGTTGCAGTTTCGGGCCCAGAGTGTCTTCAGGGGTTGGAGTTGAGGATGTGGGGACTCTCACTCTCCTTTCATGGGTGTGACAGTATCCCAGGGCCAGGGCACCATCCTGTCACCGCATGGCAGCTGGCTGCGGCCAGGGGCAGGCAGTCCTCCTGGCATGGCGGACCTTTGAAGCTGCCCGTGGGGTCTTTCCATCTGGTTTGTGGCCTCGGGCGGCTGTGACCCCCAGCGGGGGTGTCTCTCCAGGTCTCCCAGGGCGCGGCAGGGTGAGCGTGAAGGAAAAGTCTGGTTTTCATCTGGGAGCGCCGAGCCTTTCGGTGTGATGGCTCTGCTCTCTTTCTGCCAACGGGACGAGGTTGTGCCAGCTGCTCTGGGCGGGAAGTGAGGGCGGAGGGGGGAGCCCTTGGCCACGTTACTTCCCTCATTATTTCTGAGACCCCACTGGAGAGGGAGGTGGGGGTGGGCTGCTGGCCCGGGGCTCTGCGGCTTTGATGTCTGCCCCCGGATCCCTTCCTCCCTGATCTGGCCACTCGCACGTTCACTGGGTTCCAGTCATTCTGTCCCGACGAGGCTGGTCTTGGCCTTATCTTTCATCTCTAACTGCGTGGCACAGGGCCAAGCTCGCAGTGGGGCTCCGCACATGTCCGCTCCCTTCTCTTTCTGCTTCGCCTTTGTTAGGGTGGAAGTTCTGAGCTGAAGTTCATGTTGTTGAAGTCCTAACCCCTAAGACCTCAGAATGTGACTGTGTTTGGGGATGGGGGTCTTTGAGGAGGTTCATTAAGTTAACATGAGGTCATTTTAAGTTAAAATGAGGCTCTGCACCAATCCTTATGACGGGAGGAGTTTCAGACACAGGCATATACGAGGGACAGATGTTGTGAAGACACAGGGAGAAGGCCGCCATCGACAAGCCAAGGAGAGAGGCCTGGGACAGATCCTTCACTCAAGAAGGAGCTAACCCTGTGGATACCTTGATCTTGGACTTCTGGCCTGTGGAGCTGGGGAAATGCATTCCTATTGCTGAACGCCGCTCCCTACCCCCCAAGTCTGTGGTGCTTTGTTATAGGACGGCCCTAGTGGACTAATATGGCTTTTTAACAGGTTTGCGGAGCGCATAACCAGCCAAGTGCAAGGTGCTGTAGGAGGTCCAGAGACAAAGTCAAGAAGCATGAGAAAGAGGCCCAGTGAGGGGACCATCTCTAGTCCCATTCTCTCCCCCAAACTCCTCTCTCTTCAGCCTCTCCTTACCTCTGCCCACCACCACCCCTGACGGAGGGAAGCAGGATGAAATGAGACAGAGGGCTCCCCATGAGATGCCGCCTGATAGAAGCTCTGGAAAGGAATGAAAACCCTTTCCTCTAGAGTCAGAAACACCGTTTTTTATTTTTATTTTTTATTTTTTGGCTGCCCCTCCCTCCCCGCAAGTTCTTATTTAGCACACGTGTGTGTGCACGTGGCCAGAACAGACCCGTGGCCCGACAGAGCAGCTGTGCATGTGCTAAGGAAGATGGTCCACAGCGTCTGGGGACACACATGACTGTCCAGAGGGTGGCACGTCCAGCAGGTTGTTACCCAGCGCTGGCTTTATGGGGCTTGCTAGCTGGGCAGGGCCACAGTGAACTCTCTTTGTGGACCATGACTTATATTCCTTGTTGCCCTTTGTGACTAAAGGTGATGCATGTTGTGTTTCCATACCGCTATTACTGGGAGATTGTCCTTTGAATTATGGCCCCGGCTGGTGGCCGTGGGCCGTGATCTCTTTGCAGGATCACAAGGTCATTTCATCGTGGAGTAATCTTGGGATCTCTGGGAACACCTCTGGGCCTTCAGATCTGCGGGGCTGTAGGTCTCCTTAATAAAGAAGCTGGGTCTCTTTGAAGACTTGCACAGTACGCAAGTCTCGATATTTTTTGTATTTCCATGGTACCTACCAATTTGCAGTCAAAGATATTTTCCACCATACAACTCAATAATAATCCTGTGCCCTGATGGGGTCCTTTTGTAATCTTCACTTAGCTCATTGATTTTAAGGGGAACTGGGATTCCAAGAGCTTGCATTGGCCAACGGGTCCCGTGTTGCCTAGTACTGAGTCCCCAAAGGACTTCGGTAAATAGGTCACTGCCAGTGGTTGCAATCCGCTCCTGTGTGCGTGCTGGGGACTGAAATTTGCACATCACGGTCGTTCATACTGATAGTGGCACATTTTCATGTAACGCTGATGTTAAAACAAGCTTCCTACCTTTTCTCCATGCAGAAAAGTGAATGTGTTCGAGGGATGGTCTGGGGGCTAGCCCAGCAAGAGTGTTACAAAGCCGCCATGTGCGGGGACACTCCCTGCCCCACTTCCTCTTGCAATGCCTTCCTCGGTTGGCCCCTCATTCCTTCCTTCTTCCCTCCTCGTAAGACCTGAGGTGTGCCCATCTCCGGAGGCTAGCTGCATTGGAAATCAGTGACTCCTGAACGCATAAGCTTTCAAAAGCCCCAGAGATCATCTTCCAATGCTTGAATGGAACCAAGAGTTTCTACCTTGGACTGGGTCTGCTTTGCTTACTCAAAGGACCAAGCCAGTGAGTGGTTGGCCTGGCTCTAAGTCCAGCAGGTGCCCCGCTCTTGGTGTGTTTGGTGAGACACTGTGCCTTCTCCCGTCAAGACCACAATGTGACTTCAGGGAGGTTATTATGGGGCCTTTGGAGGTGGAAACTGACTTGGGCTCTTGGGGCTATTTCTTTGCCACCTCCCCCAGCCCCAGACCTCTATTTACTACCCAGCCAATAAAAAAAAGGCAGCTCTATATGCTTTCAAAGCCATGCCCTCTCCTCCCAGCCTTCGATTTCATAAATGTTGGTTCCTCCAGAGAACCGACCAGAGCCTGCAACCATGCATGTGCTTTTCAATAACCTGATGACTGTCCATGCGCTTCGGCCAATGAGGACTGAGCAGTGACCCTTAGATAAAAGGCTTCATTTGGCATGACTCATCCTTGGAGACATCTAGCCTGCTTGGTCTGTGTTGTTAAGTGCCTGGTTCAGTAAATATTGACAGTGAGAAACCATCCCAGGAACTACCAAGCAGTGATCTGGAAGGTAATATATATGAGTATGATTAGTGATTAGGCAATGCCTGTCATCTGCTAAGATACAGCCACTGATAAATATCACCCCATTATCTCTCTTCCTAATAGTGGCTCATCTGCTGGTGTGTGACTCATAGGTGATACATTATGGGGTCTGATTCAGCAAGGAAAGTTTGGTCTGCCCCAGTGGAGAAGGACATCCAAGGTCACCTTGGTTTTTAGGATATTGGCTTCTTCTTCTTCTTTTTTTTTTTTTTTTAAGATTTATTTATTTGACAGACAGAGATCACAAGTAGACAAAGAGGCAGGCAGAGAGGGAGGGAGGAAGCAGGCTCCCTGCTGAGCAGAGAGCCCGATTCAGGGCTCGATCCCAGGACCCTGGGATCATGACCTGAGCCGAAGGCAGAGGCTTTAACCCACTGAGCCACCCAGGTGCCCCTAGGGTATTGGCTTCTTAACAAGAGTAGCTTTGCTAAGAAGGAAAAGTTCAAAAGGAATCCCCATCGCCACAGAGGGTCTGGAGGGGTCTGGAGAGACCAAGAGCACTGCGTGTTTCACCCTTCAGAGCAGATGTGTTTAAGACCTGCTTATCCACGTAGGCACCCTTCCACTGCGTTCACATGTGGACACCCATGGCTACACGGGGGTGGTTTCTCTATGTTCAGGTCACACTTTTGGGCCCTTTGGCACTGCTCTCAGACGAGGGACAGGGATGAATCTCGGCTCAGACAGAAGATGGTTTTATCTCTTGCCCTCCCTTCCTCAGGTACTTAAGATACAGTTGTCATCACCTGAGTGTCTACCGAGGCTTTCGGATGGGTTTGGGTTTGGCTGTTGGGCTTATTGAGCTCCGTCACCGAGTAGGAACTTCCCGTTTGTGTCCTGGCCCTTTCGAATGGCCGTTGTTTACTTCCACTGTGCGTTCGGGCTGAAGGTCTGACGAATCGGGGATGAATTTTCCGTAGGTGGGCTCTGAACACGAGCCTTAGAATCTTTGTTCTAAGGTCTTCTGAGGCCCTTGCTGTCCAGATCAGAGAACAGAGGAGGGAGGAACCACCACGTGCCTGAGACTGAAAATCAGGGCCATATATACCCCAGGGCCTGCTCCCTACCCTACATTACTTGGACTCACTTTCTGTCATGTGAGGTCTGGGACAGATTTCTCCTTCCAAAGAGATGCCTGGGCAAAATGACATGACAGGTTTTTAGCCTGTCAGCTAAAAGTGCCACCCTTGGCTGAAGGTATACTTGCACACAAGTATAGACGCACACGCAGCGGTAGCCCCTGCACAGTCACTTACCATCCGCCATGTTGTCGGGGAATGAGAGCTGAGCTCCGCTTGCACCGAAGGAAGCAAGCACGCGTTGGGCAGTTGGCACTGAGGAGGCACCATGTTGACGGCCGCCATCTCTTGGCCCCTAACCGGCTCTGTGACTTTGGGCGAGTTACTGAACTGCTCTGAGTCCCAGACTCCTTCCTTGTAAAATGAGGGGATAACACCCACATTTCCGGGCTCGTGGTAGGAGTCGAGATAATATATTTAACACACAAGGCTCATAAATCCTGTCCCAGCACGTGTAGCTGTTATGGTCTTTAGCACTAAGCCACTGGGAAAACTGCGGCCGCCAACCATTGTAGGGTGTTAGGGACTCAACTGGGAAGGGTCTACGATAGGTCTCAAGTTTTCTATGCCTTGTGTCTCCCCTCCTGGAGGTGCTGGTGTCTCCATTTTACAGAGGAGGAGCCCAAGGCTTGGGGGTCCAGCTGGCCAGGTTGTGAACCAGGCACAACGTGCTGTGGACAGCGGGCATTGGCCACCACACATGCCACCTTTTGGGGACACCAGAGGTCCCAACTGGGCAGGTGTTCGGCAGAGGCTGGCGGCTTGCTGCTTCAGGAGGACACCGGGTCTTCTGCTTCATCTTTGCCCTATCACACGAGCACCAGCTGGTCTGGGTGCCTTTGGCGAAACAGCTTCACAAAGCCCTTGCTTCACCACCTGGCAGGGGCTGCGTGTTCTGTCCTTTGGTTCAGGTGGACACACCTGCCGAGCGGCAGAGCAGTGTTCTGGAACCTGCTGAGAATCCACATGCTCAGGGGAATGTCGATGCGTGGGTGACTGGAGTCCAGACTGCTGGGAGGCATGGGCGTGGGGGCGGGGGAGGGAGGTCAAGGGGGCCTGAGGGGCGGGAAGGAAGTCCAGATAGAGCCATTCCGCTCTGTCGTGACCAGAAGGAAACAGACTGTTCAGGGGGTGCTCGGATGGCTCAGTCGGTTAGGTGGCTGCCTTCGGCTCAGGTCATGATCCCAGGGCCCTGGGATCGAGTCCTACATTGGGCTCCCTGCTCAGGGAGGAGACTGCTTCTCCCTCTGCCTCCCTGCCTACTGCTCCCTGTGCTTTTGCTCTCTTCTCTGACAAATAAATAAATAAAATCTTAAAAAAAGAAAAAAAAAAAGGAAGGAAACAGACTATAGAAGCAGGAGCTCCTCCTCCAAGTGCCCTCCCAGTGGTCCCCACCCACCGCTCTCAGGGCAATGTTTTAAGTGAGGCATAGGATTTACCATTATGCCTTCACAGGATGTGTCATTAAAGAGACATCTGTGACATCAGGGCTAAACGTTTGAAAGAAGGGAGAGGAATTCAGTAGAGCGATGTGCAGACCAGGAAGGAGAGAGAATTCCACTGAAGTGGCCAAAAATGAGCGAGGTGTGTTTTCTGGAGAGGTAGTGTGAGGAGGAAAGAAGGATCTTTGCGGCGACTTCGACAGGAGAGCGAGCTTACGCTTAACAAACCGGAGCTTCCAGACCCAAACGCTTTGGCTGGGTGAAGCCTGTGCTCCCTGCTCCTCCCTCGGAGGCCCACCGAGGAAAGACCCCTTCGTGTCCCTTTCTCCAACCTGAGTCCCTGAATGTCCCAGGAGGTTGGACTGTGCTTCCCCGAGAGCCCAGAGGTTCCGCGGCGAGGCTGGGGCCAGCGGTGTTTCCAGAAGGAGCACATGTGAGGCTCACAGGGCTTCCTTGATGTGTCCGGTGGTTCTGAGGGGAGGAAGGAGCAGCAGAGCAGAAGCAGGTAGGCCAGCTTTGGCTGCCCACAGACGAGCCCTCGTTCTTCCCTTGCAGTCTGTGCCCGCTACGTCCGAAGGACAGCAAGTGTCCCCTCTCTGCCGTGACCAGTGGAGGCAAGGCTGGGCCGGCAGGACTGTAAAAGGATCCACTCACACCAGCTCTGAGGCCGTGCGTGGGTTGCTCTCGGTTGGATACAACTGCTTCAAAGTGTCCTAAGTTCTCCAGATTCTCTTTCTTGGTGCCCCGGAAGAGCGCACCCACCCCCCACCGAGGGCACCATGAGAACTAAACAGGAGGGTGTTCTGTACGAGATGCACGGGTTCTGGCGCATGGAGTGTGTGTAACTTATGTCCCCTAACATCGCTGATGTCACTCATCATCACGTCAGACTCTGGCCTTGCGTTTACGTTGCACCGGTCTGTTCTCCCTCAAACCAAACGGTTCTAACCCCATCCTCCTCCCCTCCCAGAAGGTTCAGGCTCCTTTTCTCTTTGTTCTAAACAGGTTAATTCCTCCTATTGGTTGGCTTGCTAATTCCTCTGTCCTCCCAGCACTCATGCTAAAGGTATAGCCTGGGCTCTTGCTAAAGTGCTGTTATCTGCTTAGGAGCCCCCCCTTATAGTAATGCCATGCCTTTTTTCGGGGACCCGGTCTAATCACTGAATAGATTCGTGTGATCTCTCTTTCTCGTATGCACATTTTTCATTCCCAATGTGTTTTTCATGGGAACTTCACGCCTGCAGGGCGCATTTAGAGGCCCTGGTTTAGAAAACTGTTCTAAGGTCCTCTGAGGCTGTCCAGATCAGAGAACAGAGGAGGGAGGAACCACCATGTGCCCAAGACTGAAAATCAGGCCCATATGTGCCCCAGGGCCTGCTCCCTACCGTGCACTACTTGGAACCACTTTCCGTCATGTGAGGTCTGGGACAGATTTCTCCTTCCAAAGAGATGCCTGGGCAAAATGAGAGTCAGGTCATTTTGGAAACCAAGTCATCCTGCCGAGGCTGATGGTAATGAAGAACCCGGGGAGATCTGCCCACTCCCCGCAGCTCTCACTATGTGGCCGCCCACAGGGCCCTGCCAGTGGCTGGGCCACGCCGCCTTTGTTGAAACAATGGGGTGGACAAAAGCCATTTAAAGAGGAAACAAAGGTATTGGAGCGTCAGGCTACTGACCTAAGTAAGATGTTTACTTAGCCCTGGAGCCCTTGTTCTAGATAGTTCTGTGTTGACCCAAGGGCAGCTGTTGGCTGTCTTTAAAGATTAGAGGAACAACGGCCTGGATGGCAGAGATCTGGGGGGGAGCTGGGAGAAGGTGCGCAGCAGCCCATCCGGGTTCCCCCGCATCTAGTAGCAGGCGAGCAGGACGCATGCTCTCCGGGTTTCTATTTCAGGCTGGCTGGAGACAAAAATGCGTTCTTTACCACAGGAAGAATGCTCCCTCAGACAGGACTGCTAATCCGGCACCACGAAGGGCTGTGGAATGTGGAGCCAGTGGTGGTTGCTGTTTGCTTTCCAGCAGGCTTTTCCTCTCTTCCTCACTGAGTCACATGTATTTTTGGTTGCTCATGTAGACGGTGGCTGAATTGCCCCCTCCCCCACAGCCTTCATGTTTTTTGAAAATTATCCGAGCCTGTGAGCTATCCAGAGCGCCCCTATGTCATCTGTCTCCCTGACACGAAGAGGGAAGGCGGGAGGAAGGGGAGGAGGGTGCGGACAAGGAAAGGAGAGAGGAGGGAGAGAAGGGTAAAGGGGGGTGGGAGAAACATCCTGCTGACGTCAAAGAAGACCACATGGCACAGGATAACATTACTCGGGACCTCAGCCACCCACTCCCTCTAATTTACTCCAAACCGAACAGCCTGTTTTGAAACCTGTAGCCTGCAGTCTGTTATTTTGTTTTGGCTTTTTTTTTTTTTTCTATTCTCTCTGGACCAAAAGGACCATTAATTACTGGGAGTTTGAAAGCTACCTGATTCCCCGAAACAGAGGGGATTTCCAAGAGCAATAACTCAGCCAGTGCTTGTGCAAGGCGCTGCGGCTGCAGTAAACGGATCCAGCTGCTCGCAGCCCGCGGAAAAGGGCCCGGGGGGCCGCGCGGCCTCGCAGCTGGGGCTGGAGCGGCTCCGTCACGGGGCTGGCGGGTCCGCGGGGCCTGCTGTGGCTCCCGCCCTGCACCCCGCCCCTGCGCGCGCCCAGCCCCGCCCCCAGCCCCGCCCCCAGCCCCGCCCCCAGCCCGCGCCCCCCTGCCCTGCCCACCGCGGGCGGTGGCCGCCCTTCCAGCCTTCGTCCACTGCCCTTCCGGCCTAGGTGTGGCAACTCTTCCCTGGGAGGTGCAGGACCCCGGGCATGATGGGGGCGGCCCTGCTGCCGAAGCGCCCTCAGGACAATCCCCCTTTTGGCATGGTGGCCGGTCCGGTTGTGCTGCCCAGAAGCCCCCCCGCTGTGCAGTCGGGACCCGGGCCTGTGTGCAGACGGGATCGGTGGGAACCTGTGCGCACCCGGGGCCGAAGGGACCCCGGTCCCGCCCCCCAGATGGGAGAGCTCATGCTGTTTTCTGGCCCAGGCCGCACAGTTAATTTTTATCCTAGTAAAAAACAATAAACACGGCATTAGCAACTGAACATTTATCAATTTGCAGTTCGTTTCCAGCCAGGCCTCTCCACTGAGGCGGGTTTTACTGCCGGCGGGCGCACCAGAGCGCTTTTCGCCAGACCGTCTGTGCGGGTTGCAGGCCCGGCCTCCAGAGCGCTCTCGGGGAGCTTTCTGCCCTAACTGGGTAGTATGATTTGGCTCTTTCAGGCCTGGTCCTCGAATAGTGCCCTTTAATGATGAGGAAACTGCAGCAAGGAAGGTGGAATGCGTGGCCGGGGATCGACCCACAGCTCCCGGTGATGCTACACAAGGATCTCGGAGTCTTTGTTTGGCTTTGAGGGCCCGCACCCACCTGCGTGTGCCCCAACGCCGGCCTGAGCAGGGGCCTGGGTGGCCTTTCTTTTCCTCATCTTACCCGGAAGTTCGTACCAGAAGAGGTGACAGATAAGAACTGACCCAGGGGGTTCGGAGCTCTGAATGGGAAGATGTCGCATCAAGGGACATGAGTCATGAGAGCACCATGGAAGGTCAGGTCCGGCCAGGGGCCCTGGCAGCCAACCCCGTCTTTAAACGTTTTGGCTCGTTTTGTCTTCGTGGATGTATACCACTGGGTTGTGTCATCTACTGTTTATCACCAGACTGTTACAGCCAGAAACGATTCAGTGATCACAAAAGGAAGGCAAGCTCTGCTGTGAATCACGCCGGCAATCAGCCTTCCTCCCTGCTTCCTGGTTCTTCTTCATTTGAGTGTGTCACAGGAACCTTGATGTTGCCACCGGCTTCAGGGTGGATTTGCAGTGACTCCCCGGGGGAAGGGAGAGAGATGTGAACTTGCAGAGTCAGCAGTGTAGAGCAGATTAAGTGGGACGTGTGTTCCATCCTTATCTCCTTGGGAGAAAAACTCACTTTCCCGAAGCCTCAGATCTTCCCCTGTAAAACTGAGGGGGCAGTAGGTCTTCTCTCGGAGGACTGGTGTCCACAGGAGGGGCACATGTACTCAGGGCTTGGCAGAGTGCTTGGAATCTAGAAGACACTCAAGAAATCCTCTTGGCAAGAAGGGTAGGCAATGGGCTGCAGATTCTGTATTTGCAACTCCAAATACAAGGCTAGGCCCCATTTCCCAATGAGCAGCTTCCAAAAGTCTTTTGTGTGTGTCTGTGTCAGCTTGAACAGATATACTTTTTAAAAAAAACTTATTTATTTATTTATTTGACAGAGAGATAGAGAGAAAACAAGCAGGCAGAGAGGCAGGCAGAGGGAGATGGAGAAGCAGCTTCCCGCCAAGCAGGTAGCCCGACCTGGGCTCCATCCCAGGACCCTGGGAGCATGATCAGAGCCGAAGGCAGATGTTTAACTGACTGAGCCACCCAGGCGCCCCGAATGTATACGCTTTTAATGATGCAAGTGAAGTTGTCAGATTTCTAGTTATAACATTTATTGAGTTAATTACCTGCATATATAAAATTATACATGTGTACTTATTTAGAAATATTGCCTCCTTTTTTTTCTTTTTTTTCTTATTATTCAGACTCTTTATCAACACCTGTCTTTGTTGTTACTGGAGCCCCTTTCTGAGAGATCTCACTTGGTCTTCCAGAACACACCATCCTGGTGCCGCTCGAGTATCTTTGGGATTTAGTACTTTCTGTGTCTGTGTTGTGGTCACTGGAAGTGTTAGCTCAAGCTCAGTATCCGTGCCTTATTTGCAATCTCGTAAAGCTAACTCCTTCTTGGACTGCTTTTAAATGTGATTTTAATGAGGTTGGGGCTACATAAGGAAATGTCCATGCATTTTAATGGTGCATACTAGTGTATGAAGGGGAGAAATGACACAACGTTTGGGATTTTCTCTAAGATGGTTCAGCAAAACGGGGCACCTGGCTGGTTCAGTAGGTGGACCATGTGACTCTTGATCTCCGGGTTGTAGGTTTGAACCCCACATTGGATGTAGAGATTACTTACTTACAAATGAAATCTTAAAAAAAGAGAGAGTGCAGCAAGAGAAAAAGGCAAAAGACAAAAAAAAAAGGAAAAAGTGGATCAAATTTGGAACAATCTAGGTCGTTATTAATCAAGGAGAAGGGCGTATGGAACTTCATTTTACTATATGCTCTTTAGATATGTTTGAAAATTTTCATGATAAAACTTCTTTTTTTCCCCAATAAGCTTTAAAGACTTGCTGACAGTATCTAATACTTGCAGGAATAACTAGAAAAACCTTGAAATATTTTTTATTTTTAATAAAAACCAAAACCAAATCCTTCTTCCAGGCAAACTCTGTGATTATCCCAGACTAGCACTGATGGAATTCCTTGTAGGGTATTTTGTGATTTAAAAATAAAGAAATCAAGTGAGCACTTGGTAATAGACATAAATACAAGGTGTCATCTCGTATCTGCCCCATTCATGTTATTTTCCTCTGCGCTTTGTTGGGCTGCGTCGGTGGGGTTGGTAATGTCCCCAAACAGAGAACTTCTGTAAGTGAGAGAACACTTGCTGCACGGTCCTTTGTCAAAAGTACCTATTACCTAGTGCCCTTGTTGGCATCGAGCTAGAAGGCACAGGATCGCAGGGGAAATGGAGTTCTGTAAGCAGGCCTGGCAGCACGGGGCTGGGGCTGGGGTGTCAGTGATGGTGCAAAAGGGGAGAGGCAACGTTTCTTCATTGGGCAATGCTTCTCCCCTGGAGAGGGTGCACAGAGCTGTGGTCTGCACAGCCAGCCCCAGAGGGTGGTTGGGCAACTGTCCAGCAGGCTCAGCCGATGTCAGGCGAGAGGGTTTGGGCCTAAGCGTCGTAAATATCCACAGTCCAAAGGGATCAGAAAACTCTTCAAAATTTATATTAGTTTTGGGGGCATGTGGGTGGCTCAGTCTGTTAAGTGTCTGACTCTTGGTTTCGGCTCGGGTCATGATCTCAGGGTCATGAGATCGAGCTCTGTGTCGGGCTCCACTCTGGGCATGGAACCTGCTTAAGATTCTCTCTCTCCCTCTGCCTCTGCTCCTCCCTGCCTCTAAAAAAAAAGTATTTGTTCTGTAGTAATGGCCCTTCCAAAGGAGGAAAGAAAACATTATTTTTATTTTTAAACATTTTTGAAGAATAGGATTCTTTCCATACAAACACAGTGGATTATTTGCTAGAGAGTATTAAAATGAAAAATATCTATCCAGCCTGTGTGGGAAGTCTGAATTCTTTAGAATTCTTGTATCTTGTATTGTATATCCCCCCCCACCCACGAATGCACTGTGCTATGCCACAGGCCAGTCACCGTCTTTGAGAGAGTTACTTCTGACAATTTTTGGTGTCACCCCATTCACACTTACCATGTCATAAGAGAGAATCTTTCATATTTTGCAAGAACCTTCCCTCAAGCGTAAAAATCACAGCGTCACGGCCTTCTAGTGACTATCTCAACGTTTCAGTGCTAGCAGATGGATTGGAATGCAGAAAAACAAAATAAGATAAACACCATACCAGTGTGCACAAACAGAGGGCAGGTTCTTTTGGGGGAGATGCATGTTTTTTTGATGAGCTAAGTGTTGATTCTAACCCCCAAAGACCGAGAAGTGTGAGGGTTAGATAAGTGTCTGCTAGATTCACGATTGCCATGTGGATTCTGTGAAGTCAGCTTAGAGGTCACTGGCTGTAGGGTAAAGTTCACCGGTCGTTCATGCTCGCTCAGACTGGGCCGTTCCTGAAAACAGAACCTGCGCCACCATCTGCTAACTTCAGGTCTACCCAGTGAGGGTGGACGCTTCTAGCAAGGGAGCTCAGGACGAATTCTGCAGCCATTCCTTGAGCAACGCCAAGTGGCCCCTGGCCAGGGTTAAAGTTAAACCAGGAGATGGCTATCAAATGCAGTTGTTGGGTTTGGCACATCTCTCTCGAGCTGCTGTGCGGAGCAGGAAAGAGAGAGGTTTGTTTGTGGCTTTAGTTCATCGGTTCCCTGCTGCACTCTTTAATCTGAACCTTTTTTTTTTTGCTCAAGAGAAAAACAAGGCTGACTTGCACACCACCGAGCTTTAAATTGGACGGTCCCATGGAGTCCTCTACCCACGCCTTTTTACATTTATTTTCCAGGAACCTCATTAGGTGGTTTGGGATGCCTTCTGCTTGTGTTACAGATTTTCTAATAGACTTGCTGCACATCCTACGATAAATATAATTACTTCCCCATGAGTCGTGATGATCTTGCACACTACATTTGCACGCGCCTGTCCGTGTTTGCATGAGAAATAGCACGGCCGTATTAAGGAACGCTGATCTGGCTGCAAAGCCCCGTCTGTTGGGTTTTCTCCGGGGTGGTTCTCCTGCCTTCTGGCCGGTGAATAAATACCATTTGGACAGGGCCTGGCACAGAGGCCTTAACCGTAAAGCTTAATGTATAACTAGTATGTTTTTCTTCTGTGTCAGCAGTTGGAAACACGATCCTGTAAATAAGGATTCAGTGAGTAAATGGATGTCTGTAGTGAGGGGAGGGGAGGGCTGGAGTAAGCAGTTTTGAAATTCATGCCAGTGGTTGCTACAAGTGATAAGGTAATTTGAGTAACCTGTAAGACCTGTGGATTCACAGGTTTCAAAAACAGGAAAGTCTCTTGTTTAAAAACCCTCTAGAGCAACATGTGGGCTTAGAAAAGAAGCTGGCTTGTGGTTAGGTGATCCTACTTCCTTATTGATATAATGGCTGGTGACGCAAGGCCTCCTGGGATTGCAGCGCGGTGACCGCAGGCCCGACAGTTGCCCTGACTGGCTTCTGAAACAGGCCCGGGGCTTTCTGGACGGATGAGAAGTCTAAAAATTTCCCTTTTCATTTCCTCTCTTGTGTGACTTTGTCATTTTTTTTTTTAAACTGGTAATTGAAAAGGGAATTTTGCCCATGCTCTGAAGGAGTTTATCTTGACTGCGTAGCCTCCCTCCCACTCCTCAAAAATCCCACCCTGAAAACCCCATGCTAAAAAAAAAAGTCATCCGTTCTTGCACATTTTTCAGTGAGTCTGTGTTTGATTAATCTGCCTTTGAGGCTGGATTTCTAACAAGCACTTCTTTAAAAACTGGATGATTTTTGAAAAACACTTCGGAACTTCTCCGTGTCCTCAGCCTCCTGGGTGAGGACCTCTAGGTGAATGCTGCGTCTTTCCGGAAACTGAGCCCTGTCCCGGCCAACCGGGAGGCTCAGTTGGGCAACAGCTCCCAGTATACGTGGTCGTGTTCTGAAACATGAAAACAGATGCCATTCCGGTGTGACACAGCTAACTGACCACAGCGCAGAAAGTTCCACTGGCGAGATGTGTGGGCTGTCCTAGGCCTTGCAAACATTCTGCAAACTGAACTGCAGAAAGGAGTCCTCCTGTCTGCCCTGGAGAAGATTCAGGGGGGACAGCCTGGTGGGCTCGACGTGTTGCTACGCCTGCTCTCCATTCAGGGGAGACAGAGAGCAAATGGGTGGAAGCTACGTCCACACCCAAGTTCCTTCTAGAATCCTTATGGCTGTATTCTTTGTTACATGCCTTAAGTGTGTATGCACGTCTATGTGTATGCGTGTGTCTAGGTACATTTGTGTACACACAAACACATGTGTTATCTATGCTATTTGGCCCAGCCCACAAGTTCCTTTTATTTTTCAGTGAATTCAAAGAAAATAACATAAGGAAGATATGTATGTTTTAGTGTTCTAGTAAATGACCAGTGTCACCTGCTGAGTCTCACCAAACGAACCCATCTTCCTGATTCCCTTGTCTTGGTCCTGATGATCTGCCCAGGATGTTTGCTTGTCAGACTTTACTGCCCTTTCTCTTTTTGGTAAGCCCAGTAAGTCTGGCCCAGTCATGCCACTGAGGCCACAAGGAAATGTGATCCTGCTAAGTGTGGGAGCTAATCACTGCCCGAAGGTTAAGGTTACCGAGGGGACGAGAGCCACTTTCTGTGTTATGCATATCTATGGTGTGTGTGCGTGAGTACCGTGTGTGTATGTGTTTGGACAGTGTTTGTGCATGAGCACCGGGCATGCGTGTGCCTGTGCGTGTGAACGTGTATCATCTGCGTGCGTCTAAGGGCATGCGGGCACGCCTACTGTGTGTGTGGCACGAGGGATGGCACACAGCCACAGGGGGCTGTGACAAGGAGGATGCTGGCATGGGGTGGGCCTGCTCAGGAACAGGACCAACACTCAGGACGTTTCTTCTGCTTCGTTACCTTTTCCCCTTTAACCTACATGCGCCGACATCACAGAAACCCTGAAGACTGGTGAAGTGTGTACTCCATCTTTCCATCCTGCCAGCCACTCCAGTGGGAGCTCTGAAAGTACCGTTCTACGTCAGTCTCAGGAGAAAGGAGGGAGTTTGGGATCGAGAAGACGGAGCAGGACTCGACACCACGCGGTACCCTTTCGCTCTGTGCTCGTGTGTGCGCTTCTTGTGTGTCCAAAAGAGGGAGAGGAGAAGCCAAAAGGGGAAAACAGGCAATCGGATCGGAAAGAGGGTATGAGTTTGTATTCACAAAATAAACTTTTATTCCTCTACCCGGGACGCTGCCCCAGTTTCCGGCCACTAACCTCAGTGGCCGTGCTGACCCACTTCTGGCTATTTTTATTTGTTCCTTGAAAATGTTCCCTGTGTGATTAAAGTTTACTCTTGTCAACTTTGTTCCTATCCTCCCTGCCCCCTGGGTCCAAAAGTGCAGCCCTTCCCACCTCCCTCCCAATAATCATGGTGCGTTCAGAGCCAAAGGGCAGCAGGGTTTACTGGCAATGGGACAAATCAGCGACCCCTTTCCTTGTCACGAGAGATGCAAGGACAAGCAGCTGCTCCCGGCCCATGGAGCCCTGCAGCCTGAGTCTTCACCTCTTGTCCGGGTTTCCTCCCTGAAGCCCGCACACTCTGCTGGAGACAGCGTCTCCAGACCCCAGTCCTGCTGGGGGCACGCGGATGCCGGGATTCCTGCCCCAGGCCCTGAGTGTGCAGCTACTTATCTGTGATTACAGCCTGAGTCAATAGCAGAAGCAGGAAGTGGACCCAGGGTCCGGCATCATATGGAAAGTTGGGTGTATTTACTTTTCTCTTAAAGCAAACTTTGATTTACCCTTTAATAAGTTACCACTAAGGATCTAGTTCTAGAAAATCCAAGTCACATGTTGATAAAAGAGGAGAGGAAATGGTGAGACTTTGCATTCTTCCAGCTTTATCATTAACCCCAGGTTTGGAAATTCATTTGCTTTAGAAGGCTTGGTTTCCAGGTTTTCAAGAGGGGGATCATTCTCTCTTGATGAGGGGTTTTTGACATCCTCAGCTGAAAGGCATTATAAACAGGGTAGCGCTTGGCCCTGCTGAACCCCTGGAGATGTGTGACCAAATAAAGGCTGACCTTCACAGGTTAATGTCTTGGTGCTCTCACTCCCTGTGCCACCAGGGCAAACCCTGTACTTCTTTGGCCTCAATTTCCTTATCTGTAAAATGGGGATAAAAAGTGATTTCCCTTAGAAGGTGGTTACAAGGATTCAATAAGGAGATGTGGAGCATCTACTGTGGATACAAGCTGCTGGGATTATGTATGACTTAAGCCATTCTGACTGTGTGGGAAAAAAATTTCTCTTTTTGCTTTGCAGAAGTTTCTCTAGGAAGTCACCTGTCCGAGGCACAAAATGGGATTTCATCCTCTGTGCCTCTCCTGCTCGTTGCGGCCCTTGAAGGACTTGAGTGAAAGAGTGTCCTACCTCATGGGGGATAGGGACTTGGGTCCTGGGAGGGGTCAGGGATGAAGGCTTCCTCTCCTTCGTGTGGTCAGCACTGCCTGATTATAAACGCCGTGATCTGCAAACAAGGAAAAAATACTCAAGAAGAACAAGGAGGCACCCAGGGCCCCACTCACACATGGTCTCTGGAGACACGTTATTTCTTTGCTTACCCAAAGGACCCAAGTGTAACTTCTAGGGAGAAGGACGACACCCTTTTTTTGAGTTCTCACAAGCCTCTCTCCTGACTGCTCCCCTTGTAGAGACGTGAGCAAGGGTGCAGATCACCTTCTGTGATAACATCAGGAGCAAAAGGGGGGTCACCCAGGAGATGAGGGGTGCAGGGGTGGGTCACCCAGGAGATGAGGGTATGGGGAGGATCAGCCTTGGGAGTGGCCATGAGGAGTGCCTTGTCTCTAGAGAGTTTACTTCTTAAATTTCTAATTGCCACGCACCAGTATTCTAAACTGTATCAGTGATCAAACCCACTTTCCTTCGGGTGGCCACTCTTCCTGTGTCCCGCTCGGTGGGGACTGCGTGAGCGGGGTGCAGGGGAGACTGTGGTGCCCCGAGTTAGAGGGCCTTCCTGTATGTCAGGACTCCCTCCCCCTCCGCCCTGACCTGGAGGTGGGTGTGCCTTTGGCCCTGCCGTTCCCCCGTTCTTGGTGCTCTGAACAGTCCTGCTTCCCAGCGGCTGCCTGGGGAGGCGCATGGAGTCCTGCTCATTGAACAGATTAGGGAGCTGAAGCTCAACAAGGGGCAGGACCCTTCCCAGTCTCATCCGGCTGGGAAGTGCCAGCTCTGGGAACTGGCCCGGATCTGCCACCCCATGTCCTCCCTGCCTCGAAGGCTGAGAAGGCCCCTGCAGAAGTGACTGTCCCTTTGCAGGGCTCGGCGCTGTGTGCAATCATTTCGGGGGGAACCCATGGAGCTCCTCGTATGCTCACGAGCCCGGCTTATCATGATTCAGCACAACCGAAAGCATCACCTTATGGTTCTTGAAGGTCACCGTGCCTAATGCACAGACCCTCAGGGAGCAGGGGCTGTTTCCCGTGTCTGGCCAGACTCGTACGGAGCGGCAGAGTGGGTTTTCAGGGAGCAGGTTGCTTTGGAGGTGGCCCTGGAGGAACACGATCTTTATTGGTTTTCTGGAATCCTCGCTCAGAGACAGGCCTGGCCATGCTGCCCCGCTGGTGGAAGAGCCTCCTTGTTGCGAGTGCTGTTTGGATCCAGAAAATCTGAGACTCTCCCTGTCCTGTCTGTGCTCTGGATTTGCTCATCCCTTCCCACCTACTTCTCCAGCACTGAGGAAGGCTCAGGAAATGAGGGAAACGTCTTAAGCCGGAGTCCACCTGGGGTGGTAGAATCCAGAGCGATCCAAGGTCCCTTGGCGGGACTCATCATGGACTGTCTCTGGCCTTCCAGGTTTCCTTGAGCTGCGGGCACCTGGAGGGTTCCCCTGAGCAATGGGGCAGCCCGAGCAGCCAGGGCCAGTGCCCCACCGAGGAGGGGAAGCAGGGAGCCCGAGCGCTCGGCCTTGTGGGATCTTGGTGCCCCACGCAGGGGATCTGCCTCTGGGCCCTGTGTCTCTCAGAGCTTGAGAGAGCGATCTAGCTTAGAGTGGGAGGACCTGGCCTGTCCAGGGTGTTTGCATGTCTTCGGGCTGGTCTTTGTTCTGCTGTGTGGGGCAGAGGAGGGGTGCCCATCAGTGACTTGCACAGGAAATTGGAAATCGGACACCGAGGGGCTCCCTCCAGTTCGCCTCGGACTCTTGCTTAAACAAACCCAACACCCACCCTGACCTTTGCCCCCTCCATCTGCGGCCGGCCACGGACCTGACAGCAGCCGGCTTTTCCCACCGGGCGAGAGCTTGCAAAGGTCCAGCACGGGAGAGAATCCTTCAGGTGTCCAAAGGCAGGCTGTGGAGGCAGCCTGTGATTTTTATTTTTTTTTGGCTTCAACAAAGTGAATTCATAAATTTTTTTCTCTCTAAATTTTCATCCATTATGTTCATCAACGCAGAGAGATGGAACATTTGGCAAAATTATTTTAAGTAGCACTCCAACCTGTGATCATAATTTCAAATCAAGGAATTTGCTGAGCAGCTGTGGGAAGAACAAAGGGCCGGGGGGAGGGGAGGCTGCGTGGCCAGAGCCGAAGCAGCTGGGGAGGAAGGTTGTGTAGGCATCAAGGGGGAGCTGGCCCTTTCGGGGCTGCGGTCCCTGGATGAGGGGCGGGATAGCCTGGCAGCTTCCATCTGCGGAACCCACCATGCGCTCCGCTGAAAAATGCACGTGTAGAGTTGAGGATCCAGATCCCATTCGGTACGATGGCCGAGAGCTGCGGCTCAGGACGGGGACAGGCCTGCCCTCGAATCCTCAAGCTCCCCGACTCATCAGCCTCCGCTGAGTCATCTCTGAAATGGGAACAATCACAGCGACCACATCTTAGGGACCGTTACAACGTGTATCCCTTTATCTGGCCTAGTGACTAGCACGCGGTAAGGGTTCAAAATGCTGTGACTGTCGCCGACCTGCAGAAGTGGGCAGTTCACGTGCTTTGTCGTTGCAAATGATTCATTCAACAAACATTTGTTGAGCGCCTGTGACGCGCCAGCTGCGAGGTTGGGTGTCGTAGGCGTACAAACATGTAAAGCATAGGAATTAATAGGCTATTAGACAAATAGTAATACTCCTATTGAGCTGAAAGTAGTAATGACTCCCAAGAACATTTAATTCATTCACAAAGAACCTTTCTTCATAGATGGTCTAGCAGAAACAATTTGAAAAATGTATGAGTTGAGAAAAAAAGCTGTCTTATTTCCCCTTGTTTTTTTAACTCATTGCTTTTCACTAAAACTATTCTCTAAATTAACTCCATTTCTTAAAATAAGCGCTGCTTCATACCTGAGAACGTCAGTCAGCTAATTTGCAGATAATCAGACCTATTTGCGGACAGTCTGATGTATCTTAGTGCCTTCTAAAGAGGGACACGTGTGTCCTCAGAAAGGCTATCATTTGTCAGGATTATCCAGTTCTGCTAATTTACAGTTCTGAGAATCAGAAGTTATCTAGACCTGCCTCTGCTCCTCTCTCTAGAGAGAAGATAGCCAAGCTTCTGCTCCAGCTCTGCTAGGAAAGGAGAGCTCCCTACCCGAGAAGGTAGGTACCTGCCGGAGGCAAGGACCCCAAAGATTCAAGGTTCCACAGTTCCTGGGACGTTAATTTCAATTTGCACAGCACATGGCAAGGATAAAAAGGCTTTTTGTTGTTTTCGCTTTCCTCTCGCCCCGCATGTCTGCAGTCTGGGCTTGCTCGGACTGCCTGTCCATCTTTCCCCTTTTACCCTGAGCTGCCGCCTGCCCTCTGCCCCGAGGGGAAGCACGCTAGCCCTGGTCGCCGTTGGGTGGCCAAGCATCCCAGGCTTGGGAGGCTAAGAGCCAACGTTCAGTGTATTTATTGCTCCTTGCCCTGTTCTCTGGGGTGGCTCAACCAGGCTCTGCTTTCTTGGAAAACAACTGTGAACTTTGTTCAGCCAAAGCTTTATTTCCCAAATTCTGATATTTGCTCACTGGCCCTCCTCCCTCCAGCTGTTCCCAACTGCTGACCACTTCTTAGGCGTGCGGCTCGCTGCTTCCGCTGTTCCAGCACTTCCTGGAAGGGGCCGTGAGGGGCCAAGGCAGATGCAGCCCCAGGCCCGGTGCCTGTGGCCTTGGCTTGCGGCGTGAGTCCATGACGGCACGGTTTGGAAGGTGTGTGCGTGACTGCCTTTCAGACCGATGGGCTGGAAGCAGAGCCTTTAATAAGCAGAGCAGCTCTGTGAAGACCCGCCCTTGCTTCGTTGGCTTCATGCTCCCAGTTGCCTTTAGAACTGTTAGAATTTAAAAAGAAAAAAAAGGGCGCCTGGGTGGCTCAGTGGGTTAAGCCGCTGCCTTCGGCTCAGGTCATGATCTCAGGGTCCTGGGATCGAGTCCCGCATCGGGCTCTCTGCTCGGCAGGGAGCCTGCTTCTCTCTCTCTCTCTCTCTGCCTGCCTCTCTGTCTACTTGTGATCTCTCTCTGTCAAATAAATAAATAAAGTCTTTAAAAAAAAAAAAAAAAAAAAAAAGAAAAAAAAAAAAAAAGAGAGGAAAAAAAAAAAGAAAAAAAAAAAGGCAGGAAGCTGAGAACAGCTAAAGTAGAAAGAGAAAAGGGAAAGATTTATTTTTGAAGCTCTTGAGTCCAGAAACTCCTTCTGACTTCCTCACTTCTCCTAACTCGGCTTTGTTCTCCGGGGGCTTCCCGTCTCTGGGCTTTGCCTCGGCCCGAGGTCCCAGAGAACCTTCCGGCTCTCTGGATCTCGGAGTAGGTGGCTGCTCGCTGGTGGCACCTGGAAGTCGCTGGAGAAAGCCAGACCCTGGGTTGAACTGGTTCCATGCTTGGTTCACCCGGGGGTCTCCACCCCCCTAGGCTGCATCTGAAACGTAAAATGGGTGAGCTTTAATATAATGTGGTTTAGTTATTGACATTTAAGAAACAGGAGATGAAGGGAAATCCAGATTTTTAGCTCAACTCGAAAAGTTGGGGGAGGGTCTGGACTGTATCTTTGCTCTCTGGAGTGAGTGGCAGCTGCCCTCTGACAGGTGGCACACGCTCTCCACTTGGCCACCACCTCTCCGACAGGACGGAGTGTCTTTCTGGACACTGAGACTGCGTCTTAGATGCCAGCGATCAGTAGGCTTCTCCCCGTCTCTGCCTCCCCGATCTACGTCATTCATGACGGGCCTGCCTGCTTCTTCTGGGCACCTGAGTTTCCTGTCTGTGCTCAGTGGAGTGCGTTCGGCAAGGGGATTGCTAAAGACATTGCACTCTCTTATCTGTAACAGACCCCGGGCCCACCATATTCTTCTTGCTTTCCTCCTTCCCTCTTTCCCTCCCTCCCTCCCTCTTTCCTCGTCTCCTCTCCCTCCTTTCTCTCTTTTTTCACTTCAACTGTAAAATAAAACGTACCTACAGAAAAGCGTTCACAGCAAAGCTCTAGAGCCCAAGGATTTATCACTAAGTCTGCACTGGTGTCACTTCCAGGTCCGCAGGTAGGACCGTGCGGCCTTCTAGAAGCTCTCTTCACTCCCTCCTTTCTCTCCCTCCACACCACAGGTAACCACTGTCCTGACATCCACGGTAAAATGTCCTTGATTTTCTGTAGTTTTGCCAGCAAAATACATGTTAAATGCTAGTTTTGCCTGTTTTTACAGCTTCATGCAGACATAACCCTGTAGTACGTATTCTTTCATGCATGGCTTCTTTCACGCCACATGATAGCTGCAAAATTCATCCCGTTGTATACAGATGGAGTCTATACATTTTCATCACTGGATAGTGTTACCTTTTATGAATGTGACACAATTTTGTCTTTTTATTCTACTTTTGATGGCCATTTGGGTTGTTTTGGGTTTAGGGCTCGTACATACATGGCTGTGATAAGCATTCTTGTGCTTGTACACTGTATGCATTTCTGAGACCATTATCTCCAAGCCTGGGATTTTCCCTGTGGAAAGGGTTTTTCAATTATGGATTTAATTTGTTGAAGAGTTATTTGGCTAGCTAAGATTCATATTTTTTTGTGTCCATTTTGATAAATTGTGTTTTTTAGGAACTAATATTTATCTAAATTTTCAAATGTAATGGCACAACATTGTTTATAATATCTTCTTACGATTTTCAGTGATGGTGGGCTCTGTTGTAATGTCTCCTTATCACTCCTGACAGCGATTATGTTTATCTTTTCTTTCTTTTCCCCCTTGTGCAGTCTTGCTGAGATTTAGGGGTTTTTAAAAATTGATTTTATTACTCTTTCCAAAGAATCCAACTTTTGGTTTTGTTGATATTTCCTATTGTATGTTTGATTTCTAGTTTATAAAATTCTACCTTTATCTTTCTTTTCTTTTTTTTCCCCCTTTGGGTCAATTTTCTAATTCTTGAGATGGTGGCTTAGTTCATTGATTTTAAACTTTTCTTATAGTCTAATATATGCAAGTAAAATGATGTATATATTTATTTTTTTTTTAATGAGTTGGGGGAGAGGCAGAGGGAGAGGGAGAGAGAGAATCTTAAGCAGGTTACACTATCAGCACAGAACCTGACTCAGGGCTTGATCATGACCTGACCTAAAATCAGGAGTTGGATGTTTAATGGGCTGCGCCACTGTGGCACCCCCAAGTAAAATTACAATAATCTAAACATAGCTTTAACTTTATCCTATGAGTTTCAAAATACAGTATTTTCATTATCATTTAATTAAAATAGGTTTAAATTTCCTTTGATTTCACATGGTAATTTAGAAATATTCCTGAATTTTCAAATACATGAGAGTTTTCTAATCATGTTTCTGTTAATAATTTCAAGCTTAATCATAATGTAGTTAGAGAGTATGTTCTGTACAATTTCAGTTATTTGATGTTTGTCAAGACTTGCTTTATGGCTCAGCATACAGCTGACTTTTGAAACTTCCTTGTGTTCTTGAAAAGAAGGTATACTGTTAGTAGTTGTGAGCTTAATATTCCATTTGTGTCCATTAGATTATAGTTGCTGATTGTGCTGTTTGAATCTTCTGTATTCCTACTGAATGACTGTCTATTTGTTCTGTTAGATGCTCAGGGAGGTGTGTTAAATTCTCCAATTATTATTGTGGATCTGTCTGTGTATTTGTTGGTTTTTGCTTTATGTAGTTTGAGGTATTAGGTATATGTTATTTTTGAATGCTCTAACTTCCTGGAGAATTGAAACTTTTATCACTGAGATGTCTTCTTTATCTCTAGTAATGCACTTCACTTTAAATTCTATTTTGTCTAAAAAATAATATAGGTACTCCTATTTTCTTTGGATTAATGTTTACATTGGATATATTATTCCATTGCTTTACTCTTATCCATTCTGTATCCTTAAGTGTTATAAGCTTCTCTTATAAGTATTATACAACTTAAAAAAATTAATCTAGTCTGACAATTTTTGTCTTTTAATCAATGCCTTTAGTCTATTTATATTTACTAATGCAATTTAATTTACATTAAATTTAATGTAATTTCTGATATATTTGGATTTAAATCTACCATACTATTAAGTGCTTTCTATTGGTTCCACCTATATTCTATCTTTATCTTTCTTTTTATTGCTTCTTTAGGATTGATTATTTTTTAATATTCCATTTTCTTCCTCTATTACTTTGAACATTGCGTATTCTTGTACTATTCTTTTAGAGATTGTCCCCAGGATTACAGCATAAACTCTTGTGTTATTAAGGTTTAATATTAATTGGTGGTTTTATATTATTCTCAGACATGTCATGGGTTCTAGAACACTCTAACTCCATTGCTCCCTCCCAAATTATTTTATGTTATTGGTTTTTAAAAAAGATTTATTTGAGAGATGAGAGAGAGAGAGAGAGAGAGAGAAAGGAGGGTGAGGGGCAGAGGGAGAGAGAGAATCTTGAAGCAAACTCCTTACTGAGTAGGGAGCCCCACATGGGGCCTGATCCTAGGACCCTGAGATTATGACTTGAGCTGAGATCAAGATTATCAAGGCTGCTTAGCTGACAAGCCACCCAGGTACCCCTATATTATTGTTGCCATGAATTTTAAGTGACACATATTTTAAATCTAACAATTTTAAATTATTTTATACAACCACTATCCATTTATATTTACCTATATACTTGCTATTTTCTATGCATTTCTTTACTTCTTACATCTCTGGCTTTCCACCTGGGACTAGTTTCCTGGGACCTAAAGAATTGTCTTTAATATTTCCTTTAGTGTGGGTGACAAATAGTCTTACTTTTGGTTTCTAACTATCTTTAGTGGATCCCCTTGGATACTTTTGTTGGGCATAAAGTTCTAGGTTGACAGTTATTTACTTTTAGCCTGTTAAAACTATTCTGTTATCTTCCTGTTTTCATTGTTTCCATTGAGAAGTCTGCTGTAAGTCTCGTTGTTGTTCCTTTGACAATAATCTGTTTCTTATTCTCTCTGGCTGCTTGTAATATGTTTCTCTTTGCTTTAGTTTCTAGCAATTTTATTTTGATTCATGTAGGTATGAATTTCTTTATATTTCTCATGGTTGAGTTTTCTAAGGGCTTCTTAAATCTGTAGCTTTATGTATTTAATTAGTTTTGGAAAAATCTCAGTCATTACCTCTTCAAACATTGATTTTTTCCTATTCTCTGTCCTCTTTTTTTTTTTTTTAGGATTCCAGTTAGTTTCTCCCTTGTATTATTTCTCTCGTACCGTCTCTTTTGCCTTTTCCTCATTTAATCCTCTATGCTTCATTTTGTATATATTCTTCTGCCCTAACATGCAGTTCACTTCAGCTTTCTCTTGTGTGCTGTGACTTCTTAAATTGGATATTATATTTTTTAGTTCTAGAGTTTCTGCTAATTTCTTTTTCCTGGTTTCTAATTCTTCTGAAATTTTCAATTTTGTCTTTTATCTCCTTGAACATAATAAACACACTTATTTTAAAGTTGGTGTCTGATAATATCAGGATCTGGGAACCCTTTGAGAGTTTGTTTCTGTTGTCCATTGTTCTGCTGGGTTTTAGTCTTGTTATCTTTTCTTCTTAAGTAGTTATTTTTTGCTTTTTATAGCAGATGCATTTGCAAAGCTAATTGTGGAAATAACTTGAGGTTTAGGATGATATCTTCCTCTAAGGAGGATTTACTTTACTCTTTTGGGAGTCTGGGAGCACTAGGACCTTGGAATTAATTTAATCCAATTTCAAGAATTGAAAATGACTTGAAGGTGAGCTACACTGTCTGCAGAGGCCTGGCTTTTTCTGGTTGATATTTTCTCCTATTGTACAATCCTTCAGTGTCCCATCCCAAAGATAAGGATTTTCGTGAGACATCCAAGTTGGCAAGTTCTGGACTCCAGTTCCTGATTTGTTAGCCATTTGATGCTGCCAAACCTGCCACTCAGCCTCTTAGTCTCTCTGCTGCCTGGTCTGGAGTTGGCTAACAGTCCAGAGGAAGAGCAGCTTCAGGCTCTGGGTTTACCTTCTGGGGCTCCATTTTCCCCAGTTCCCAGCTTGCTAATTTTTCACTCTTGTGTAAACTATCTGATGCCTCCAGACAGATGTTTTTATATTTTCTGTAGCCTGTATGTTTGTCCTCACTGGGAAGATTGGTGTGAATTACCTAGTCTCCCATTGTCCTCCTCCAATTTCCCCTCAAGGTCAGATTTTTTTCTTTTTATATATTTTTTCCTTCAAATTTCAGGGGGATAAAATGTCCCTTCTTCTTTCAAAAGCCAGCCCTTACTTGTGCAACTTGGTCTTCTTTCTCTCCATATTTGTCTAGAATCATAAATCATCTTCAGTCTCTCCCTTCATGCTGGGCCTTCCCCTCTAAACATGTGCAACTATCCCCTACACACAACCTAAACCTAAACCCTGCAGTTCTAGTCAATCATCAGACCATGTGGTGCTATTTTTGATGACAGTTCTTGCTAGAACAGTGTCTCAGTTCTTTTTTTTTTTTTCCAGAACTATGTTGACAAGTATACTCAACTTAGTGTTCCCATCTTGATTGGTTCACTTGGCCAGATTAAGTTTACAAATCAGTGGAGAATAGTGGAGGATGGTTGGAAAAAAGAGATGAAAGAGGAAATTTATAAAGTTTTAAATTATGCAGTCCAGCATATAACTTTTTTCTATAAAGGTTTTCTCTCTCTTGCTCCTACTATTTCCCTCTCCTCCTTTTTAGTGTCAGAGTTTTAAAAAGAGTAATCTATTCTTGCTGTTTCTGAAACATACATTCTTACTTAAAGGTCACCAAAACATCCCAGCTGCCTACCCAGTGACCTTTTCTTGGTCCAAATTCTCCTTGATCGTCTTGCAGAATGTGTCATGGTTTCCACTTCTTTCTCTTAAATTCTATCCTCCTTTTGGTTCTGGGATGCTTGACTTTCTGGGCTCCCCTGACTACTCCTTCCCATTTCCCATTTCATTCTTTTTCTACTTCCCCTAAGGTAGAACTTCCTGAAGGCTCTTGGCTCTCTTCTTTTTTCCTCTTCTCATCATTGACTTTGCCTTTGTAAATTTATGGCACACCTTTTTTTTGTGCAAGGTTGCTCAGATCTAAATATCTGTCCCAAGCTTCTCTGCAGGCTCCCAGTTTTGCATTTCAGAATGACTGTCAGTGTCTTCTACCTGCATATCCTAGAGGTTCCACAAAAGTATTTTTAAAATCAAGCTCATATGGGGCCCCTGGGTGGCTCAGTCATTTGAACATCTGACTCTTGATTTTGGCTCAGGTCACGATCTGAGGGTTGTGAGATTTGAGTCCTACATTGGGCTCTGCACTCAGTGTGGAGGCTGCTAGAGATTCTCTCTCCCCCTCTGCTGCTCCCCCTGCTCACACACTCTCTCTTTTTCTCTCTCTCTCTAAAATAAATAAAATCTTAAAAAAATTGGGCTCATAATTTCTAACCATAAACTTCCTCTTCCTTCTGATTCCTCATTTATCATCCACACACCATGACTACATCCCTATATCCACTTTCCCCTCTACATTAAGCGACCTTCCCTTTATCTCAACTTGTTCAGATCCCACATAGCTTTGGAGGACCAGTTCAATGCTCCCTCCTTCAAGAAACCTTGGAGTAATGTGAAAAAAGACTTCAACAGTGAGAGATATGGCTCAAATCCAGGCTCTGTCACCAACTTCTTTAGTCACAGATTTTTTTCTCATCCTTAAAAATGGGAACAAGACTGACTAATTCACAGGTTATTGAACAGATTAGATGAGTTATTTATGAATATAGTCCATTTCTTTTACTTGCTTCTTAAGAGTAAGACTCATTTCTGATTAACATGGCTCAAGTACTTATTAGTTATCAGATGAATGGATTAATATTGTGCAGTTTGCCAAACAACATGGTGCCTATGTCAGCATTTTATTCATCAGTTAAAAAGGTCGAACCCACTTTATTTTGTTCACTTGAACGTTGCTTGATTATATGCAGTCGCTACTTTGATACTTTTATTTCTATCCAGTTTAGTGGCTTGGTATCGTGTCACAGAGTGGCTAAGATCGGTGAGATAATCATGGGCCTTCAGAGCCACTGTAGCCTCCATCTGTCGTTGCCTTCACAAGGAAAGTTCGGATAATTGTCTAGTGAGTTGAATCGTGTAGATAACTGGCCTTGGCTGGAAAGGTTCCCAAAGCCCATCACCTCGTTTTATTCTTGCTTAATTTATCCAGATAATTGCTTCAACTCTTCACTTCTCCTGATCTTTGTCAAATAGCCCGTTGAGTCCCGGCAGCCATCTGTTCATACTCCCCGGTCTTGTGTCTCTTTTTGACCTCCTTAAAGGTGGGCAAGGCTGGCGTTGGAAAACCAGCGCTCAGCTGGGAAGTGGCCCTTTTCCAAGAGTTCATCAGGCCCAGTACACCTGTCTGCCGGGGTGGACATGCCAAGCACTCATCTCCCTCCTGGCCCATCAGATACAGCTGAATACGTTTGGCCGAAGCTCCCGCAATTTGGTGTTGCATTTTCTGCTTTCAGCTGACTGTAGACCACCTGGTCGGAGCTTGGCTCACACACCTCCTCGTACCCTCAGCCGGGAACGTCTGGCAGCCAGAGTATCTTAGCTCCTTTCTGTCTTCCCCACTCGTCACCGTTAGGTAGGCCCTGGATGGGAAGGAGAAATGGAGGTGAGGCGTGTACGAGCACGCGTGGTGGAGCTGCAGTACAGTAACTGGGAAGGTTCTTATCGCGGCCAGTCTAGCAGGCTGAATAATGGCCCTAAAGTTATCAGGCCCTAATCCTGGAACCTGTAAATGTTACCTTATCTTGAAAAAAAGTACTCTGCAGATAGGACTAGGTTAAGGATCTTTAGATGGAGAGATTCCAGATTATCTAGGTGATCCCTAAATGCCATTGCTGGTGTCCTTATAAAAGAAATGCAGGGGGAGATTTCACACACACACACACACACACGCACACATGAAATGGGAAATCGGAGGCAAAAATTGGAGTGACGTAGCTTTAAACCAATGCCTGGCAGCCACCAGAAACTGGAAGAGGCCCGGGCCAGATTCTCCCCTAGAACCTCCCGCAGGGGCGTGATCCTGCTTACACCTTGACTTTGGCCCAGCGTACTGCTTTCGGACTTTGGGACTCCAGAACAGTGAGAGAGTAGCTTTAACGGTTATTCACTATCACGTGTGTGGCGTGTGCTGATCTGTTACAGCGGCCCCGGGAGCCCAGCGCAGCCAGTAACGACCATGCAGAGGCAATCACTGTAATGTCACTTCTAAGTTGGAAGCCCCCAGCCTGCAAACCCATATCTGGGGTGCTCCAGATGCCATGTCAGAGTAAGTGAGCAAATATTTATCAAGCAACACTTTGATCCGTGTTCAGCCGCAGAGCACGGAAGCCACGCTCGTTAGCGTAAGCAGAAAGAGATTCTTTGCAAGGCGTTCGAAGGCTAGCGGAATGGTTGGGAGGGAGGTTCTAGGCCAAGCTTTCACGGATGAGTTCACTAAGGGATGCTGCTCTTGCCGTTGCCAGGCAGCTGGCCACTCAGCTCCAAAGCTGCCCTATCCGTCACTCTCATCTGTGCCTCCAAACTGGATGCCTTACGCCGCACTTGTCTCCCCCACAGAACCCAGTTTCAAATTCAAGTCTCGTGTGACTTCCTGTTACTTGAGGAATTTAAATTACAACTGGGACTTTAGTTCTAGAGGAGTCTGGGGAATGTGATTTCTTAGCTTTCCAGCTTCTGTATTATAGATAGGTAACTCCCTGTGGTGATGGATTTTGCAATCCTGATGCCACGGGCACTGAGCCAATCCATGATTTCTTTTCTTTTTTTTTTTTTTTTTAAAGATTTTATTTATTTATTTAATTGACAGAGAGAGAGAGAGGACTCAAGCAGAGGGAGTGGGAGAGGGAGAAGCAGGTTTCCTGCCGAGCTGGGAGCCCAAGACGGGGCTCGATCCCAGGACCTGGGGATCATGACCTGAGACCAAGGCAGATGCTCCACTTACTGGGGCACCCCGGTTCCCCAATCTGGGTTTTCTAACACAAGCACTTACTATGTGCTGAGCACTGGCAGCCTTTCTGGCAGCCTTTCTGGCAGAGAGACTTTAGGCTCAAGGAACTTACTTTTTCATGAGTGTAGTAGATGCTAAGTTCATCAACAGACAGTGATGTCACAGATAGACAAACCTTTGGGTCCAGACCCCTGCACTAAAGTGAATATCACAATAAAGAGAATCAAAGGAAATTTTTAGTTTCCCAGTACATGTGAAAGTTATGTTTATACCCTACTGTAGTCTATTAAGTGTGCAATAGCATTATGTCTAAAAAAGTACATACCTTAATTAAAAACTAGTTTATTGTTAAAAAATGCTCACCATCATCTGTGCTTTCAGTGAATTGTAATCACGGATCACAGATCACTCTAACAAACCTAACAATAATGAAAAAGTTTGAAATCTTGCTAGAATTGCCAAAATGTGATACAGAGACTCGGTGAGAAAACACTATTGGAAAAAAATGGTGCCAATGGACTTGCTTGACGCAGGGTTGCCACAGACCTTCAGTTAATAATAAAACAAGCAATATCTGCAAAGCACAATAAAGCAGAGTGCAATAAAATGAGGTATGTCTGTACTGGTAAGTGCTATAAGGAAGATAGAGTGGAGTAATGAGCTGATGGCTAAGGAGGGAGTGCTGGTTCCTTTAGTTAGAATGGTCAGAAAGGGTCTCTCTCTCTCCTTTTTCTTTTTAAGATTTATTTATTGAGAGAGAGAGAGAGAGAGAGAGTGCACGCAAGGGGGAGGAACCGAAGGAGAGGGAGAAAGAGAATCTCCAGCAGACTCCCTGCTGACCGTGGAGCCCGCTGCGGGGCTTGATCTCATGACCCTGAGATCATGACCTGAGCCAAAACCAAGAGTTGGATGCTTAACTGACTGCGCCATCCATACGCCCCAGAGATGAGATCATCTTGGATTAAGGTGGGCCATAAGTCCAATGGAGGGAAAGAGGAGTGAATGGGGATTCTTAGGTGTGTGACTTGTACCACTGGTATGATTTATTGAGACGGGGAGGCTTGGGGAGCTGAGCTGGGACTGAGACCCAACACTCTGGTCATGCAGAGTTTGAGATGCCTAAGTGCAAATGCTGAGCAAGGCTGCCGGGCTGCACCAGTCCAGGGCTTTAGGGAGAAACGAGCACAGGGGTAAAATTTGAAAGTCATCAGCATGTAGGTGATGTTTAAAGTCTTGAGATTAGATGAGGCCATATAGATGGAAGAGAGAAGAGCTGATGTCAGAACTTCGGGGTGTTCCAAGACTATTTAGAGGTCTGGCCTAGACAGAGGGGTCTGAAAAATCACAGGGAGTGGGTTAGGGGAAATGCTAGATGGAAGGGAGGGATTGTAGAAGTCACCTAAGAAAGGGTTTCTAGGGCCGAGGGAGCCTTACCATGGGCTTCACGTCGGTCTTCAGTGGCCTATTTCAGGAAGGAAGTGGAGGCAAGATCTTGGCTGGAGCAGTTGAAAGAGACGATGGGGGTGCGAGGAAGCAGTGGCGGGAAGTCTGTACAACACTTTGGAGAAGTTTCTCTCTGAAAGGAAGGATGGGAATGGGTCAGTTGCTGGAGGGGAGAAGATGTGGGATCAAGGGAGAAAGGGGGTAATGGCAAAAGGATCCTTGAGGAGTTGGGGGTAAGAGTCAGGGGTGAGTGGTGGTGTTGGCATTGGGCAGCTCAGGGGCAACTGTTCTGTTTTATTTCCTTTTTTTTCCTTTTAGTTTATTTTTAAATTTAAATTCATATAGTGTATTATTAGTTTCAGAGGTAGAGTTTAGCGATTCATCAGCTGCATGTAACACCCAGTGCTCATTACTTCCTGAGCCCTCCTTCATCCCCCAGTTACCCCATCCCCCCACCATCCTCCCCTCCAACAACCTTGTATCCCTCTCTGATTTTGCCGTATTTTATTTTTCCTTTCTTCTGTGATCCTCTGTTTTGTTTCTTAAATTCCACATGAGTGAACTCATACGGTACAAGAGTGAAGGGAGAATGAATAATGACCCTGCTAAAAATTCAGACACAAGAATTGACCATAAAATGCCCCCCCCCCCACATTTTCCTGATTTTAAATATATAAACACTGGAAGGGGGGAACACCCTTCGAATGCAACCAATTGCCCATTGGCTGTCATGCAGGACTCTGGAGCCATCTGTCTTGTAAGTACTGACTCAGGCTTCACATGCATCTCTAACATGTTCTAGCTCATCATTGCTTCTGCTTCTCCCTCTTGCACTTTCATTGTCAAAATATGGGAAAAAAAATCTGAAGCCTTTGACGGCACATAATCATGACGAGAAGATGGCCATCTTCTTTGCTTCAAAATCACAAAGAATTGTTTTCAATTTAAGATGATCAATCCAACAAGTTTTTCTATTTCCTTTTAGCCACCTCTGTTTGTACAGCTGCTTTCAACATTTATCCCCTCAAGGATATTCCCAGGGCATAGACATCACAGAAGATGAAAGAACACTGCCAAACACCTTGTGAGCAAACAAAATGGTTCAAGATCTTGGGATAAAATATTGCAGGATGAACTCTTCCCAGTGGAATGACTGACAGAACGAGAACACCAACGTTCTTTTGGTCCTTGGCAATATATCATCCACCCATCAGAGTTTGAGTTGGAGAACATTTGTTGAACATATTGCTCTCTGAACACTTATGGCCCGAGATTTCACTGACATGATCAATTTCATCATTGTCGTTAAGAGTCTCAAGTCCTATTGTCTCTGCCTTCATCTTCTGATTCATCTAAGAATTGTGAACAGCTTTCTTTTTTTTTTCTCTTTGCCATTATCGACAGAAAGCAAAAAATTCTGAATCTTCAACAGTGTTCAATGTGAGCTACAAAGATGGAGTCTCCAGTGTTCCTTATACGCTCTTGAAGATGATGCCATACTTTGGCCAACTGGACAGGAAGGCTAAGAATGATGCAGTTGTGACGATTTGTACCCTTCTTGTTCCGAAGAATTCATGAGTATCCATGAAATAGCAAACATGTTTCAAAATATGGGAAAATTAACCCAAAGTCCCCAAATGTAACTTAGATGTGTTAAAGGGTCCAATGGTTGCATAGAGAGTAATTGGAAGACAGAATGACTCTTTCTCCTTTAAGAAGAGTAGTCACTTCTTTGGAAAACCTCTAATAAAAGTCAAGCAGTATCAGTTCTTACAAATAGATAGAACTGCTCAAAAAAGAAACTTGAAAATTAAAATTGGATCTAACGTATCCTGATGAAAGTTTTCACCCATATTTTGACCCATAGACAATCTCTTAAAACTTCCTGTGAGTTAACATGTTTTTCCTTTTTGAGGGGTATTTGATAAAGAAGTGATTTGGACTAAAACGTCTTTCATAGATTAGTGTATTCTTAGTTTTTAATTGAAAGTTTATTTTTATATAATCTTTAAAATGATACTCACGATATGTGTCCTTTGTTTAGTGGCACACAGCCCTTATATTGAGGCGAATTATTTGAGAAAAGATGTGAATCACAGTGAATAGAAAAAGCCATGTTATGATTTTATTTTAGCTCCTCTCTCTCTATACTCACACACACACGATATATGATTATTTTACAACATTATAACAAAAAATAGGCAAAAACTATTTTATTTTCTTGATGTGAATGCTTAATTTTGTACTTAAACTGGTCTATATTTCTAATTTTTGACATTTTATTTCTAAAGGATAAGATGAGACATGGGATTTAAGCTGCTCTGAAATACAAATTTTTTTTGCTCACCAATAAAAAACCAGGGGGACCTGGGGGACTCAGCTGGTTGGGCATCTGACTCTTGGTTTCAGCTCAGGTCATGGTCTCAGGGTTGTGGAGTCAAGTCCCACATCAGGTTCCGCGTTGGGCGTGGACTCTACTTGGGATTCTCTCTCTTTCTCTCTTCCCCTCTGGTCCTCCCCCTCCCTCTCTAAGAATAAAACCCACCAAATTGGATATAATTATGTATATAAATGTTTTTTTTTCTTTTAAACTTGTATTTTTGAAGTACTGGAAATCTGGATGTGGAAAATAATCCAGAGCTAAGTTTGCAAAATTATTACCATTTTGTGCTTCCTGCTAATATGCTCCTTGTACCTCATCATCAGTGTTTCTTATGCTTCTTGTCTACCAGCGATGCTCCACTGTGGGTATAAAATAAACAATAGATGACAGGGAACAAAAGCAATTAAAGAGGGCATAAGGTTGAGTCAGCGGAGGGCACTGGGAGTGAGGGGTTGGGGCAAAAGCAGACTCATCCATCTCTTAACGGATTTGTCTCAAAGAGGGAAGTGTGAAATAATTAATTTGTTGACTTGAAAAAAGTGAAAATAGACAAGAATGCTCTTGGCTTTTTTTAATGATCCCAACCCCTGGGTCAGCTTTGAGAGATGTTTGCGAATCCATGGATGGGCTGTGTGGGCCTGGCTCAGCCCAGCATGTGAGAGCTGGCCTGTGCTCACTGGGTGTGTGGGACATGCCCTGGCTCACTCTTCCCCTCTGGGGTTCCTTTGTGTAGACTCCTTGCAAACTGTCAACTTTTCGTTTGCTCTTGCCCAAAACAGATTTCCGTTTCTAAGACTGTAACTCAACTTACATGACTGTATATTGAGTGTAGAATAGTCTCATGTGGTCAGCCGCGTATTTCCAGAAATGGCTTAGAATGGCTGCCCCTAGAGGCTAATGTTCTGGTGTCCATGTTGATGCTCTGTTGGCTTTGGATCCAGTGGCTGACATCTTCATTCTTCATCCATAGGATCTAGGAGGTGCATCCTCTGGGGGTGCTGAATCCTCCTGGGTCCCGAGTTGCCAGCAGTGGGGAGAGGTGGAGTGCACCTAGGGGGACAATCATCTATGGTCACAGCCTCTGGGCTGCTTTGGAGAAAGCACAGTGGAAGGTGCTGGTGCATGGGCATCCCTTCTCATTGGGTAGGTCAGCCAGGCAAGTGGGGCCACGCCCTCAGCCCCTTTCCTTTGGTGCCATGGGATATGCCCACGGCCAACAGAGCCTTCCGTGGGCACCTGGCTGCAGAGGAAGGGCATCCCTCAAACTCGCCTGCCCTTGGAAAGTGACTCAGACATGGAGGTGCTTTGCCAAGGTCAACAGCTTCTTTACCATGTGCCCAGGGGCCCTAACAGTAAGTAGGAGAGACAAGAGGACAGGAGAAAGAAAAGGAGGAAATAGGACAGGAAAAAAAAAAAGAGAGAGAGAGAGAGAGAACATCAAGAGGACTGAGACACGGAGGAAGTTAAGAGAAAAAAAAACTACATGGGGGTGATGGTTAGTGTTGTGCATTGGGAGTGACTTCTCATGGGGGGTCGTCACCTTCTAGGCTGGACTCAAACTCTGTGTGTTCTGGACAGTGAGTGTCAGGCAGAAGGTGCGTGGAGACTCAGGAGAGAGCCCGATGATGTGGAATGCTCTGGGGACCAGTGACTGGAAAAGAGCAGGGGGATTGGGAAAGCAAGCTCTGCAAGACAGATACTGGGGGCTGGTGGTTCATTGCTCAATGCCAAGTGCCTGGGAACAGTGCCCCACATGTCATGGGCATGTGGTACACATGTATGGAAAATGTTCTCTTCTGCATGGAGCCAGGTGAGCCCTGAAGGAATGCGGTTGGGTCTGCAGTGGTCCCTGTGATCTTGTGGCTCCAGAGGAGAGGAGTCCCCCTGCCCCCTGAGGCCACACAGTCAGGGATCACCTGTGGCCATGGGACAGTCATCTCCCACAGGCGATGACCTCCTGGGGCGGCCAGAAGGAGTGGCCAGTGGGCACACCAGCCCTGAGACGCAGTGGTGACAGCCGTCCTGGCCAGCACACCTTCACGCACTTCCTCACCTTGTAGAGAGAGAGGATGGACTAAAAAGAAAAGTGACCTAAGTGAATAGTCACATTACCGAGGCTCTGCGGAGCCACCTGTGAGTGAGAACGCAGGTGTATGGCGCTCTGCCCATGGGCTGGCTTGGTGGCTCCTCCAGGTGGGAGCCCTGGGAGGCATGGGTGAGGCTGGGGAGGGGGCGGGGACAGCTGGAGGGCTCTCCTCAGAACTCCCCTGAGGCAGCATGTCCGCTCTCCCTTGGCACAGCTGTGCTGGGAGTAGGGCTGTTGTAGGAGCTTCTGGCAAAAGCCAGGCAGGAGTCTAGGAATCTCAGGGTCTCTAGGATACAGAGTAGGTTCCCTCCCTTAGGGTTCTGTGTACATCTCCAGAGCAGGTGAAGATAAATGACAGTGGTCTGGCTGTTTGGTCTGGGGTTGGGGTTTCCAAAAGGCTTGATTCACTGTATAAAGTCCAGTCAATGAAAACCGATATAGAAACAAGGTGCTTACTTGGCATTTATAAACCAAATGGTTTGGAAAGCCACAGTATGTCTCCCTACTGCATGGATTCAACTTATTTACATGTTCTGAGCACTCTATGTTCAGGGATGCCATGTACAGATGTGCAGTTCGTGCACTGCACAAAGGTTCTGGGCTTGGCCCAGGGTGTGACGTGTGGGAGGTGGAATGTGAATGGGTACTGAAATCCTGATTGTGATTTTGTGCTGGATGTGCCAGGGGGCTGCCTTCACCTGAAAAGGGGCACCTTTTTCTTTGCATAAGGGTATGGTTCTGCAGAGCTGTCATACAGGCTAGTAGGCCCCTGAAGACTTGGTTGGGGGTGGGGCTGGCTCTTCCCCAGGCTGTGCTAAGGTGTTGAGGATACGACAATGAGGAAGATGGAGCCCCTTCCCTCCACTACATACAGACTTCTGGAAAGATCTAGACACCTAAACCATCAATTGCAATCCTACCACTCTTCTTTTCTTTCTCATCGTATTCCTTTCTGATTTGTTGGAATGGTAGCCACTGTTAGTAACCTTGGAAGGGCTAAAGTGCTCATAGGAAGGCCCCAGAGTCTGTGTGGGGGAACTTGGCCCTTGTTTACTGTTGGTAGGAATGGCCCACGGTCCATGTGAGCCCAGCTGGGAGACTGAAGCGGGGCTCTTTCTATAAACACACTGGTCTTATGGCAACCACAGAGCAGAGCCCACATTCCCCAGGGCTTGGGGGCCTGACTCCATGAGGCAGCTGCAGGGAACACTGGAGTCGCGTGATTGGCCAGACACGGAGGGAAAATCCCCAGCTAAGCCAACGAGCCAGGCCAGTCGTCCCCAAGCTGACTCTCCATCCCAGTGATAGCCGGCTTTGGGTATGCTGTGTAGACCTTCCTGAGAGAATAAATCTAACCAAACCCGATACCCGATGGTTGGGCATCCAGAGAAGCCAAACAGAGTGTATGTCATCCTCCCAGAGACTTGTGCCCCAATGATGTGAAGTCACCCCACGTAGGAGCAGGGCAGCCGGGTGGCCGGCAGTCCCAGAGCTGGCCGTTGTAAGCCTCTTCACTGTGAGGACAGGTGACTCTGGTAGTTCCAGCCTGGGATGGAGCCCTGACGGCAGACCTCGGTCAGACAGACTTATGGGGTGAGCAGGCTGCTGTGGGCCCGGGTTCCTCCTCCCGCTCTGTGGGCCTCTGTGCCATGGATGCAGGTGGTGTGAGCTGGGACAGCTCTAGGTTGGCATCTGGGCCCTGATGTGTGTCTGTACAGGAGGCTGTAGAGGGGCCAGGGTGGGCCGAGGGGTGGCGGTGCCATCCCAAGGCCATAGGGCAGAGCGGCTGGGTCAAACCAGGTGGACGGATGTGCCATAGACGGGTGGGGGCGGCAGGCCCTGGAGAGGAACCATCTCCTGAGGCCCTGAGGGTCTGTAAGGGCCCCCGGGCAGCTCCCCAGGAGCAGGGCTGTCAGAGGCTAGTTCCCATGGGTCTCCTAGGCTTTCGTCTTCCACAGCCGCTCTCAAAGAGAGCCGGAAAGGGAGCCCCCCCTTCATCTGACCCTCCCGACCGCTGCGGGAGGAGGCAGCAGTACTCTTCTGAGTTGTGGCTGAGGAAGCGGGCTCAGAGGTGAGGTAACCTTTCGTGGACCAGACAGCCAAGCCAGGTAGGTCCTGCAGGTGGGGAACTCAGAGGGCTGGAGCCCACGTCATTTTTACCAAGGAGTGAGGCTGAGTCGGGCCCTGCTGCTGGGGTTGCTGTAGGGCGAGGCCCCGGGGTGGGGCTCGTGATGCGAGGCCTTGGCTGCTCCTGTTGGGACTCCTCTCCCCTTGGGCACGGGAAGGCGGAGAACAAGCAACACCACATCTCCCCCTCTTTTATGAAGCCACCCTGACCCTCTGGCTCCACATAGCTGCTTGCCCCCCAAACTCCTGTGAATCATGGCAGCCCCTCCTAGTCACCTCCGCACCAAGGAATGAGCCAGTGGTCTCCAGGGGCCCTCCTAGGAGCCAACGTGTGTGTGTGTGTGTGTGTGTTTGTGTGTGTGTGTGTGTGTAGGTCTCGCACACAGGGGACAGGGCTGTGAGGTCTGTCTTGCCCCAGGAGTGCCCCCGTCTTGCCCCAAGGAGCTAACTTATTCCTTAGTCAGGGAGATGCAGCCCATGTGAGAAAAATGTGTAGTAATATGGTACATAGTATCTGGAGATAATAACTCTCTTGTTCCTTCCAATCCCATCTGGGGTTTCTGGCATTTTCCATGCCACGCACTACCGGCGTGCATGAGTGGAGGGGGACCTGGAGAAGCTTCACGGGGCCCACTGCCGCCAAGTGTCTAAGCTGTGTTCCTGTGGTTGCCTTCCTTCCTGTCTCCTGTCAATCCATAACTCCCAATCGGGTGGGTACGTGGCTAATTCTCCGTCAGCACCTCCCAAATCCGTCCCCTTCCCACCCCCATGTTCTGGCATAAGTCCGTGCTCCGCAGAGCTCAGCTCTCCATGTGGGAAGGCCGTTGTCCTTCGGAATTCTGAGCGATCGAGTTCTTAAAACAGCCTGGAGAATCAGCACAAAGCCCACCTGAGAGCCGGAAGAGCGCGAACTTGGATTTGGATTTGGGGTGGGGAAGGCCCTGCTGCCGGAAACGGGGGGGGGGGGGTGAGGGAGAGTGGCCACCGCTCATGGCGGTCTGCAGAAATGGCTTGTGTCCACTGTGATGGTCATCTGAGAGGTAGCATTTTGAAGAAAGGGAAACTTCCACTGATTTTGAAAGCAAGATGATGGGAGCCTTGTGGGTTCTGGGAAGTACGGGAACGGCCATGTCCTAACAGTATAATAGCGTCCCACAGGAGCGGTGCCAGATGAGAGGCAGTGTAGATGGGAAGCATGCAGGGATTTTTTAGGAAGAAGAGAGGTCACTCTTCTCTGGTCCAGGAGGGTGACAGGAGGGAGACAGACCTGCAAACCTGGGCTTTGAGGAGGGGCGGAGTGGGGAGATTAGGAGGAGAGAAATGTCCAGGAGGGGTTATGACACCCTGAAGGTGTGAAAGAAGGGGTGGTCACAGAGCAATGGGGACACCACGATGTCTCTTCTGATGGCAGCAAACCCTGTGCTGGAGAACAACAGAGAAGGCGGTCTGGGCAGGTTGGGGCGTCCTCAAAGCCTGGCTGGAGACGGGGTCCAGTGGTGAAGGAGGCTCCCCAGGGAGGAGGCCCGAGTCTGCACTGTGCCTGGCCCGGGGCTGGCAGGGAGCTGAACAGGGAGATCTCAGCCGAGAGACAACCTGGAGGGGAGCATATAGGCTCTACGCTGTGGGAGGCGGGGGGCTGGCATGGTGAGGAAAAGACAGCAGCTTGGGAAGGCCACCGTGGGAGGTCACTTCACGGGCTCAGAAAAATACTTGAGACTTGCAGTCATCACACACAACTCCAACTTTGTGCCCCTGGCTGGTGATTTCTCATTGTTCTGTGACTTTGGTTTCAGTTTTGTAATGAGTGTTCACGAACCCCAGCACAGTGAAACACAAAAGCTCTCTTGAAGGAGCAGAATGGAACACAGAACTCTCAAGACGCAGCTTACTGCATCTCCGGAGGCCCCTTATTTCTCTTGGGGCTGTAGACTGACCTTGACCTTGGGGCGTCTCCTCTACCTCTGCTGCTGCCTGCCTGGGGCCTCCCTGACATCTAGGAGGGAGCCACATCTGGGGGGAGGTGTTCCGTTGGGCTCCGGTGACATACATTTCTGTGATCACAGACTTTTTAACAAACGCTCTGGGGATGGTGATTTTTTGGGGTGCAGCCCTGGCAACGGTTTTGTTTCTGGGCTGGTGATTCAAGATGACTGGACAGGTTGGGGATGAGATGATGTCTTCCCGCCCCCCCCTTTGGCATGAGATCTCTTCTAAGTAAACGAACAGGCTACTTTCAAAAATGCTGCAGGGGAAGACATGCGAGCACGTGTGTTTGCTCGGAGTACCACAGCTTGCCTGCATGCCCACCACCACTTTCAGGCACACCGTGGTCCCCCTGCGGTCCCCACCACTGGCTGACCCCCTGGTGCTCAATGTGAGAACAATGGGAGGCATTAGTGGCGAACTCACCACCCTATCTCCCCTGCACGCTTCCAACAGCCAGCAGAAATCAATAAATTAAGATAAGGAAAATGACGTTTGGCTTTGTCTGGGCTTGGCTGTCAGAGACCTACCACCGCCGTCTTGGGGTTGAATGGAGATTCTGTTTCCTTCTCTGACTCTAAACTCAAAGGCCGATTCCGGCTTTCCTGTTGGGACCCACGCTCACCAGACGGTTCTGACATTTTGACTTACTGATCAACTTGTTTTGTGCTTTAAAGATTTATTTATTTACTTGAGAGATGGAGAGAGAGAGATCACAAGCCAGGGCAAGGGGCAGAGGGAGAAGCAGACTCCCGGCTGACCAGGGAGGCCAATGTGGGACTCGATCCAATGACCCTGAGACCATGATCCCAGACAAAGGCAGACGCTTCACCGACTGAGTCACCTGGGTGCCCTATTTTTTTTTTAAACCACCGTTTTTTAAAAAATTAAGCGCATGCGTGCACACACACTTATAGGGGAAAAAAAACCATGAAAACCAGCCAGCCCTGTGTAAGAGCCGACTGAGCACAAAGCCTTACCTTCCCAGAGCAAGGGCGAGGACAAAAGTTCTTAGTGTAGCTGGTTAAAACAGATCGAATTTTTACTCGTTTATAGCCCTGCATAGGCCGTTAACACTTTGTTTCCTTAGAGGATGAGTACGTCATGGAGTTCTTCCATAAAGACACACCATCTCCCTCTCAGAGAAAAGCAAGCCGGAGGGTTGCAGGCAAGACAAGTCAGGGAGCCCAGGCGGTTGGAACCGACACTCGGTAGAAAGGAGCCTGGCTTCCCGGTGCAGCTTTGGAAACGCCCCTGTGCGTCTCTAGTGCTGGACGGGTCCTTGGGGCTCCCCGGCCTTTGTCCCTGGATGGTCACTAAGTGCCCAGAGCAGGAGAACAGAACGTCTTTGAGATAGTCTTGAGCGCTGGTTCTGAGACTACTGTTAACACAATCCTGGCTGAAGGGTGAAGTTTTCTTCTGCTGCAATTTCTGATTGAAGATAAGGCAGTGGAGCCTGAAGTTGGCAGTGTGGTGGGACACTACTTGGCCAGCCTCTCTTTTCTGCAGGAACCTCAGTCTTTGCTTCTGGGTCTCAGAATTTGCTCAGCTAAGGCCCTAGGCCATGGGGGCACCAAGTGAGACCTCTGGGTTAGGTGCTGATGTGGGAGGAGCTGCCGAGTTTATACAGAGGTTATCCACACCTGCTGGGGATTGTGCTGTGTTTGCTTGGAGGGATAGGTGCACACTTATTAGGTAATGAGGAATGAATGGTACCCCCCAGTGAGCCCAACTCTAGAGAGCTCCTGGGCCTCGAGAACCCATTTGCTGGGCATGCACACATGGGTCATGGGGCCTGGGACTGTTATCTTGGGTAGGCCCACAGGTATGTTTGCAGAGGACCAAACGGTCCCTGTTTTGAAGGCCATATGTCTTTGTCACAGCTACTCCTCTCGGTAGCCACAGGTGAATGGCATGGCTGTGTTCCAACAAAACTTTATTTACAAAACAGGTGCTGGCCCGATTTGGTCCACTTGCTTACTGACCAGATTTTTCCTCTGAACTTTTAAAGGGCAGGAACAAGTTCTTATTTATGTTCCCCTCTCTGGTGTCTCTCATGGGACCTGATTCATGGTATGAGAGCAGTAATGCTCCATGAAGATCTTCCGGACACAGACTTGCAGATAGGTGCAGGGATCTTACAACGAATCCCCGGATATACAGATATGGGGGCAGCTTATATTCCCGTTCTGTTATCCTTTCAATTCCCTCCCTTCCCTCTTCTCTTTTTCCTTTCCTTTTCTCATATCCCTAAAAATTTATTATGCATTTTCTATGTTCAGATACTATGCTAGGCTATGGATAACAGGTAAATATAAAAAGCAACACATGCCATTTGTCTTCAAGGAGCTTATAGTTCAGTAGCTGAACCCAGGGAAGGAAAAAGAAGAAGGAAAAAAACCAGATAAATGAAGAATTTAATGAAGTAGAAAACAAATAGAAAATATCAACAAAATCAAAAGCTAGATTATTTGGAAAGAATAATAACATTGATTAAAAAAGTAAACCCTAGCAAGGTTGGACAGGAGGGGAAAAAAAGGAAAAGGTAATCATTGTCAGGCGTGATAAGGAGACATCGAAACAGAGCCCACCTTCCTTAAAATGCCATTACCTTTGAAAATTTAGACAAATGGGTAAATTCCTAAACAACACAATTTATCAAAATGGACACTAGAAAAAATATGAATCTTAACGAGTCTAAGACTAAGCGAAGTTAACTAAGTTAAGTCTAAACTAAACTAATCGATGAAACAAATCCAATCTGTAATCTGAAACGTTTCCACAAGGAAAACCCCAGGCTTGGAGGTCATACCTGCACCAGTGTTCAAGTCCAAGAACGCTCATGGCAGCCCTAAGTATACCAGCCCTAACCTGGGAACGACCCACGTGTCCAACAAGATGGAACATGAGGAGAAAACAAAGCCATGAAATGTTGGCCCCTTGCCCTGAAGCAGTGTGCACTCCTGGTATGCTTGGTTGTACTGGGAAGTGTTTTCTCCGGAGAGGTGCCATTGCATGGAGGCGAGAGAGAGAGAGAGAGAGAGAGAGAGAGAGAGAGAGATCTCTGCTGTGGATCTGTTGGGAGGGACAGGCAGGGAGAGCAAGGTGGCTGGAGATACTTGAGTAGGAGAGAAGGCTGTGTTTTTCCCTGGCTTGCCCGCTGTTGTGTCCTTGGGAGGTGGTTTCCCCTAACAAGGCCGCAGACTGTGGCGGGATCCCCATGACGACAGGATCCCCCAGGAGCTGCTTAGCTATGCAGCCGGTAGGGACTATTTCTGTTCAAGGCCCAGGACAGGAGGAGGCTGTGGGAGGTCTGGCCTGTGCTGGCTGCCCCTTCAAGAAGCTGGCTCAGACTGGCCACGGGTGAGCCCCGGGATGGATGGTAGGAGCTGGGGGAAGTGCTGACTACAGCCGAGGTGGCAACAGGGGTGAAGGCTGAGGGAGAAAGAGCCTCGGCTGTTAGGAGCAGGACCTCCCCTCCCCAGGAGAGCAGATAGAGCAGAGCCCATCAGAAGGCAGTACAGCTTGGGGCTGAGTCCAAACAGGTCAGGCCCAGAGAGCAAGGTGGCAGTGGGGGTCCCTGGAGACCCTGAGTAGGCGAGCACCCCTTTCCTCCAGCAGATACACTTTGTACCCGGGTATGGAAACACATGGATTTTCCTTTGTGTTGCGTGGAGTGTGGGTTTACGGGGACATTTCATAACCCCAAGAAGATGAAGTTCCAAAAACTGGGCAACACATTGTTCTCTCGCTGTTCCCACGCAGAGGATGAGGATAAGACGGGCGGAGGACAGAGACAGTGCTGAGCAAGAAGCCGTGTTCGAGGACCTTCCTCCTGACCTCGCTCCTGGTGTGGCCCCCAGGCAGGAGACACCAGACAAGCACAGGGGGTCACGGAAGCAGGGCTGTGTTCTCAGGGGGCATCTCCTGAGTTGGTATTTTTAGTTCAAGGTTCTTGGTTTCTACTCCTGTGTTTACACACATTCCTGTGTGGGGATATGATCCTGTTGGACTTTTTGAGGGTTCAGGAGAAGCTGAGCTTCTAGAATCTGAACAGAACACGGAGCTGCAAAGGTCTGAACAATGTTCTAGATTCCAGCTCCCACACCAGACACCACTTTCCGGGGGCTGCAGGACCCGGGGGCAGGCAGGACGAGGCCTGCTGTCCCTTGGGTCCCTCGGGTTAATCAGCCCAAAGAAATGGCTCCTCGGGAAGGGGAGCTGGGGAGCAAGCAGGCGACCATGTGAGTCTGGGAGACGGGACACTGCCCAGGTCTCCTTTTGGAGACAGTCCCCTCGGCCCCTGGTGAGTCAGTGAGCTTTCGTGGTCTGTGTCCCAGGTGCTGCCACCAAGGAGAGCCAAGGACACTAGTGAGGGAGTTGCCTCCGTGTCTTTTCATACAAGCCCTGGGCCAGTACGTCCCACGAGGGACAAAGCAGGAAGGGGGAGAAGGGGAGGCAGAGCCGCCCAGGTAAGTCAGAGGGAGGGCCTAGGCACGAAGCTTCACCACAGGGAGTCTGGGGGCTCTGAAGCGGGGAGAGGAGCGAGGCCAGGGCCAGCTGGCTCGGGGAGAGGAAGGGCACAGGGGTGGGCAGGGGAGGCCATTCTGAGGGCAGGCAGGCTCTCAGGTGGGCCGAGAGCCTAGGCGGCTCCGTGGTGGGACTTAGAAACCAGGAACAGGATGCGAGAAAGGACGGGGATGGAGGCCTCTTCCCTGAGAAGGAACAATGGCCATTCTTCCACTGAAGCTGACACTCCGTGAGAGAGGAAAGGCCTCTTGGTGGAGGGGCGGGGGCAGCTTAAGGAGAGACTGGGAAGGGAAGGGGCCCCAGATGCTTGTGCTGACCCAGGCCAGCTCGGCCAGGCCTTCCTGGACCCGGAGACGGACGTGCACCCCGGCCAGCCCCCGCGGATGGCTTCACCTGCGTGTGACTTTACGGGGCGCCACCGACTCGACTCCCATCCCTGCTTTGCAGCCCCCCAGGACCCCGAGGGGCAGGCTGGGCCGGGACGCCGGGAAGCTGCCCCCGGCCAGGGTCTCACGTGCTGTGTCGTGTGGTTCTGTGAGACTTACCATCTATACACACGGGAAGAAGGATTTCCCAGAAAAAATAGAGGAAGCAGGCCAATGTAATCAACGCGCACAAACCCCTCCTCTTTCCAAATATGCGCCTATCTCCAAAACAATCAAAACTGCCCCATTAAATAACACTTGTTCAGTACAAAGGAAGTGCGGCATGATGGGATCGCAGGCCGGTTCCAAGTAAAACATTCCCAATTGTTCGGCAGGCAACAATGAACAAAAAAGCTGAATGGCATTCACACGTGAGTTCTGCTCAGGGCCAGCCCTTCAGCGCGCCTGAGTGGCCAGCGCAGGGGTCCCTCGGTGTCTCTCTCACGGTCACCTCCGGGGAGAGGCTGGCCCTGGGTTGAGGCGGGTTGGAACCAGGCTGGGGCCTCCAGAGCAGGTCCTGGCCTGACTGGCCATCCGTGTCCCGGCCTGCTTCCTGCTACTGGCGCCTTGGGCCTTTCCACTACCTGCCCCTGGTCCGGCCCTCCATCCCCACAGCGTGAGGCGGGCTCTGGGCCAAGAATGGCTATTGGCATATGACTGGCACAGGCCGGCAGCTGGCAGAGACCAGAGACTGTAGTCAGGGGCTAAAGGCAGCTAAAAGGAGGGGGCGGCCTTCGTTCTTGCCCAGAGAAGCGTTTGGGGGCCTCAATGACAGTCCTATCATCTGTGGTGGCTGAACTGTGTCCCCCCTCACCCCAAATTCGTGCATCATAACCCCAACCCTCATTGTGACTGTATTTGGAGATCAGACCTTTATGGAGGTAATTAAGGTGAATGGGGTCCAAAGGGTGGGGACCTGGTCCCTTAGGATTAGTGTCCCTGTAAGAAGAGACACCAGAGAGCCCCGCTCTCATGGCCCCGCCCACGGTCTCCGCGTGAGGTCACAAGGAGAAGGTGGCCTTCTACAAGCCAGGAGGCGTGATATCACCAGGAACCTAAGGGCTTCCAGCCTCCAGAGCTGTGACAGATAAGTGTCCACTGTTGGTGCCACGCAGTCTGTGGTATTCGGCTATGGCAGCCCGAGCAACTGAAGACGTCATCCAACAATGAACCGGAAAGCCAAAGGGACCTGGAGGTCTTGGGGGCAAGCGGACCCTCCAGGCTATCTGAGGCATCTGTCTGCCAGGCCGTGGGGGCTGCCGCCCCCAGGTCCCACCCAGGGTCGTGGCCAGTGAGTGCACACGTGTGCAAGCGTGAGCCGGGCCGGCTGCTGTGTGCACTGGCTGAGGCCCCAGAACACGGAGCCTTCTCTGACTCGTCCCGGGGCTGGCCGAGCATCCCTCGCCTTGGGCCTTAAGGCTGGCGTGACTCCCGTGCGGGCCTTGTCCCAGGCGGCCCCAGGTGGGCGGTAAACAGCAGGGAGAGATAAATTCTTCATAAACGGAGTCCCGTTTTCATGCAAATGTGCCTGCGAATACGGACCGGAGGGGCACGCGCTACAGGATATTTATGACAGAAGCAGGACTGTTTGGAAACAGACATTTTATTAGGTTCCCGGGAGGCACCAGCTGCTCCTCTAACATTTCTATTTCAGGGCTTTCTGTAGGAAAGCAGTTGCTCTATAAATAGCAGGGCGAGCGGAGTCTGGGAGGGGCTGTTAGGGTGCAGGGAGGCTGGGGTCCGAGGCTGGGAAACCCTGGGGCAACGTCCCCGGCCTTGGGGCTGTCTCCCTTCCGGGTGACTTTTTTGGTGTTTCAGACTCTTCTTTGGGTAATAGCTCTATGCCTGTCTCTGGGCTTCTTACTCTCTTCTTTTCCAATCTTTCAGATGCTTTCCTTTGCTTTGTATTTTCAAAGAACCTTGTCCCTCGGAAAAGTTGCGAGACAGGACAAGGAGCATCTGTATACATTTCCTACAGGCTTACAAGGGAACGTTTTGCTTTCTCTCTCTCTATCTCTCTCCAGATACGTATTATTCGTGTCTTTTGTGGAGCTGCTTGAGATTATGTTGCAGACAATACAGCTTTTCACCCTGAAATGCTTCGGCAAATATCTCCTAGGAGGGACTTTCTCTTACATAACCAGGACACGATGATCTCATCCAACGCCGTGATCTAATGTGAAGTCAATATTCACGTCTCACCAATGAACGTCCCGATACTGATTTTATAATATTCCCCACCCTCCATCCACGATCCAGTCCAGACTCGTTTACTGCGTTTTCTTGTCCCGTCTCTTATGTCTCCTTGAATCTGCAAGGATTGTTTCTATAGTTTTTCTTTGAATTTCACAGCCATCGATATTTGGGTCAGAACCTGGAAAGGGAAGCAGAATGGTTAGCAACGGAATTGGGGATTGATTAAAAGAAGAGCCCTTATCCCATGATGGGAGAGGTCAGGGAAGTGAGCTTCTTAGAGGGGGTTACTGAGGGGATCAGAAGAAAGTGCTCAGTCGGGACCACACAGGGGAGCTAGGAAGATGTCTAGGGAGGGCTGTTCTCTGAGGGAGTTTTGGGCCTGGTGTTTCTGGCAGTGAGCAAGGCAGGCATTTAGGAAAAGAAGTGGTATAAAGTGGTAGAGGACAGAATGGTCCCCACGGGGACACAGTGGCCTAGGTCTGTCCCCACCGCACCTACAGGAGAAGCCGGTGTCCTTCACCAAAGAGCTGCACCCACACCTGGCCTAGGACATGGAGGTGCCGTGGGAGCCCGAGATGCCATGAGCCCATGAAAATGGAGGTGAGCTGGCGGATGGTGGCGGGGACCTCAGCATTCTTCCAAGCACAGTGGTGGCTACTTCTCCTCTGCCTTTCTGATTGTGTGCACATTTTTCCCTTGGCCTGCGAGCCATCTTCCCTCCCCACAGGCTCCCCTCTCCTCCTATGAAAATGAGTCTAACAGCCGTAGGATAGTTGGACGTCCTTGTCCATGGACGCGCTCCCTCACGGGGCTGAGTCCCCACCAAGCCCAGCGCAGCCCGTGCCATCCTCTTCATGCTTTCTTCCCCTCAATCCCACTGCCTGCTCTCTGGCTCCTCTTCCCTGTGAGACTGGGAGCACTTCCTGGAAGGACGACCCCTTCCTGGGAGGATCCAGCCCGACGCCCCACACAGAGGGTTCACTCGGAAGCTAGTGGGTCAACGAAGGGGCTCATTGGTGCCTGGACTGTCCTAGAAACCATCTAAGGAGACTTGGGTGATGACTTGTACTTTTAGCTCCTTGCTATGAGGAGTGGCTTTAGGGATGGGGCCACAGACCCCTTCCCTAAAAAAAAGAGGAGACAAAGAAGAGACCAAAAAAAAAAAAATGCAGCCACAGGACACAGGACACTTCTGCTGGTCTTTCATTATCGACAGCCTACACGGCCATCCCTGGCTGCAAAAAAGGATGGATTATGATCTTTATTCTGAGTTGCCACGTGCCCAGGTGAAAAGGCTATGCAGATGGTTTGGTCAGGCCACTGGCGGTCTCTGGCACGGTGGTATTTGTGGGGACGTCACGTGTCTTCTTCCTCACTCCCTCTTTCACGTGCAGGATGGGAAGCGAATGGAAGGTACCAAGCCCTGTGTTCCTATGCAGGGTCATTTTTAGCTCTTCCTGGGAGTGGGGCGAGCTGGCGGCCACGTACTCTGATTGGATTACTCATGTCGAATGGCTCGAGGTTGTCCACGATGCAAATACTGAACCCAAGGGAAAGTTGGGGTTTAAAGGCAGTGCTGAGCATGGACTGTGTTAGGCGTTCATGGCGGGGCCCTGGGTTTTGCTGCACGGTGATTGAAAGCACATTTACTCTAGGGTGGGAATTTTAAATCTCCTTTTAAAAGCATGAGTCTCATGGGAGTGTGTTGGAGGGAGGGAACCGCTCCCCCGAGAGCAGTTTTGTAACTACTTGTAGCTGAATTTATTTTGTTTTGCTGAAGTATGCCAGCCTGGACATTTCCTCTTGTTCTCATGCTTTTGGACTCAAGCACACAGAAAGCACACTTGCCTCTGGGAAGTCCAGCCAGCAGGATGGGAATGAGGGGCTCCCGCTTGCTGTGTCCAGAGGTTGAATCACCTTGCTTTGGCGTGGTCTGTGCTGGGGACGGGGGACTGGGACATAGAGGAGAGGCAAATGCTGCTGGTAATGGAAATGCAATGGGCTGTTGTCTCAGCCAAATCACACTTGAACATGACCTGCTGCTGTTTATTCAAGTTGGCTCCCCCACGTCCTGTGTCTTGGGGCCTGGGCTACTCCCCTCACAGCCACGGATGCTGTTCCGTGGGCTCTGTGCACGGGGGTGTGCCACTGGGCTGGGCTTCATTGATTTGGCTGCCTCAGTTTCCCTGTGAGCCCTCACACTCTTTGTCAGGAAACGCACACGGGAACGTATACAGTGTAAGTCAGTCATTGGTGCACAACATCCCAAAGCAGCAGAAACTGCCATCGACTGAGTGCGCACCGTAGTCTAGGTCCCAAATGTCAGAGCTCTCAGCACCCTGACAACAACCCTGAAAGGAAGGGATTGTTTTCTCACATTGGACATCAGGAGAATGAGGTTGGAGTGCCGGAGCCTCTTACCTTCAGGTCTGTGTCTGATGGGGTTTGGGGGCTGGTGGGATTCTCAAGTTGGGGAGCGGCCTAGCCTGTGAATGCGACCTCGGGGCCTCAGAGCAGGAGACAGAGGTGCTCTGGCTCAGAGGTGGGAGCCTTGAGGGCTGGGAAAAGGAGCGTCTTCTCCCTCTGCAGACAAAGTGGCCAAAGCAGCCTTCTTGCCATCAGGAGCAGCTGCTGTGCTCGACAAATGTCCTCCGGCTTATCCAGTCCCTGTTTTCCTGTGATTTTCATATTTATGTCAAGGCCACACTCACACTCCGGCTTTGGGGTGGAATGAAGAATTTAGCCCTGTAGAGTATGAGATCTTCCTTCCTGAGTTTTCCCCTTTGTGTCCACACCCGCAGTTGGACCCTTAACCATTTTGGTGTGTTTGTTGGTCTACTGTTTTGCCAGCCTCTGGAGGGGAGGCACCTCTGCCTGACGTAGCCGAGAGTGACAAATTCTTAAAGGCTGGTTGATAGATTTATTTTTTTAAAAATTTTTTGGAAAATATTTTATTTGAGAGAGAGTGAGAGAGAGAGCAGAAGAGAGGCGAGGATCAGAGGGAGAAGCAGACTCTTTGATGAGTGGGGAGCCTTATACAGGGTTCCATCCTGGGACTCCGGGATCATGATCTGAGTCGAAGGCAGACTCTCAACCGACTGAGCCACCCAGGCACCCTGATAAATTGAGTAATAAAAAAAGTTACTTCCTGGGGCGCCTGGGTGGCTTGGTGGGTTAAGCCGCTGCCTTTGGCTCGGGTCATGATCCCAGGGTCCTGGGATCGAGTCCCGCATGGGGCTCTTTGCTCAGCAGGGAGCCTGCTTCCCTCTCTCTCTCTCTCTCTCTCTGCCTGCCTCTCTACTTGTGATCTCTCGCTCTGTCAAATAAATAAATAAAATTTAAAAAAAAAAGTTACTTCCTCATCTCTGTGTCTTCTACAAAGCAGCATTTTAATTCCATTAACAATTCATTTTTTTCTCCTATGTCTAGTGGGAGAGACCTCAAAGTGTTTAGGCTTTATTGTTCTGCTGAGCTATTCACAGGCCAATGTATTTGCTACTGCATAAGTCCATGTATTTCCCTTTTTTCAGGCATAGAATCATGCAGATGGCAATTGTACTAAACCAACAGAACAGAGACCCCACTTTACTCCCGGGTACAATCCAGGGAATTCTTTTCCACTAAATAAACAGTTATTTTTACATCTCCATACATAAAGTAGTTGGCAACATGTTTTACGGCGTTCCTACATTCCACCCAGCTGATTCTCCACATGTCTAAGGCACGTACTCTGTGATGGGCATTATTGAAAATGTGCATATTATGATCCATGCCCTTAAGGAGCTTACGATCCAGTTGAGAGTCATGACAAAAACAACAGAGAGCCACAAAGACAATACAGTATCAAGACCTAAATTTAAACTGCAGGTTGGGATCCATTGGTGGGTGGGTTATAAAATTAGTTTAAGGGATCACAGGCAGCATTAAAAAAAGGAAAATAAGTAAAATAGGAAAGATGAACACATATATGAGGTAGTAAGCTTAAGAAGTTTTTGGTAAAGATTTGGTTCTGTTTTATATATAAATATGGTTTCTTACTCTAGGTCATGGCCAAATACATTTGAACATTTTCAACAAGATGTGTGCGAGATGAGCAGAGGCAACTGTGTGAAGAGATCCACATGAGAAGTGGGAGTTCTTTTTTTTTTTTAAGATTTATTTATTTCAGAGAGAGAGAGTTCACAAGCAGGAGGGCAGAGAGAGAGAGAGAGAGACTCTCAAGCAGACTCTGAGCTGAGTGCGGAGCCCAATGTGGGGCTTGATCTCATGACCCTGAGATGGAGACTTGACCTGAAATCAAGAGTCAGACACTTAATCAACGACACCACCAAGGTGCCCTAAAACGTAGTTCTTAACTTGTGTTTAAGTCACGGACTCCTTTTTTTTTTTTTTTTTTAAGATTTTATTTATTTGACACAGAGAGAGAGAGAGTACAACAGGGGGAACAGCAGGCAGAGGGAGAAGGAGAAGCAGGCTCCCTGCTGAGCAGAGAACCCGATGCAGGACTCGATCCTAGGACCTTGAGATCATGACCTGAGCTGAAGGCAGATGCTTAACCGAGTGAGCCCCCCAGGCACCCCAAGTCACAGACTCTTGAGAACCCCCTTTGAAAACTATTGGCAATCACCTTAGAAGACATGCATGTGCCTGGCATTTTGCACATGATCTCCGTGGTTCATGGCCTTTGCAGCCTCCCACAGGCCTTGGTTAAGCCCTTTGATCTAGAGATTCAAGCCAGGAGGGAGGGAGAGGAGAAAGGCTGGAGAGATGGTGGGTCTGTGTTTCCCCAGAGAGAAGATCATCCATCTCTCATGGTAAGTCAACGAAGGCTTCCATGAGAGGAGAAGCTCACAATCAAGTTCATGTTTTAGGAAGACTGTTCTGGAAGCATGAGAGGCCATTGTAATAATTATTTGGGAGATGATAGAGGCAGATAGGAGAGCATAGTCTGAGATAGTCTGAGCAGATAGTCTGAGCAGACAGTCATGCTCATCGCTGAGTCAGGAATAAATATAGAAAAGAAAGCAAGTTTGGGGAGGAGAAGGAGTTTAATTTCGTTGTTAAGAGACATGCCCGAGTATATCCAGGGACCTAAGATAGTGTCCCAGCATTCTCTCAATGAAACTAAAGAGAGGGCGCTAAGGAGGGCCACGTTGGTTTGGGGTTGGGGCTGGAGGAGCTGGATGAGGAGGGGGCTTCAGACTTGGGGGGGGTATGTTCTTCAGTGGAACTGTTTGGCAATCCTGGGGCAACAGGAGTGTCCCAAAGGCTCTGAAACCCCCAGGGACAGCGGAGATAGCAGACAAGGTGAGCTGGGTGAGCTAGGGCAGCAAGTGAATGACCTGGGGATGAAGCCGGACCTCTGGAGGCAAGGGGGCCTGTGCCCCTGGACTGGGTTTGCAAATACAAGGAAGGGGCTCATCCAGCCCAGGAGGGAAGGCCCAGCAGGCCTTGGCAAGGGGGTGTGTGCATGTAGGGCAACGTCTAGCTCCCTCTGGAACTCCAGTTGGGGAGTCTGCCCAGCCCCGTGAGCACCTTGGAGGAAGGAGGGCTCTGCACCTTGCGTTATCTTCCCAGCCAGTGTCCCCACTGCATTTTGTTGTGACTCTGGCCTGCCTCTGATGGCCCAGCCACCAAGCTCCTGATGAGTATTTAGGGATATTTAGGGCTTGGCACCAAGGCTTTGAACCTGGTGCGTGGTGCTGCCCATCCAGTCCTGACCTCTGCTGGCCTCACCCCATTTGCCCTTGACCCCTGGACTGAGAGTCTGCCGGCCTGTCTGGACCATTGCCCTGTCTCCTCCAGTCCTGTGGCCTGGTGCCTGCTGGTGGGAAACATAGCAGGATCCCCCAGTCTCTTCCAGTCCCAGGAACCCGATCCAAGTGTGTCTGTATCTGGTGTGGAGGAAGGTGGTGTAGTCAGGAATTTCATGCTCCTTCACTTTTGATAAGTGCTGCTAGGAGTCTGGGTTAGAGTCAAATTTGTATTGGATGCTCTGGGTGAGCTCCTTTGCAATTTGTCTGTAGTGTCGCTAACTATATCCAGATGTCAGCACAGCACATGTACCATGGTGCTCTGATTAAAAGCACTCAGTACTAAAAATTTTTCTAATAAGAAAAATGCATAAGGAGAAATTAAATCTCCCTTTTTGTCTGGAACCTACCATAAAGATCCTGCATTATTTACCAACCACAAGAGTGTTTCTTTGGCTGGTACATGTGTCTCTCCTAGCACTTTTTCCAGCGGCTCAGACTTTGGCAAAGTCCCTCACTAGCTTCAGTACCAAGATTAGCCCATTCTCTTTTAGCAGGTGAGAAGCCAAGGCAAATTCAGAATTCTACTAACGCCCCAAAGGAACTAGGAAATGGTCCCGACCTCATGGGGTTGCTGTGAAGATGGCCAGGGATAGTGTGTGGAAAATGTCTAGTATAGTGCCTGGTACTCACCAGGGTCTTGGGCAAGGCCCGCTCTTTTCCCGAAGAGGGTCATGTAATACCCAAACCAACGAATTTTTACATCAGCTGGGTCAGGTACATTGAAGTCTCTGGTGTGGGTTTGTCTGTAGTTGAGACATTGATTGAAAGTCTCGGGAACATTGTGGAAGAAAAGAAGCAGGGAGGAGGAACGGTAGTTGCAGAGCCGAAAGTCTGAATCCTGGACTGACTTCTCTCTCCTTCCCTGAGCGATCTTAGGCAAGGAATGTAGAGTTGAGTCTTGAACAACACAAGGGTTAGGATTGCCGACCCCGCTCACAGTCGAATAGCTGCATATAATTTTTGACTCCCCCGAAACTTAACTACTCATAGCCTGCTATTGACCCAAAGTCTTACCAATTGATTGATTGATTAACACGTTTTATATGTGATATGTATTACATACTGTACTCTTATAATAAAGTAAGTTAGAGAAAAGAAAATGCTATTAAGAAAATCATAAGGAGAGGCACCTGACTGGCTCAGTCGGTTAAGCATCTGCCTTTGGCTCAGGTCATGATCCCGAGGTTCTGGGATCGAGCCCCGCATTGGGCTCCCTGCTCAGTGGGGATTCTGTAAATAAATAAATAAATAAAGTCTTTTTTTTTTTTTAAAGAAAATCATAAGGAAGAGAAAATACATTCATGTTTCTATAGTGTAAGAAATCCACATGTAAGTGGAACCCCACAATTCAAACCCTTGTCTGAGGGACAATGGTACTTTTTTGAGTCTCGGGGTTTTCATTAGAAATGGGAATGATGCCTTTCTCAGAGGGCTGTGGGGAAAAGAACACTGGCCAACGGCTGTTTATTAAGTAGCAATTACTATTATTACTGTGACCTCTCTTGTTTCTTGCAACAAGCTGTCTCCAGCACGTCACATGCTCAAACGTCTTCTTCGGTGTAACAAAGTTGTTTTACTGTAGGTGCGGATGATTTGTTCATTCGTTCAAACAACTGCGGATTGAGTACCTGCTATGTTCTATGTGCTGGGGATCTGCAGTCAGCAAAGCTCTGGCCTTATTCCCATCTTATCCTGGTGAAAGCAGGCGGACTGCAGGCGTGTGGTAGGTCCACGCTACCTGTATAGGTGATTAATGACAGGTTCATCATGGAGATTCCAAATCTGACTTCCCCAAACTCAGGGAGCCAGTGGCATCAGAAATCCATGGTCTTTCTGCCTACGCAGGCTCTTCCTGGTTGGGATGACTGCTGTGGCTCCCACCCGGGACCTTCCCTGAGTTCGTCCTTTTGGTTCGGTCCTTGCCTTCCCCAGGCTCAGCAAACTCTGTTGCTCTGTGGCTCCCCAGCTGTGGCTTTACTCCCTTTCCAGGTGATGGATACCCCCCGAGCTTGAAGGGAACAGCCAACTTCTCTTGAGAAATAACCCAGGAAACTAAATTGTGCTTCTGGCCGTATGGACGACATTCTAGAGAGTTCTGATTCTTGTTTTCAGAGCAAGGCATCTTCTTTATGTTTCACTCAGTCATCCCTCAAGCTTGTCAGGTGCTCTCACACTGTGGGATTTCTGTTAATGAAGTTCCCGGAGCCTGGCATCTGCTTTCCCCACCTACTAAGTCCTATCCATTTGTCTGGGCTCAGCCAGATAATCCCTCTGTGGCAGAGAATGTGACCCATTCCCCGATATCCATCCTCTTCTGATTCTGGTGGTCACAGAACCCCTGAGCTTGAGCTGGATTCACAGCTAAAAGCAAAACATTCTCAGGCTTCCTCAAAGCTCAGTGCAGCTATGGAGCCTGGGACTGGCTCCTTCCACACTTCTTGCTGGCGGGAATGGGGACTCGGTGTCAGGACTCGGTATCTTGGCACAGCAGCAAGCTGGAAGGAAGGTGCCTGGGTTCTTGACAAGGTGCAGCTGTCCCATCAGTCCTGGGCTCCTGGTGTTCAAGCAATAATCTGAGGGAAAATCAGTGTCCTCGCTCCCCCTCTCTTTCTCTCTTTCTCAAGCTATTGTTACTTTGTTTTCATTAGAGAATCCAAAAACTGATATCCCCAAAACTCACCCTCTTCTGTGAGGTCCTCCCAACCTGCCTATGTATCCCCAAAGTGTGTGATTTTGCCTCAGTTAGAATTGTCCCTTGTCTGTTTGGGAACCTAGAAATTTCTGTGAGCTTATAGTCCTTGATGACATAAGCCTCTGGAGAGTAGGAACCTGTCTTATTAGATATGGAGCCCCTCCCCCAATAACCAGCACAGCAATTGGCCTGTATCCTTCATGCATTTAAAGAATGTCTGCTCAGTGTATTTTTTGGTGACTGGAGAGTGATTCCCTGCTTCTCTTGGACTAAAAATACTCTCTTTCTAAAGCATCTTGGCCCAATAGAAATATAAAGCAAACGTATGTCATTTCGCATTTTCTCGTAGCTGTGTTTAAAAAAAAATGCAAAAGGAACCTGGTGAAATTAATTTTAGTTTTATGTTTCATTTAGCCCTATATATTGAAATGTTGTCCCTTCCACAAGTAATCAATATGAAAATTATTACCTAGAGTGTTTTACATTCTTTTTCTCATATTAAGCCTTTGGAATCTAGTACGTATTGTACACTTTCAGCACATCTCAATTTCAACCAGCCACTTTTCAAGTGCTCAATGGCCACCCATGGTGAGTGGATATTGTACCAGGCAGCATAGCTCGAGGGGACCCTGAGCCAGCCCTAGAAGGTTGGGGGCAATTTGGATGGGATGGAAGGGCATGGGAGGAATGCTGAGAGGCAGAAACAGAGAGTCTTTTTCTTTCTTCCTTCCTTTTTTGTTTTTTAAGATTTTATTTATTTCTCTCTCTCTCTCTCTCTCTCTCTCTCTCTCTCTCACATACACACAGGGAGAGAGAACAAGCAGGGGGAGCAGGAGAGGGAGAAGCAGACTCCCCGCTCAATCCCAGGACCCTGGGATCATGACCAAAGGCAGACACTTAACCTACTGAGCCACCCAGGCTTCCCAAGGAGTCTTTTTCTAATGGTTTTGTAGAACTTGCTAGACACAGGGCTCTGCAACAGACAGGGGCTCTCAGTGAATCTTAGTAATGGTTGAGTGACTCTGATGTCGAAAGATTAAGGTGGGAAGACAAAGAACCACTGACAAAACTGAAGAAGAAATGGAATCAGAAGAGAGGAGCTCTGGGGGTCATTGAGGTCAAACTCTGGGCATATCTAACAATATAATGAATGAGGACCCAGCCTTGACCGAGAAACAGGGTGGCATGGGGCCGGGTTTTCACCACTGCTGCCTAAATGACCTTAGAGGAGCCATTTCAACTCTCTTGAGACTCAGTTTCCCCGGGAAGCCACCTGGAACAACACTCTGGTGGGCACAGAGAGAGCTCTTCAAAGGAGCCAGAGTCCCAGTGAATGATAAGGAGAAGCTGGTCGGACCAGCTCTGACAACCTCTACGGCCACCAGACAAGGAAGGCTCCATGGACACCTCACAAGAAGGATATTTTCCCCTAGGGTTATTGAAACAACAGGTGGCCTCCATCTAAGGCATCTGGCCAAGGAAGGATCAATTTTGCAAACAGTAGAGACTGACAGGTGGGACAAGGGAGGGGGCAGCCACCAGACAGTAGGGCGGACACAGGCAGTCGTGATACACAGAAGGCAGGAGAGAGACAGTGCCTTTCCTTTTTCTCACGGAAGTTCCTTTGTGGAGCTCTGGGGTCTGCAAGAAATACTGAGTAGATGGGGTATGGAATACCTCAGCAGCCCAGCTGGGTTGTACAAAAAAGAAACGGGGACTCATGACTGTCATACGGGTCATTTGAGGGGGAAGAAGGAAAAGTCCCCATGAACCCCCTTATGGTCTCAGCTTTCCAGTATCTCATACTAAAGTGTGATTTTGGTCTGTATTTATCCAGATAATGGCTTTAACTTTTCATGCACAGATCTGGCCATCAAGGATGTGGACCATTCCCACCAAGGCCATTGTGGGAGGCGGCTAGGCTAGAGGCTGATTTGGAGCCGATTTTAGGAGGGGAAACAGGTCCAAGTGTCCCAAAGCTCAGGGTTCCAATCACCGGAATGTATGGATGTCCAGGGAACAATGGAACGTGTGGTCATGGTGATGGTCTGGGAAATCTGAGTGCCGGATCCACCAGAGAATCTTAGAAACTTATGACTTCGTCCTTGGGAAGCTGCCAGGTTTTCTGGAAATGGCTGTGCTTTTGGGTGAGAGCAGCTGAGCAAATAAACGTGCAGCCTGACACAAAATCACAAAGCCAGTGCTGTGAGTAAGAGGTCGGCCAACCCCAAGGCCAAGTGTGTCCTTGATGGAAAACTAATTCTCAAGGAGGAAGCCTATAACTGGACGAAGTTCCTTCTTGTCTTCCAGCTTGTAGAAACAGCCAGACTTTCCCCCCTCATTTTCCGTGTGGAGTGTTAGTTCTTTAAGACCTAGCCTGGGCCTCCTGTGCTTCAATGTTTCCTAGTGGTGATGCGTTAGATGGCGCCATCTTGGATGTTGGGAAAGAATTTCTGCTGTGGCACCTAGGGAGGCACCAGGTTCAACCAAGGCACTTGACCAACGTTTGTGTAAAGGATACATTCATACGTTCACTTCTGAACAGTTCGAGTCAAGTGGCCCGTGGCACCTCCCGCTTCTTCCTTCTGCCCTCATTCCTCATGCCTGGTGGCTCAGTGGGGGCTGGGAGCCTGCCTTTCCCGCCAGTCTTTGTCCTGCTTTGCTACTTTGCTACTTTGCTACCTTCCACATCGCAGAGAAAATCCAATACACCTGACGAATGTAATCATTCTAGAGTGTTAGGGATTTAACGCTTCACACCCACCCTGAGTGGCTGATGCCAAAGGTTCAGGGCTAAACCAGCTGGTTATGAATGAGGATTCTGCCTGTTACTGGCTGTTAGGCTGTGGCCAGTTCACTTCATCTGTCTGAGCCCTAGTTTTCTTATTTGAAAAACAGGGATGCTAATAATTTTTATAGCTACTTCCTGGGGTCCATAGAATTACAGGAGAGGAGGAGTGGGGAGCTCTTGGCACAGTGGCGGACACACTGTCAGCACGCCAGGGCTGTATACCCGAGCAAGAGTCTGAAACTTATAGACGTGATTTTCTCTTTTGCTTCCAGAGTATGTAAGCTTTATTGTTCATTGGCTGGTGCTGGGGGGAGGAAGCAGAAGGGAAATTGGGATTTATTACAGAAAAAACCCCACCCTCCATTTTAGGGACATCACTTCGAAATAGGGAGCTGGCTGGACAACTTTCATAAATACAGGGCTAGAGCTTGTATTTTTTATTTTTTATTTTATTTTTATTTATTTTTAAAGATTTTATTTATTTATTTGACAGAGAGAGAGAGAGAGGGAACACAAGCAGGGGGAGTGGGAGAGGGAGAAGCCGGCTTCCGGCATGCAGGGAGCCTGATGCGGGGCTCCACCTCAGGACCCTGGGATCATGACCTGAGCTGAAGGCAGATGCTTAATGATGGAGCCACCCACGTGCCCCTAGAGCTTATATTTTAGACAACAAGGAGAACACACACCCGCGACATGGCCATCTGTAGTAGTGCACCAGCAGCGAGTGGTGGTGTTGGTGGTGGTGGCGGCGGCGGCGGCGGCGGCGGCGGCAGTAGGGTCGTCTTCCTCTGGTGCAAGCAACACAGGGCACGTGATCTGCAGAGAATTTAAAACAGAATAAAACAAAGCCCAAACTGAGTCTACTTTCTATGATCACCATGCATGGATATTTTTAAGCAATCTCTGGTAAAATAGTCCTCCCCGCAAAAAATAATGTGGTTGCCCTAAGTTCTCAACTGTTGAGTTTTAATAACGCATATGTAAACTTATGGGCACACGTTTGTTACTTACCCTTTCCCAAACATTTATATTCTCTGTGAAAGGTGTCATGGAGAACTCCCAGTGAGGTGGTTGGCCCCCCAAACACATACTTACCCAGCAGCTATGCTGTTTATTTCAGGAGTAAATTCATAACGATCTGGAAGTATCCAAGCTTACTTAGGATCCCTGTCTCCAACCCCCGAGGTGCAACATATTCCTTTTAAAAAAAAAATGGTATATCAAGGCGGGGGCTGGGTGGCTCAGTTCGTTGGGCGTCCGACTCTTAATTTCAGCTCCGGTCATGATCTCAGGGTCGTGAGATCGAGCCCCAAAACAGGCTCTGCGCTTAGTGGGGATCTGCTTGAGATTCTCTCTCTCCCTCTCCCCACCTCAAAAAATGGTGTTATCAATTTAATGGAATATTATGTAATTATCAACAAGAAAAAGTAGGTAGATCTATATAAAATGATGCAAAAACAATCTCGAATATAATGTTCAACGACGTAAGAAAAATATGGAACACTTAAAAATATTTGAAAAGGTGACATGCGTATCTGTTTTATAAATGAATAGTATATCTCTCGAAGGACAAATAAGAAACTCTAGAAGAAAAAGAAGAAAGGGAGTACCGTGATCGTAAAGACAAAGACGCATATTTGAGCCGCCTCGATTCTGTCACCGTGTGACTGCTGGGAGATTTCATTTAGGTTAAAAATTCAGCTCAGCGGAGCAGAGTGTGGATGGCGAGGTGTAACATTTGTATTTGCTGAGCACAAATGTTAGCTCACAGATGAAATATTTTACTGAGTCCGAGCAATATTTTTCACATTGGCATTTATTTCTCTTTCTAAATTGTTAATTGTTCATTTTAAAGCTAACGAACTCATCAAGAGGGTAACGGCTATTACTGATTATTATGGGATTCTTAGATGAATAGTGTGGCGGCACAGAGAGGGGGGTTTTAAAAAATGATTTGCTCTGGGTGTCTGATGCCCTGCATACCTGACTTTGTAATCAGGACATAAAAATGCTTTTCAGGAATTATTTTTATTTTATCCTCACCAGATTTGCTCAGAAGAGCAATTTAATCAACACTTGTAATCGGTCACCTTTTGGGGCCACTCCAAAGGCTTGCAGCGAATTCAGGAGCATCCTCCTTATTAATCCTATCGATCTGTAAACCATTTTCTCTCCTTACAACAAGCTTCCTTCTTACCGATACTACAATCGTTATAAAAAGACCAAATATACAGGTGCTCCGAGACTGTCTCAGAATGGTAGAGGCCCAGTAAAAGGAGCACCACCAGCAAGCAGGGCACCCTCATTCCTTCAGTCAAGGGAGAATTTGCAGAGCTCAGAGAGAATCTGAGAACCTGCAGAAGGGCATGGAGTCAAAAGGGGAGACCAAGTATAGAGCCACTCTCGGCTGCTATGTTTTCCCGCAAGGGGCAGCACTGTGCCTGGACAGGCACCTGCACAGGAAGGCAGCGCCCCCTCCCACAGTTCATGTCAGGCCATTCCTTCTCCCCTGGGTGAGCCTTGCATCCTAGAATTGTGAAGCACCCCTCCCCATCTCCTTTCCAAGACTTCATGATGGACGGAGGCCTGTGCCAGATGGATTTCAGCCGTGCCGAGGTGTTGTGACCCGCCTGCCGCCTCGGGGGCCAGGAAGGAGCCTGTGCGGCCACAGGTCCTTGTTTGATCGCCTTCTGTTTTGAGCCGCATGCTCCCACGTACCCCAGCGGGCCAAGCAAATACGATTTAGTAGGTGTGCCCTTTCGTGCGATTTCTTGAGAAGCACTGCCTTGGGGCAACGACAATGCTGTTCTTGGCTGTTTGGGAGACATGGGATCTGATTTAAACAAGGAAAAGGTGGTTTGACCTGTTTCACTGCCTTCGAGCATACCTGGTGGTCCCGTGGCTTCCAGATTAATTTGAGTAAGCAGCGGGCCACCTGCGGACAATGTGCAGCTGCCTGACAACCCACCGTCCCCGGACGTGCGCCGCAGCTGCCCTCTCTAGCTCAGGTTGACATTCTGTCTTTGTGAGGTGCTCGGAGGGACTGCAGATCTGTCCCTGGGGCAGCGCTTTTTCTTCTCGAAACGAAGGGAAGGCTCTGGGGCTCCGGTGCCCTGTGCAGCACGCCATCTACGAGACATCATAATAAGATGGTTGGCACCCCGTTTCTGGAGAGATGGCACCCCCATGCCCGAAAGTGACGGTGACCATTTCCAGTAGGAGTGATGCGTGAATGACATGTAAGCCAACCGTTCCTCTTGGGGGAATTGCGGGCTACATTCACTTTCTGCCGAGGTTTCGTGGTCTCTTCCGCGTGTAATGAATTGAAGTGCTGGCAGCGCCGAGGGGTCCAAGCCGCAGCATAGTCTGTGGTCTGTCACGTGCAGTCAGTCGACAAACACTTGCGGACTATCTCTGTGCTGCGTGCGGGGCGTGCTTTCCTCGGTGACACAGCAAGAAGAGCGATGGTACAGGCTGGAAGAAGTTCCTATGAACAAAAGCTGGCGGCGTTTTGAAGTTATCTGAGGGGGTTATTTAAAGGGAAATGTAGAATAGCGTCTTCCGTGTTTCTAAGTGCGTGGCCTCATGCCCTCCGAACTTGTGGCCTTGCCTCTGACATCTGGGAGCCCAGGGCAGGAGGACTACCGGGGGCCATCGTGTGTCCCAGTATTTAGGAATGTAAATCAAGCCTACCAATATTTATATAAAACATGCTGCGTCCTCTTACTTTTAAAAAACACACATTCAGGGGCACCTGGGTCGCTCAGTCATTGGGCATCTGCCTTTGGCTCAGGTCATGGTCTCAGGGTCCTGGGATCGAGCCCTACATCGGGCTCCCTGCTCCGTGGAAGTCTGCTTCTGCCTCTCCCACTCCCCCTGCTTGTGTTCTCTCTCTTGCTGTCTCTGTCAAAATAGACAAAATCTTAAAAAAAAAAAAAAGCACATTCATAAAGATGAAATGGAAAAATGTGTAAAGCTATAATTTTTACATGACCCAAAGGTAGCAGGTTTAAAAATGGCTAAATTATTATTGCATATGTTTAAATGTTTGAATGACTAACAGCATGAAGGCATGTAATTTTTTTAAAAAGATTTTAATTATTTACTTGAGAGAGGAGAGACAGAGTGAGAGAGCATGAGAGGGGAGAGGGTCAGAGGGAGAAGCAGACTCTTTGCTGAGCAGGGAGCCCGATGCGGGACTCGATCCCAGGACTCCAGGATCATGACCTGAGCTGAAGGCAGTCACTTCACCAACTGAGCCACCCAGGTGCCCCAAAGGCATGTAATTTTTTAAAAAAGATTTATTTGTTAACTTACATGCATGTAGGGGGAGGGGCAGAGGGAAAGCATCTCCAGCAGACTCCCTGCTGAGTGCAGAGCCAGATGTAGGGCTTGATCTCACCATCCTAAGATCAAGACCTGGGTTGAAACCAAGAGCTGGACACTTAACCCACTAAGCCACCCAGGTGCCCAACGGAGGCATATAATTTGTAATTATTTCATATGTACTTTCTTAAATTTTTGTCTTCATTACAGCATGATCATGAATTCTGTCATTATCGTGAACATGGCCACGTAAGTTTGTTCTATCCACAGCAATGAGCTAAAGGATTTAAAAAATCTAAGTGTATTTAAAATACACAGCGTGCGAGTATATTTCATAAAAAATGTGAAGTACATGTAAACATCAAAATTCATTTTTCATCTGTATTTTCAAAGAAAGTTACTTTCTCTTTTTCTTTTTTAAAATTTTTATTTATTTGACAGAGAACAGAAATCACACGTAGGCAGAGAGGCAGGCAGAGAGAGGAGGAAGCAGGCTCCCTGCTGAGCAGAGAGCCCAACACGGGGCTCGATCCCAGGACCCTGAGATCATGACCTGAGCCGAAGGCAGAGGTCATCTCCTCCCCACTGGTCAGTTCACCTGGACTCCCGATTCCTCTCCTGGCTGATTACATTATTCCAGCAGCTTCCCTGGACATAAGACAAAACACATGGGGAAGAGGCTTAACCCACTGAGCCACCCAGGAGCCCTAAAAGTTACTTTTTCTTATAAAACATAAAAATTAAAATGGGAAAGGGAAAATACAGATTATAATTAACGTGTAAAAATGTTAAAATTACTTAAAGAAAAATGAATTTTAAGTTTAATTTTCTAAAACTTAAATCTCACTAAATATTCGTGCTGATGAAGCTTCCTATTTCTAGCATTCAGCTCTCATCCAGCAGCTAACATAAAGGATGTGTATTTTGCAGCACAGTTGTTACATACATACTGGTTGGAGAGTAACAGGTATTGTGAGGTATCTCGCCATGTTTCTTAGCCGCCACACTCAATTGTTGCAAATACCACGCTAATTCTCGAGTAGCTCCAGGACCAGGAATTGAAGCAAAGAAACAGATGAGTCTTGGCCCTGGGAAATGACGTGTCTGAGGAGAAAGAACTGACACGTGAATTTGCTTGTCTTTTCTCTCCCCTGCACGCATTACTGGTCAAATCCTTTCTGCGCTCTGAACTACCATCCTGCCTCGTATCGGTGGCCCCAGCACAACCTGCAGAACTTCATGGTCCTTGGACACAGTGGATTTTTGTTTTTTCCCAAGGACATAGGGCAGAAGATACAGAGAAGCTTTGGAGAAGTGGTATCCTGGGGCCTGAGCTGTGTTGATCACAGGAGTGGGTGTTTGGGTGACGAGCGAGACTTTGCCAGCCCTGAGCACTGGATCCCCAGCAGCGGAGGGGGCCGTGTGAGCCTTAGCAAGGTTGTTCTTGTGAGTGTCCAAGGCACGGGTCTCAGGGCAGAATCTCTTTTCCCTCAGTCTCTTGGTAGTGCCAACCTCTCCAATGTAGCTAGATCCCAGGAAGGATTTCCTACTGGGGTGACTTCTGGTACCTTCCGGTGGCTCTGGCCTGCCCACTTTTGGGGGGCAGGGGCCTTTGAAGAGGCCTGGCTTGCCACACGGCTCATTTCTGTCCTTCTTGGAACAGTTCAGTGTTGGAGTTGAAGTAAAAGTTGTACAGTTGGCTGGGAATGAGTATCCTCGTGTGGTCTGCATGAAGTTGCGGTAGGTTTGGTCTTGTCCAGAGGTACACTGCAGAGGAATATCTGCTCTCACCCTGGTTTTAAAGATTTTATTTATTTATTTATTTGAGAGAGAGAGAGACAGAGGGAGAGAGAGAATCCCAAGCAGACTCTGGTCTAAGTGTGGAGCCCAATGCGGGGTCCGATCTCATGACCCCGAGATCATGACCTGAGCTGAAACCAAGAGGCGATACTCAACCAACCGATCCACCCAGGTGCCCCTCTGACCCTGGTTTAGACCCTCACTCCCAGGCTAGTAGTGGGAAGGACGTGCCTGGTGCTGATGCCTGATGGTGCTTCTGTAGTAAATTCACAGTTGCCACAATGGTCTGATGCTTTTGTCTGTCTCGTTGCTGATTTTGAAGCCGAACTGGGCTATTCTGTGAATATTGTGTGCAGAAGACATCATGCTCCACTGGAGTACAGGGGAGTAGCGACAGGACTCTTGTCCCAGCCAACGACGTCTATCCCGTGTCTGTAACGTAGGTCCTGCAGGGAAGAAGACAGGCGGTCACGCAGGCTTAAGCAGTCAGCGGGGACCACAGTGAGAAGGTGGAGGGCCAGGCGCATCTAACGCCATCAGGGCCTCTTTTCCTGCTCAGCCTGCCCCTTGGCCCCACTCCGGAATCTGCTTCGTGTTTCTCCCTCATGACTGGGCACAGCTGACCTGGCCTTCGCCTTCTCTGTTCTTGACCTCGCTTCCTATTTGCTGGATCTTCTTTCCCCAGACCCTGAGTTCTGTCATCTCCTCCCCACTGGTCAGTTCACCTGGACTCCCGATTCCTCTCCTGGCTGATTACATTATTCCAGCAGCTTCCCTGGACATAAGAGAAAACACATGGGGAAGAGGTTTGAAATCCTTGCTCCTGAGGGTCTGACAGATCGAGACAGACATTCTCACCTAGAGAAAGAGCATACAGGCAAATTTTTTTTTTTTTTTTAAGTGAATGCACGGCAGATGTAAGACCCACACAATGTTTTGGGCGGGTGTCCATGCCACAAAGGCTCACCGGGGAGAGTAGCAGCTGGATACCATGGCCAGCCCCACAGGGCCCTGCTGGCTGCTGTCCCTCCGGTCACCCGGCAGTCTCACCCTTCAAGAAGGTTCCAAGGTTCTCACAATGAAAACGCATGACTGTAGCGACCCCCACTCTTCATTTGTCTCCTCCACAAACTGAACTTTATGCCTGGTGACATTCAGTGTGTCTCACGGCCCAGTCAGAATAGATCGAGGTTGTGCTGTTATGCCGTTGTTCCCAAGGATGCCCCATTTCACTGGTTTCGCAGATGTTTTGGTTGGATTGTATTTTTAGACTGCCTCGGCCAAAAACATCTTCGCGAACCAGCAGGTTCACGTCAGTGTCTCACTGCGGACAATTGCCTGACTCCGTTTCACACCCCACGCTGGGGCTCAGGCTCCCCAGACCTGCGTGCTTCCCCCCCCATTAGCATCAGTGGGGGCTTCAGCAGACAGATTGAGGCCAAGGGAAGGTGGGCGCCTCAGGCTGCACTGTGGGGCCTCGAGCGTTGCAGAGAGGGAAGCTGGTCCCCGGGGAGAGTCGTAAACAGTGCATTGCCAGCCCGATGCTTGCTTAGATGGCATTTACATTGAGATGTACAACATCTTGTTATCAAAGAAGGCAAGACACAACACTGAGCAGGAGATCGCAGCCACAGTGAGCGCCCGAGTCCTCGTCCTCTGCCTGCTGTTGCCTGGGCGTTAAATCTGGCAGGAGGTCTGATCGGGTCCCTGCAGGGAAGTGTGACAGCGCCTTGTGTTGTGGGCCCATGGATGGAGGGAGGTTCTTCCTAAATGTTGAAGCTGAAAGCTGTTTGGATTTCTGCGCCCTGGCTAGAGGATCCCTCCAGGAACTGGCGGAGGTCCTCAGGCCTAGCCCAATGTACGCCCCAGGACCTGTCTGACTGAGGGCCTTATAAGACCCAATCCTAGAGGGAGGCCGCCTCAAGACCCATCTGTGAAACTCTGTGGCTGAGAGTGTAGCAGAAGCCGACCTGGAGCCCAGTGGACGTGCAGGACCCAGCAGCCTAATGTCTGGTGGGTACGCTGTCACCCAGTGGGAGCCTGACCACTGAACGCAGAGTGGTGGTGGCTGCTGGGGCGTAGGTGTGACCCTACATCATTGCTCAACCTGAATCAGGGTTTTGTGACTGTGGAGGGCTCTCTCCTGTGATGAGATCTGTAGAGGTGAGGTCCCAGCTCAGAGTCCACTGTGGCCCAGGTGACAGAGAAAAGCCCTCTCTCCTGGCTGGAAGGCAGAGAAGCAGAGGAGGGAGGGAGGGGGCCCCTTTGCCCATGGCCTGGCCACAGCTCCCCGAAATTCACATGGATTTGGTAGGCACTCCCATTTGCTGAGCTCCCTGTTGGCAGGAAGCGGTCCGGGTATTAAAATGTTCTCACACGTTAGGGGACCACCCTCTGGGGGAAAGGTGAAAGTAGAAATTCAGGCTAGATACTCCAGAGAGAGATTTCCTGGAGTTCCTTAACGGGTGGACCCTCACGTTTGGGCCGATTATCCCTGGGCACAGGCGAGCAGGAAGTCTGATGAGTTTTAATGCAATTATCTGACGAAGTTGCCAGGGATTTTAGGGATTTTAGGACCCACTTTGCACCCGAGATTCTGTATGGTCAGTCAGGGGCTGAGTGCACACTCTCCCTTCAGGGACCCCTCAGTTTAAGTCCCATCTCCCAGGTTTTTTGCTGTGCAGCCTGGGGCAAGTTACTTAACCCCTCGGAACTTCAGTTTCCTTACCCTTAAAATGGTATGAGAAATAGCCTGGCTCATAGTAGATGCTGAGTAAATGCCCATCGGCAACACAATCCCTCCTTCTCCCAAGTGCGCTCTACCATGGACCCAAGTCTCCTTCCCACACCAGGAGGGGAGGATCTCCAGATACAGTGTAATTCAGAAGGAATGCACTGGCTCTCGAGGACAGCTGTTCTCTTTCTGAGAGCCCATGGCCTCTGTTGATGCTTACAGACAGACCCAAGGTGCCCGTGACCCCCACACCCTCGAAGGGGCTGGCTTGTTTGTGGCTGACGGAGCTGGTTTTCTACTGGCTTGCATGGCAGTAGGCTTTGTCAGTGCAAATCATTCTGTGCTGCTTTGCACGATGCCCTGCTCTGCATGTAGCCACCTCCTGCCCCACCAGCCAGCCCCAGGCTCACCAGATGAGGTGGGAAATAAGACAAAGAGAAGGAGAGCTTCCAGTCTCTCTGACCTCAGTTAGAGTCTCGACGGTGCTGGTGCTTAGCTGCGTAATGTTAGGCATGTCCCTGAGCTCCCGAGTCCCAGCATTCTGGTCTGTGAAGCAGGATATTAATTCCTTCTTGGCAGGAGTGTTGTAAATATCAAAGGCAGTGAAGTATCTGGCACATGGGAGGCATTTGATAATAATATCCTTGTTATTCAGAGCAATGTTCTCATGCCCTTAAATCATTCTGTTTAAATAATTAGAACAGCGGTTCTCAAAGTGTGGCTCCTGAGACAGTAGCCTCAGTATCTCCTGGAGCTCGTCAGAGACACAGATCCCCGGCCCCACCCAGGACTCCTGATTCAGAAGCCCTGGGGACAGGCAGCCTCAGCAATCTGCGTTCTGGGATTGGGATGCACCACCAAGCTGGAGAACCTCTGAGTTAGAAACATTTTTCAAAACATTGTCTTTCAAGGTCATTTCCTTTGCCTGCCTCATGATGCCTGCTTTCTCCTGGGTGTGATCCGGGAGGGTTTATAAATTTAAGAGCCAGGGAGGCCAGTGCAGAGCCCTGAGTCCTGGGGCTGAGTAAACGCCCGCCTGAATACAAGAGAAGGGCTCCAGCACCCTCCAGCCCCTCGTCCCATCACAGACAAGGGCTTCTGCTTAGTGTTGGGGGCTTTGCTTTCCTCCATCACCTCCCACCCCCGGGAAGAGCTGCCCCCTTCCTTCACTGGGAGCAGAAGTGGGCAGGCCCTGTGTAGTTCCATTCTCTTGTAGCCAGAGCACAGACACTTGTTCTCATCTTGGCTCTACTTCCCAGGGCAAGGGCAGCCGGGGCCTCGAGGCCGGATGGGCCCGCGATTACCCAGGGGTGCGGCTGGAGTGTACTTCTTGAATGGCCACGGCCACGGTGCCTAGACCAGTACAGTGCCTGGACCCAGATAGCGTTATTCGTCCCGCAGGGCGGCCCTGAGTATAGGGAAACCGGATGACTTGGTGTGTCGCGTCCTGTCGAGCAGCCTTCCAGAGGGTGTGCTGATTCCTTTCCTGTGGTTTGTTATCCAGCTCACGGCATTACTGACCGCGGGTGCATCCAAGAGCGTTCGACTCCGAGTTCTGTGACCTGAAGGTCTCCTGGATGCCAGGCACGCCATGAGGGGCCACGGAGCGTTCGCAGCCTGGGATGGCATCTGTTCCAAGAATGGAACATTTCCAATAGCTCCCCAGAGTTTTTCAAGGACACAGATATCTGGTGTCCTAAATGGACCTGGCCTCAGTGGGAGTCTTTAAGGTTTTGCTTCCCTTTTCAGACGCAGTGTGGTTTTACAGGGACGCAGATCTGGGTCTGATTCTGGCTCTGCCACTCACTAGCTGTGTGACCTGGGGAAAGTTAGTCAACATCTCTGAGCCTCAGTTCCCTTCTCTCTCCAATGGCCGTAAGAGCGCTTGTAGGGCTGTTGGGGATATTGCAAGAGATCTAGAGCAAGTTGCCTGCTCGCAGAGGGGGATCCGTAAACTATTGTTGTTTTGTTATTACCATGGAGTTTGCCTCTGGGTGAAGCCTTGGAAAAGACAATATACCTTCCCCAGTGGAAAAATAACTTTGGAGGACCTGTTTCAAAATTTTAATGGAAGAAAGATGTAAGAGTTTCCAGAAGTAGAAAACAGAGGTCTTTCCAGGAACGTCTGAGCTTCTGGTTTCACTGTCCCTCACAAGGTGCCCCTCTGGTGAGTCCCCTATAGCGCTCCTCCTAGACACGGGGTGAGGGACATCCGCCCCGAACCAGGCCCTTAAGCCATGGTCCAGCCTATCAGCAGACGGGGGGCTGACTCAGGATGCTGGCGTGCTTGGCTGTCCATTCTTCTCTAGGAAACGTGTGTCAGCAGCCCTGCGACTAACAGTGGTGGAAGCCCTGGCCAGCCGAGCCAAGCGGAAGACCTGCTTCTTGACTTTTCACTGTGATCTCGCAGTCAGGTCACCTGAACGCTTTGGGGTGGACGGAGCCGTCCAGATGAAAGTCCGGGAGAGACTCGGTCTAGAGAGTAATACATAGGAGGAAGCCACTGGAACAGCCACACCGCGAGGCTGACAGTTCCCACACAGGCCCGGCCGCGGGTGGGTGGGTGCGTGCAATGCCCCCGGGTGCTCAGCAAAGCAGGTGTTTTGAAGGCAGAATTAGTAATTAGGTAAATTCATTCAAACAGGCTATTCTTAAAGATGAAGAGCTATAATAGGCTTGTAAACCCTTTCAGATTCTTTCCAGCATGGTGACAGTTTTTTAAAAATTTCATTGACACTTTTATTTTGCATGATTTTTTTTATGGTAAAATACACTTAACATAAAATTTACCAATTGATATATTTTTAATTTTTATTTTTTTAATAAAAAAATTTTTTTAAAAAGATTTTATTTATTTATTTGACAGAGATCAGAAGTAGGCAGAGCAGCAGGCAGAGAGAGAGGAAGGGAAGCAGGCCCCCCGCCGAGCAGAGAGCCCAATGCGGGGCTCGATCCCAGGACCCTGAGATCATGATCTGAGCTGAACGAAGGCAGATGCTTAACAACTGAGCCACCCAGGTGCCCATAGTTGAGCCATTTTCAAGTGTGCAGTTCAATGGCACTAGGCGTGTCCACACTACCATCCAGCCCTCAGCACCATCCGTCTCCAGAGTTTTTTTTTAATCTTCCCAGACACTCTGCCCTCATGAAGTACTCACCCCTCTCCCCGCTTCTCCCAACCCCTGGTAAGCACCATTTATTCCACTGAAACTTTTGTAAAGACCAAAGGAAGGTTCTAGAAGAGAGCAGAAGGTGCTTCAGATAACCGCCTCCTTCAGCAGTGTATTCTGGAACCCCGTCTTCTCCATGGCGGAACGGTGACCCCTCAGACGGAGGCACAAACAAAGGCTTGAACGTAGGCAGAAACGTTTTGCGTCCTCGGGCAGCAGCGCCTGCCTGCGCTGTGCCCCTGCTGGAAAGGGCAGCCGCGTGTTTACTGACGATCGCTTGCAAAGAAGAAAGACTTGGAACGCGGCGCCGTCTTCCTGAGCTGCTGACAGCTGCTCTTCAGTGGAAATCTCAGTGGAAACAAAGAAATCCTGCAGCACTGTTGTAACGTGCACATGGGAAGTGGCTTCCTTCCAGAGTGGGGCTGATCTGGGTACCCGGGATCTTTGGCCCAAGCCTCCCGCGCGGTCTCCATTGCTCCCTGCAGCTATTGTTGTCGCAGCTGCAGGAAGGTCTGGTGCGCGTCCTGAGTTCTCGATCGCTTCCACTCGCTGGGGGCCCCGGGCTTCCAGGCTTCCAGGCCGGGTGCTGTCCCTTACAGGAGCGGGTGTCTTCAGCAGAAGCAGGCTCTCCCTTGTTGAGAAGGTTCAGGGCTTTCTCAGAATCCAGGGGCCGTGGCGGCTGACCCAGATTTCGGTGGAAAACCACCACAGCAGGAAGGGAGGAGGAATCTGGGGGCATTTAAGAGAAGCGGGCGTTTTCCCCAGCTCGGCATCATTGGTCTTCCTCTCTGTGGCATGTGCGACATGCGATTGGGCCTCTTTCGGGCCTGGGCACCGTGTGGCAGGGCCGCTCACCTCGCCTGGATGCTGACTCATTGCGTGCCCCGCTGAGTCATTTCATGTCTCATTTTTTTTTTCCATCCGCAAAGCGGGGTTAATAACACCACTATAAGACTCAAATGAGAAAACATATGTGAAAGTGATTTGAAAATTGTCAAGTGCTTTCCAAGTGAGGTGTGGCGGGCCTGGCGGTGTGTGGGGTGTGCGGTGTTAGAGGTGTGGGTGGGGTGTCGAGCCCCTCGGCCCTCTGGCTGTGCCGTATCTCCTGGGCCAGGGCTCCCATGACATCCTTCCTCTGGTCATCCCGGCTCAAATGCCACTTCTTCCAGGATGTCCTCCGTCAGCCCCCAGGCACCTGGACTCCCACAGTGGCCATACTGCTTTGGGGTTTCTTGTTTCACTGTCTTCCCTCATCCCCCCACAGACCGTAGAGCCCACAAGGGCAGGTGCTCGCAAGGATCTCCCCTGTAGCAGTAGCCCCTCGAACGTGGGCCGTTCACTGACTTCCCCGCTTGGCCACTCGCTAGCTGTGTGACCTCAGTTTTCCTGTCTGGTGAGTGGGTATTTATGTCCCCCCCTCGAGGCCGGAATGAAGACTGACACAGCGGGTGTGGAGCCTGGGAGGTGCTCGGAGGGGAGGTCCTGGATCCTGTCGTGTTCAGTCCACGGAGACAGCCTCCTGGGGGACTTCCTTGTTCCCGATTTACGGCCGTCGCTGAGCGTGTTCTTTGCAAGCCCTTCCACTCCAGCCTCATCGCAGACGCATCCTTGATCCCGTCCCGTGTTCAAGCCGAGCAACCTCGGGGCTAAATTCTTTGAACCCATGTTTACTTATGTCACCAGATTGAGCAATGGGTTTGTGACACTCCTTTTCGTGACAAGGATACTCTCACGTATGTTTTCTGATGCTCATATTCCCCTGCAAAAGGCCCAGCTGAACAGTAAAATACCGCATGTTTGGGATTTCCAGGGGCAGGATAGCCCGACTTGGCCCATTCTTTATCTTTCCAGTGGACTTTGTTTGAGGCACAACTTATACACAATAAAACATGCGGATACACACAGTGACTGCACAACTCACTGAATGGTCACGTTTGCACACATGTGTGACCACCTCCCAGGTCGAGCTAGAGAGCATTTCACCATCCCAGCAAGTTTCTTCCTACTCCTTTGCAGGAGACAGCCTGCTGCCCACCTGACGGCCCTCACTTCTCGAGTCGGATCCCCTTAGGTTAGTTTGGCCTGTTCTTGAACTCTGCGTCGTGGGAATCCCGTAGTCACACTTGTTTGTGCCCAGCTGGTGCGTCGCTCACAGGGCACGGCTGCTCACGTCATTACACTGAGCCTCGTCTTGCGGGCACACATCTGCCCCCTCCTACCTCAGCTCCCTTCCCAGTGAGCCCCCCTCCCGGCCCCGCTCCCACGCCAGCCCTCCAGTCCTCGCTCGCCTGCAGGCTGGAATCTGGCAGCGGCCCTACTGGGCCGTGACCCCGGGGAGGGCTCAGCAGCCATGCGTGGCTGATGGCGCCCCAGTGATGGGTTCCCCTGCAGAGTGTGGCTCAAAGAGCAAGGACAGGGGCTTTTCTTGGCTCTGGGAAGGGGAAGGCCACGGCCTGGAGTCTGGAGAGGCAGACTGGCGATGAATGGGAACGCTAGCTCTATGACCTTGAGAAAGGCATCCGACCTTCCTGGGTCTCTCTGTGTTCTCTTTCCCAAAATGAAAGGGTTGTTGGGCTAGAGGCTCACGCAGGTTCCCTGTGATCTAGAGTCCATGATCCTGAGTCGTCCCTACACAAGTTCATCTGTACCTCCTCTGTGCATGTGTGCTTCCCAAGCAAAGTGTCCACTGAGTGTGTGTGTGTGTGTGTGTGTGTGTGCGTGTGTTCATCCCATCTTGGAGCTCAACATTCCTGCAGACCTCATTTATTTTATACTCCGGGTTGAAAAAAAAGACATTCCAACAGCAGGGGTTCTGGGCTGGTGGAGGGCTGGCCTCCTTGTACTGATTGATGAGGGGCTTTTTTTTCTCCCAGCTGACCTCAGGGGCTTGCCCCTACTCTCAGGCAAAGGGCTATCTGGTGGTCCTCTCTATAGAAGTTACCAGAAATGGATGAAAGGACAGTTATGTTTGGAGAGTATTTTGATGTCTCGGTTCAGTAGTTTTTAGAAGGCCTTTAGACTCCGAAAAAGTCTGTATTTTGGGATTCAGTTTAAAATGGGCTCTCGGACTCCATGGTGTAAAGGTGATTCAACCGTCAGCTGTGGGCCAGCTCCCAGGCCACGATGCTCCGTTTCCCATCTGTAAAATGGGTGAATAATCCTTGCTTTATCTTGCAGGATTGTTACCAGCATCCAATAGAACACAGGCCAGAGACGAGGCATTGTTCCAGTGAATCTGAGGGGTAGGCCAGTGGGCTTGGTCAAGAGTCTGGCTGGAAAGTGAACTGATTCTGGTTTTTATGTCCTGGTTTGGTCGGAGCCTATGTTTTCAGTTCTTCCTAGCTGTCTTTCTGCCTTTTCTTACCTCTGCTCTCTTCTCCCGAACACCACCCCTCTCTCTTACCTCTCCTGCTACAGGGTGCGTTCGAAGGAGCCCTCCTCTCTCTCTGCCCTTAGACGCCCACTTATCCCTCAAAGGAAAAGCCTGGGTCCAGCTTGGGGGGGGGCACAGGTGTGCCGGGGCCTGCTGACCTAGACACGTGGGCTTCTATTGCTACCTGCCGGCTTGGCATATTTAGAATGGTGGTATATCAATGCTCGGCAGGACTTCGATTTCTTTCTTTCTTTCTTTCCTTTTTTAAGGTTTTATTTATTTATTTGACAGAAAGACACAGTGAGAGAGGGAACACAAGCAGGGGGAGTGGGAGAGGGAGAAGCAGGCCTCCCGCCAAGCTGGGAGCCCAATGTGGGACTCGATCCCAGGACCCTGGGAGCATGACCTAAGCCGAAGGCAGATGCTTAATGTCTGAGCCACCCAGGGACCCAGGATAATCATTTCTTAAGTGAGAGCTGAACGCACTGCCACTGGAGAGGCTGAGTCCGCTGCCCCAGGCCCCCGGACGGTGAGCTCTGATTCCCCTTTACATTAGCTCTTTCAACCTGCTGTGTCCGGTGGCTCACACTCATTTAGGTGGGTTTGCTTTGTGTTAGGCTCTTTGAGGACCTGGCCTAAGCCTCACACAGGTACTCAATATTTATTTTTGATCAGATCGGAGAGTTAATAAATATTTGTTTCCGTTAATGGAAGTCTGAAGGAACAGATCCATTGGGCAAGGTGTTCTTGCATATGAACGATCTGTGACTACACCTGGCCTTTGGTGCCAAGGCTGGGAAACCTCCCAACACCGCCCCCCGCCCCCCCACCTTTCCTGGCAGTGCCTTCTGCCATTACTTGTAGCTGAGAAGGTCCCGGACAACAGGAGGTGGAGGCGAAGGGGTTAAGGTCCATCCTGGGTTTCTTCCTTTGCCTCCCGTGCTCTGAGCATCCTTGAAACATTACCTGCAGGTTACTAGAGCTTTAAATCGAAATGTCAACCCCCTCTTCATCCACACTTACCGTGCTAGCCCCGAGGGACAGAAGGTACCACTTTCATCGTGGGTGACATCCTTCCAATACGTCTGCTGTGGGTGACTTCACCCAAGTGGCATCTGCTAGGCCGACGATGGGCTCACAGGTAACGAGTCCTGGGATCTTACACTTCTATTATGTCATTGGATTCCCAACTTCCGAAACTCAGAATCAAGACTCGAGCACCGCACAGAGGGAGCTTTTCAGAGTTCAGCGTCACCTCCCGCTTCTTGGTGAACATGCAGAGCCCGACGCCCCGGAGCCTCCCTGTGCTGGGTCATTGGCTGAAGATGAAAACAAAAGCATTGCTATAGAGGAGCAGGGCCGTGGGAGACATCCTCTTTCCAGAAAAACGAATGCAGAGGGACCCCCCCCTTTCTGTTTCCAGCATGGGGTGCTGCCTGTGTCTCAGCTGTGCCCACCTCTGTGAGCCAGGCAGCTTGGCCCAACAGCTCTTGGCATTGGGCAGGGGGATGGTGCTTTGGGTCCCCCCACTTCCCAGCTGCCAGGCACCAAACTGCTGGACTCATTCATAACATGAGCCCTGGTTACTCCGTCTTCATAGATCCAGATTCGACGTGGTGCTGTTCGTTGGCTTACAGTAGAGATACAATCCCAAACCCGGAGGAAGATGACAAGGGTTATTTCGTAGCCTCCTTCAAAAGAGCTGGGGTTGCCCTTCCAGTGATAAGTGAGGTAAGTTATAAGTGTTCCCCCTAAACTAATTTCCAGAAATAGTGGAGCTTTTTCATTGTCAAGATTGCCCCAAGGCCAAGGTCCACTGGCAGTTCAGATGTGGTACTTTCCTCACAAGGGAGCCATCTAACAACTACTATGGCTCTCTGAGGCTCCCCCTGCTCCCAGGCTACTGCAGGGCCTGGGCTGTCTCCAGGGACAGTAATAATGTTGAACATTCTAGGTAAAGCTGGGGTCCTCTGTGCTCCTGGTCATCCAAGAGGTCACAGGCAGTGGGAAAGAGAAAGGAGCCCTAACTTCAATCAGGGTTCACCTACCCTGCCCTCTGGGCTGCTGACCCTCAGCAGAGGGCTCCTTGCACTGTGGCCTCTGATCCCCAATGCCTTGGAGCCGGTGAGTGTGATCAGTCATAGAAAAGCTCCACTTTCCCTCCTATACCCCACTTAGCCTGTCCCTTTTAGGGGGACACATCCATGGGGACATGGCTCTGTATCCAGAGGTGTCAAGTCTGGGACAACTCAGAATGTCAGACCAGCTGCTCCAACCTCCCTCTGCTTCTCAGGAGGGCCTCTCCTGGTCTGTTCATCTCCTTTTATTTATGACGAATGGGATCCTCTTGGGACATTGGCCATTCCATGGGTCTCATGCAGTTTAGGCTGCCATAACAAATTATGATAGACTGGGCATCTTAAAACAACAGATACTTATTTCTTATGGTTCTGGAGGCTGGGAAGTCCAAGGTCAAGACACTAGCAGATTCAGTGTTTGATGAGGACCTGCTTCTGGGTTCATAGACGGCCATCTTCTCGCTGTGTCCTCAAATTGCAGAGAGAGAGGAAGCAAACTCTTGTGCCTCTGGGCACTAATCCTCTGGGGAGGGCCCCACCCTCATGACCTAATCACCTCCCAAAGGCTCCACCTCCTAATGCCATCACACTGGGGATTAGGGGTTCAATATATGAACTTCGTGGGGGGACTCAAACATTCAGTTCAGAATATCACGGGGCAGGTACATAGGTGTGGAGCCCCTCTCCAGAGCTCTCTGCCTCAGAGAGGGTGATTTAGGGCACAGAAGGGCCAGCAATCATTAGGGTTTACCTTTAAGAGAGGCTGTTTGCTCTGACCCATGAGAATGAAGCCAAGGATACCAGTCCATTCAAGGGTCAGCTAAGCACAATCCCAACAGTCATTGACGGGCCCATTGACTGTTTTGAGGGCTGGCCTAATGCTGGCCCAGCCCCGGGATTGTGTGTGTGTGTGTCTCCTTGGGATACCTAGTTGGTATTCTTTAGTCTTTCCTGGGACCCTCCTCAGGTCAGAGGTCTCCTGGAAGGCTAGTCTGGTTCCTGGAGGAGTCCAGTTGTGTATCTGTAAATTCCTCCATATGTTCAAAGATGCTTATTAAATAATTGCAATATGCTAGGCTCTTGGGGAGCAAGATAAAAAAATAAATGTGGTCTAAGCCTTTGTATAACTCATAGTCTTAGAGAGACTATAGGCAAAGAAACAGGTGTATTAGCTAGCTATCACTGTGTAACAAAGCACTCCAGAAGTCCCAGTAGCGAATGACAATAAACATATTCAGGGATTTGTGGGTTAAGTGGGATGGTTGAGTTTCAGGCTATAGGTCTGTGAGGGTTAGTTGGGCTGCTCTTATTCCATGGTTGTTTATCCCAGGTCCCAGGCTAAGGGGTCACAGTGACCTGGCAGTAGCTCTTCTTTTGATAACGACGGAGCAACAAAAGAGCAAGTGGAAACACACAAAACTCTCAAGACCCAGGTCTGGAATTGGCGCATGGCCTTTCTGTCCACATAACTGTGGCCAACACAAGTCACATGGCCAAGCCCAAGGGGTGGGGAAGGGTTATTCCTCAATGGCAAGGCTACATGCATGGGGGAGAAGAACAGGGCTGATGGTGCAATCCACCGTACCATGGGCAACTCCCATAGGCATAGACTGCTGGGCCTGGGGGACAGTGATTGGGGCACTGGCACAGGGCAGCAGGGGGCCACAGGGCTATGCCGCCATTAATTACATTAGTTTTCTGGGAGGGACTAACAGGTTCTCCATGCAGGGTCTGGAAAGGTGCTGGTTCCTGGCTTTGGGGACTCTATGTGGCAGTGGCTCTGCTAACTCCAGCATCCAGAGCGTGCATGGGCATGAGCTCGACCATTCTTTGGGGGATTGGTATGCTGCAGGGAGGGGACCACTGAGGCCCCAGTGGGCCTGTTCTTGCTCTGGGAAGGGCAGGCCCATCTCTATGGCCAAGGCCCGCCCACCGTCTGATGTCTATGCTTTGAGCATAGCCCAGGATGTGGCAGCGAGCAGCAGGCCATCTGTCCAGGCAGGCTCTTCCCTCAAGCCCTTTGGCAGCATCAGGCCCCTCCGAGTGTGGCACTAGAGGCTTCCCTCCCTCCTGCACAGCTCCCCTTCCTGCCACGGAGTCACGTGTGCGGCATTCTCCAGAATCAGTGTGTCTCTGCCAGCCTCCCGGCCGAGGCCACGCTTGTCTTTGCCCTGACTTCTCCCGGAGTCTCCTGATGGGTCCCTCCTCTCCCACCCTTGTCCCTCTTCCGTTTCTGCTGGACACAGCCCCCATGTGAACTCCCTCCCGTGTGACTCGGAACACGCCATTCTCCACCTCACCCCTTCTGGGACTTTCCATCACGCCAAGGAGACAACCCCACTTTTTAGGGAGACTCTGGGATGTTGTGGCTCTTTGACAACAACGCTAAGGCATCATTTGTCTCTCTTGCCTTTGCTCTCCCACGAGCGTGCAGTGGAGTTTCTCACCCACTTCACGACAGGGCGACACAGTGGTTTCAGAGGCAGAAACGAGAATATGGTCCCGGAGCTCAGCACTCAGGAGTTCATGGAACTGTGAAACGCTGTTGCTCTTCCCGCTAGCTTGGTTTACACTCCTCTTCTGCCAAAATACGGCGTTTGTGTTAGCACGTGGGAAGTTATTATTGTTGTTTTTAAGCAAATTATGAATATTAAAATTGTTTCGGTTTCAGTTCTAAGACAGTACATTTGATAGACGTAAGCTGCATAAACAGAAGCCCTTTGGGGATTTCGATCATAGAAATTTTAAAAAGAAGATTTTATTTATTTATTTGATTCAGAAAAAGAGAATGAGTAGGCAGAACAGAGGGAGAGGGAGAAGCAGGTGCCCTCCTAAGCAGGGAGCCCGATGCGGGGCTTGATTCCTGGACGCCGGGATCATGACCGGAGCTGAAGGCAGATACTTAACCAACTGAGCCACCCAAGTACTGTGATAATAGAATTTTTTAAAAAGATTTTATTTATTTATTTGGGAGAGAGAGAGAGAACATAAGAAGGGGGAGAGGCAGAGGGTGAGGGAGAAGCAGACTCCCCACTTAATGAGGGTCCTGACATGAGGCTTGATCCCAGGACCCTGGGATCATGACCTGAGCCAAAGGCAGACGCTTAACGGACTGAGCCACCCAGGCATTCTAATGATAGAAATTTTTAAGGGCTGTAAAATGTTCCTGAAACAAAAGTTTTGAGAACCGCGGGGATGGAGTATTTCTGAAACCTCTTTGACCCAGAATCCCCCTCCCTCACCCCTTTCAGGTCAGGAAGCCGCTGTTAGCACCTGTTGCTGCCTGATTCCGTTCGGGCAGCCCTGGGACCGCCAATGCTATGGGGCAAGCGGGGGCGTAATGTCTTAGAGGATAGGGTTCAGGACAGATTTGGGTAACCTCGGTTCATGCCTAGTAGCTGTGTGACTCTGGGCATGTGACCTAACCTTGCAGGCCAGTCTTGTCACCTGTATGCTGACAGTGACAACAGTACTCACCACCAGTAGTACCTATACTCCAGGACTGCTGGGAAAGTTATACAGGATCACGGACGCTGGGCACCAGATACGTAGCAAGCAGCCAGCAAGTCCTTGCTAATGTCACTACTCCATGATCATACAACTGCTACAGTTGTGTCTTTTTTTTTTTTAAGATTTTATTTATTCGTTTGACAGACAGAGATCACAAGCAGGCAGAGAGGCAGGCGGAGAGAGAGAGGAGGAAGCAGATACCCCGCGGAGCAGAGAGCCCAACACGGGGCTCGATTCCAGGACCCTGAGATCATGACCCAAGCCGAAGGCAGAGGCTTTAACTCACTAAGCCACCCAGGGGCCCCTACAGCTGTGTCTTAATTACAAAAAAAACAACAAGAACAAAAGAAGCATGAGACTAAGCCTAGGAGGAATGGAGGAAGAATTTACTGGGCACGTGAGGAAAGAGGAAGACAGAGGTATCGAGGAGAAATGGCTTCTCTGGGGTATGGCCTCGAAGCCCCGCCTCAAAAGGCTAGAGGTGGATTTTCCCAGTGGGGGCCCTGTGGCTCACAAGGAGGGGGTCTCGCCTTAGCCAGTCCGTGGGAGGTGGGATCTCCAAGGAGAGTAACTTGGGGACGCTTCTTTGCTCAGTCCAAGCCTTTGGGGGGACCAGGAGTATGTGATGGGCCTGGCCTCACTGGAGGGCGCTCTGGCTGCCGCATCCGAAAGGCCAGATACAAAGCCAGTTCTGTCTCTGTCCTGGGTGGAGCAAATCTGTCCCTTCCCCCTTTGCTGGCCGCTCCCTACTGTCTGTTTCAGAGTAACTGCTTCTTTGGCTGGTCGAGTGAAACTAAGACAGCTTTGACCTTGGTGTATTTATAGCCGGGAAGTAGGAAAGCATCATGAGTAAAACCAGAGCAGGGAAACCATATGAAGTCCCCTAGGGAATGGCAGAGTTTGTGTGAAGTGTGAGTGTGTGTGTCTGAGAGAGAGAGAGAACAGGTTTGAATGTGTGTATGTGTGTGTCTTTGTGTGTGTGAACAATTTGGTCAAAGGTTTGATTATTTCTAGAAGTAAGCCTGATTGGTTAGGTCAACTTAAAGACCAGCATTTCCTCCCTTGTCTGAACTTAGTTTCACCACCTGTAAAATGGGCCTGGTGCTTGTGTGTGGGAGTAACAAATTTATAAACGGTTGCAGACATAAAGTGCTCTAGAAGGCATTTTGTTCCCTCTATGGTCCAATAAGAAAAACCACAGGATTGCTGGCCGAGGAGGGAAAAAAATGTCCAGACATCAGCAGTTCAACTATCTGTGGCATCCTAACCCTTCCTTCAAGTTTCTTTTGTCATGGTGTGGTAACCACAGAGGACAATCAGCCCGAGGGACAGGGAGCTTCAGTCTGTCTGGCGTATGATGTCCTGGGCTCCATGTGCCTCTCCTCAGACTGAAGCCACTTCCAGGCCTTGGGAGCCACCACCAGGGGCAGCCCTGGGTGAGGGGGGCTGCTATGGCAGAGATACGCTTCAGATAAAAATGGGGCAAGAGAATTGTGGAGGAGGAAAAACGTTCTTCCAGGGGAGCAAAACAGAGTTGCGTCCCTCTTCGGTGATGGCCGTGGGCACACCTGGGCCTGGCGTCTTCTGATCTTTGTTCTGTTATCTTGACAGCCGCGTCCCCTTTGGCAGCCACAAAATAGGGGATAATATCTGTGTTAGATGATCTCTAAAGGGAGTGAGCCACCTTGAAATGACTCAATGGTGAGGTCGTGCAGCTAGATGGCACGTCTGTGGAGGGTCCTCATGGCCCAGAGGTAGGGGGACCATCAACTTTCTCATGCAAGGTGGGACATTTTTTGAGAATGGAAGGAGAGGCTATTAGTAATTACTGTGGGTAATGGGAGTAAACTGGGATGGTCTGGGTAGAGGAGACATATGGTCCCTTCCTTGGAGGCCATGAGAGCCTGGTGGAGGAAATTAGCCCATGGAGTTTCCCAGGAAAGGGTGGCCAGGCCACTTCACGAGGGTGTAGGGTAAGGGGAGAAAAAGTCCCACTCTTTCCGCCGGAAGAGTGTTGGCCAATGGCAGCTGTGAGGAGATAGGGACTAAGGGTGGTTCCTCTGCTGCTGGAGGGACCCTCTCTGGACATCTGGGGACCAAACTGGAGTCATCCTCATGCTCCTTCTTCCTGGGTATTATACTTTCCAGAATGTCAAGCCCCAATGTCAGGACCCCAAGCGACCTTCCAAGGAGGGATGGGGCAAATTACCACTTGAGAGGTGAGGGACTGAGGAGCAGATGGGCCCAAAGCCCTCTGCCTGCGGAGAGGAATTCGTTTCCCAGCATCTGCTGAGGGAATGTTCCATCCACCACACTACCTACCAGGAAAATGGCTAAGGTCCGAGTTTCCGACAGTGCCTTTCTACCCAACCGGTGACCTTCAGGGTGGTGTGGGAATGAGGGAAGGAGGAGCCTGCCATGCTCTGGGACAGAGAAGACCCTCTGGGTGGAGAAGGGGAGCTTGGGAGCCTGTCTGGATGTGTGGCCAAGCCTCCATCCGGGTCTCTGTGTCTTTGTGGCTTCACAGGACCAGCTGTGCCCAGGGCATTGGGACAGGCAGGGTGACAGAGGCAGCGAACCGCCAAGTCCTCCAAGGACAGTGACTCACTGCTCCTGGAGTTTGGTGGAATGGCAGAAAGTTGGAGCTGAAAGTGGCCTTGGTGTTCATGTCCTCCAACTCCCTTATCTGAAAGATGGAGAACCAGATGTCCGCAGTGGGAGGAGGAGGCAACGTGGGCTACCTCACGCCGGGCATCTCGCTCGCATGCCTCTCAGTTAATCTGCAAAACCCTCCGGGAGAGAACATACAATCTGAGGTTAGCTCTGTCGTCCAAATGACTAGGTGGGGAGGCAGGATTTGAACCCAGTTCTCAGGCTGACTCTGAAAGCCACATTCTTTGTAACCAGATGGCGTCCCCTCTCCCCAGGGCTTTGTTGGGAAGAGGTCAAGCCCAGCTGAAAGTATGCTGATCCCCATCTCAGCCTTTTTTAGGCCAGCTCGCATTGTAAATATTTTCTCTTTGATTTTGCAACCCATGGCAGTTAGTGACTGGGGCTGCAAAGGGAAGATAAGCTTGCAAGAGAGGAACCTCCCATCTGGCCCTCGTGAACCGAGGGCAATTTCCGAGTGACTCTCAGGCTGTCAAATGCAATGACCCCATGAGGAGAACACTGAGCCACTCCATAGATATGACTCGGGTTCACTTTCCCTTGATCTCAACAGAACAGGATAAGCCAGAAACATCAGGCTCAGCGATGAGGAGGACTTTGTGGCAGGTCCCAAAAGCCCACCCTGCCCCAGCAGAGGGATCCAGATTGGGAGGGTGGGTGGGAAGAGTTGGGCTGGGGTGGTTGGGAGAGGGGAGAGGCAGGTGGATGCACCACTGGGCAGGTGTAGGGGAGGGGAGAGTCAGTTGGGCTCTGTGTGGTCACCTCTGGTCTGCTCTCTCCAGAGATGCTGGTCAATCCACAGAAGGAGGGACGATGGGAACTGTATTCCCAAGAAGACAGTGAGTCTTATGTGGGGCTGGTGGTCTCTGTAGAGGGAGCTCTGATCCAGCAGGAAGGGCAATTACGCAAGCAGTGACGGGTGCGGGGACTGTCCTAGAGGCAAGGGTCAGCCCAGTGAGAACAAACAAGTTGTTTTGGAAAATTTTCTGGCGCCCTCCCCCTCAGCCTCCATTCAGGGGCCAGAATTTCCCGCCTCTTTTGCCTTATTTCTTGATCAGCACTTACCACATCCTTGAGAAACAGGTCAACACACAGGTGTCCCTTTTAACTCGAGGGGCCGATGTTTGGGACTCTGATCCACACAGGGGCACCCTAGCCTCTGCCGGCCCTTCCTGCCCCAGTGACTCTGCTGGGCTGGTCCCTGCCCCTCCCCAACGACGGTCCTGTTTCCACCTGTGAGATACTGCTCGCCTTTCAAGACTCTGCTGAAAGTGTCTTTTCTGCTGCCTGCCGCCTCCCTCCCCCCCATTTTTAAAAAAGATTTTATTTATTTATTTGACAGACCGAGATCACAAGCAGGCAGAGAGGCAGGCAGAGAGAGAGGGAAGCAGGCTCCCCGCTGAGCAGAGAGCCCGATGCGGGGCTCGATCCCAGGACCCTGAGATCATGACCGGAGCTGAAGGCAGAGGCTTAATCCACTGAGCCACCTAGGCGCCCCTACCCACCCCCCCATTTTTAATCTTCCTGCAGGAGGAGCCTTTCAAACAAGCCCCAAACTGGGAGCAGAGTATGGTGGGCACCACCTATGTGTCATCCGGAATCAAGAATCAGCCACACTCACTTCATCTCTCTCTCTCTCCGTGAATTTTTTTATAGCATAGTGTCATTTCACTTTGGCACGCTAGACTTTGCATCTCTAAAAAAGACGGACATTTTCAGACATAACGATGTCATGGTTATGGACCTAAAAATTACCGCCAATTCCTTGCTATCATCCAATACCTGACCCATACTGAGATTCCAATTGTCCCCCCCCCTTTTCTTTTTAACAGTCGATGTCTTTGAATCAAGTCTACCATTTGATTCGGTCGAGTTTTTGAAGGAATGGGGCCAATTGTTCTGCACGACTCCCACACGTGGCTTCTGCCTCTGTCTTCCCATTTATGCTTGTCTTACAGCCCTTATTACAGGCGCCCTCAATTATGCCACCACTGCCCCGGCCCTCGGTCCCTCCGCAGCGTGAGCTTTTTGAGAGCAGGCGTGATGGATACTCTTCATCTCTGTGTCCCGCATGTCCGACGCGGTGCTTTGTGCACAGTAAGCGTCCCATCGATGCTCCAACACGTCACCGCCTCCGAGTGAATTTTCTCTTTGCCACTTGAAACTTCAAAGTCTTCGGATTTTGAAACCCCCACGGCTGGGAGTGATCTTTGGCTCCAGAGGGGTTTGTACCCAGAGAGAGGGCAGACCAAATGACCTTGTAGACTCAGCATGACTCTGCAGTTTTGGGGATCCATCCAGAGCCTGGCTGATACCAGACGTCGACTTCGTCCTCCAACCTTGCTCTGGGGTTTATCAACGTCCGTGTGTTTAAATTCCGTAAGCTGGCGTGATCTGAGGAGGGAAATTAGGGCATGATTTCTTGCCGTCACTTTTTACAGTTTGGCAAGGGACAGAAAGGTTATCCCTTGACCTCTCCGTGTTGCTCTGTCATTGAGTGAGGTTGCCTGGAGCGAGGGCCTGGTGTGTTTGGGTGGTGGCTCGTCCTGCCCCTCTCCTTGCTTTCTGACCCAATTCCCTGATCTCACAACCTTTGACTTGTTTATTTCTAGAGGTGTAATCCATATGCTGTATTGAGAGCGAATGAGAAAATATGGCTTGGATCATGGAATTCAGCTCTATGATTCATTGGTTCGACAAGCTGGGTTTTTTTGTTTGTTTTGTTTTTTTTCTTTGGCAAGTCTACCACCTGCCAGGCCTTGCCTGCCTGGGTTCTGGGAGTCCACAGGGGGCCAAGGCCCGTTTTTACCAGCTAGGAGTTCACTGTTTAATGAAATACACCCTTAGTGCCATAGAAGAAGGAAGGTTGGATATTGTGGATGACAGAAGGATAGCCATGTCGGACTGCTGGAGTACCGGAGGGCTTCCTGGAGGAGGCAGCTTCTCAACTGAGCCTTGAAGGATGCATAGGAATTTGCGGGGAGAAGGTGAAGAGGGAAGAACATTGCAGACATAGCCCAAGGATACAGAATAACATATGGAAAGGGAAATTATATTTACTCGGTATTTTTTTTTTTTACCCTGTATTTTCAGAGACATTTGTAATGTCATTTAAACTTCTCACATGATTTAAAAAAAAATGGGCCTTGGGGAGGTTAAAAGATTTGTCCAAGGGGAGAAAGAGAATTAGAATTATGTCCGCAGATTCTCTGAGAAACAGGTCAGCGTCCCGACTTTACTCTATGCCCATGTGACACCCATTCCTCCATGAAGTAACTCTAAAAGTCTCATTTGTGCCAGTCAGAGAAGATCCCAGCCCGGTATAGGGAGCACAGAGTTGCTGCATTCCAGAAGGAGCCATCAGGCCTGGTCTACATGTGAGCGGAATCACCTACGGCCTGTTCACAACACCACCGTGGTCCTCAGGACTGGACACCAAGGGCAGCAAGCCTTATCTCAGAGAAAGTTTCTCTTCCTGAAGCAGACACAGACTGTTTTATGTTGGCTTCCTGACAAGCTAGAAACACCAGACCACTGACCAAACAGGGTTATTTGGTAGTTTATATATTATATGAGAACCATCGTGTTTTATTATGTATATGTGAAATGATAGGAAATGCAGTTAATCTAGACCCAATCTTAGGGAAAACCAAGATTTTTCTTCTCTTTTTCTTGTCAGACGATTTAAAAAAAAAAAAAATCGCTGGAAACTTAGAAGTGTTCTAGAACAGTTCAATGAGCTGTTAAAAAACCCCTTGACCCTGAGGTACTTGGCCCTGAGGTGATCACCATGGCAGCAAGCACTTTGAAGACTTTCTGAGAGGAAGTAAGGGAACTAACAGTGACCCACACCCACCACACATCAGACACTATTCTAAACACTTCCAAAAGCTGTTCTGTTTAATTTTCGTTAACGAACCCTACCTGATACAGTCACACAGTAGTTATTAGCCCAGTTTTCATCTGTGAGGGAACCAAAATTCTGACAGGTTATATAACTTGCCAGTGTCACAGAATAAGGAGCAAAATTAGCATTCTGACCACGAAGTCTCCTCTTCCCTCAGCACCATGATTACATTTCACGCATGAGAGCTGATGCCCAAGACCGATCTCTCAGGTCAGACGGGCTGGGTTTGAACCCGGCCTCCAGCAAATTACTCACTCTGGGCAAATTACTTAGCTCCTTTCCCTCAGCTTTCCTCGTCGTGAATGGGGAAATAATGGTACCTCCCTCACAGGAAAGGTTCAAGGGGTTAACCCAGCTAAAAATCCTCAAAACAGTGCTTGGTACCAATAGCCACCTCATGAAGGTTAACTCCTCACGTAGGGACCTTTGCTTGAAATCGAGGTTGCCTCTTGCCTTGGCTTGTCTTATCTGGGAAGAGGACAGGGTGTTGGCCTATCTTTGAGAGCAGCAGAGGGGCCCCCAGCTGAACATTTAGGGAACCTGTGGGTCAACCAGGACGGGACTTCTGCCTGGTGGGACCGGGAAGCCCTCGCTGGTACAAGGGGGGGTCCCAGAGCCCCCGAGGAGATGGGCTGCCCCTGCTGCACCAGATCCCTCTGCTAGGCCGGACACAGAAAAGCACACGGTTCGGGAGAAGAAGGCTCCAGATATTAACTAAAAGCTGAAAACCGTCTGTGAATTCAGTGATGCCGCAGGTTCCTGAGGGTGCTTCCAGGGGAATCAAAGCAGGGGCAAGCCTCCACCTGCAGAGGCAGGTCAAAACCTAGCCCAGAGTGTGCAAAACAAGGCCCATATCCAAAGCTGACTTGCCTGGGCATAGTGGTGAGAGTATCATCTCGTCTGCTGGGGGTGTGCAGGTGCCCACGCAGCCCAGGGACGTCAGACCCAGAGCCTGAGTGTGGCTCAGCTGAAAGTGCCAGGCACGACCCATTGGGCAGGCGGATGAGGCGCTGGGGGCCAGCCAGGCCGTGCTGAGGGAGTGGGTCCATGCAGGGAAGTGGATGGCGCTGGGCATGTTGGGAGATTTGTGGAGCCACATGCTGAGGGGACAAAGAGAACCCGGCGGAGAGGGGGAGGCCTCCGAAGACCAGCAAAGCCAAGGGGGAGCCCACGAGGGCAGGGCTGGACCCCAGGACGGGACTTCGTGTCCACAGCCGAGGGGGCTGGTGCTGGGGTAGTGGGTTGTTCCAGCTGTGGTAGGTGCAGGGGGGTCCGGGGGGGAGAGGGACTGGCTGCTGTGGCAATGTGGCACGCGAAGGGCACTGCGCACTCAGGGGAAGAGGCCAGGCCCTCGGTTTCCCTTCTCGCAATGGGCATCATGCTGTCTGCTTTATGGGGCTGAGTATAGACATCACAGAAACGCCGCCTGCGCAGGGACCCGAAGACCCGCAGGGTGCGCCGAGGCCGACGGCCCTCTCCAGCCCTCTCCCCGCACCCCAATTACTTCTACCCCGTCCCTTCACCTCCCCGAATCTTGTTGGTCTCCTCTGCAAAATGGGATAAAAATGACCACCTTCTCTCATTGTGCCTGCGAATTCCCGGAGCCTAATTTCCCCTTGAAGGCGAGAACTCCGCGTGCGGGTCAGGCCCGTGTCTCCCGGCTGTCTGCCTGCCCAGCAGCCTCTGTCGCACGGACTAAGCAGCAGGCTCCTCGCCGCCGGGTGCTGAGAGGGTCCCAGTGTCCCTCAGTGTCTCCTCAGGTCTCCCTGCTTGGACAATGGCTAATGGTTAGACAAGGTAATGGTGATATATGCAGACCCCCCCCGACCATGTGCAAGGCGGGTGGCGTTAATGGCTATCTTGGAGGTGACATTCCATTAGGGGTGATTGGACTTAATTTTAATAGCTAGATGACTTACCGTTTCATCATCCTCTCCTGCTCCGGAAGGTCAGTGGGAAAACTTTCTTTCCTCCAGGAATTACACTTTAAAATCCACATTAACACCGTGCCGGTCTTGGTTAATGCTAAAATACTGAACTGTAAGGGAACCCCTCTGCGCAGGCAGGTGTGTTTGTCGGTGTGGGTCTCCTGGTTCTGTGGCCCTGGAGCCAGAGATGGCACAGAGTTGAACGCTGACTCCACCACTCGCTGGCTGGGTGGCCTCGGGCAACTTACTTAACCTCTCTGTGCTTCCTAGCGTTGGTGTGAGGATTCCACAACATGGTGTGTGGAAAGTGGTTAGAGCAGTGCCTGAAACATGGACTTGCCATGGAAACGTGGGCTCCTGTTATTAGTTCTTGAGGCAAAGGAATAAAAGAAGCGGTCACTTATAAGTCAGGTTCGAACTCACAACTGACCAGGTAGTCGGGCGAAGGTGGGGAGTTCAAGGAAGGGTAGGTAAGCACGGAAACGCGGGCCGGGGTCGTCGTCCAGGCCTTGAATGCTGGGCTCCCCTGAAGGATACACCAGCGTAGGGAGAGCGTCGGGATGACAGAAAGGTGGCAGGAAAGGAGTATTTCTGGAGGCTCCTCGTGAAGGTGGAAAGTAAGAAAGAAGTAATTATGAGAGCCATTAGGAAAGGCGCCCCTGCAGGAGCTCATAGTGATTGGATGTGGGGTGGGGGGTGGGGCAGAGGGGTGTAAGATGACTTTGAGGTGCTGGGGGAGGTGATGCACAGGAAAGTGTCCTCGCCGGTGTGGGACGAGCTGGTTTGGAGGTTTGGAGGGGAGAGTGTGCTGGTGTTCGGACCCCAGGAGATGGGGCTGCTGGGGAGCCATGTCAGGCCTGGTCCCCTGATCGGGGAGTTGTCTGCAGAGACGGGGCGGGAGCATCTCAGCTTTTGGAGGGCACAGAGGATGGAGGACCGGAATAGGGAACATTTCATGGGTCCGAAGCTGACAGAGGAGGAGCGGAGTGGGCAGAGGACAGCGGCCAGAGGGGGATCTAGTGGGGCCTGCCCTGGGGGCGCTGGGGGTGAGGCCTGCTGTCTGACGCAGCAGGGAGGCCGAGAGTGGGGAGAAGGGCCAGATCAGCCCGCGGGCAGCTGGTGCAGGTGCAGCACTGGTGAGCCGGGCAGGCAGACAGGCGCCAGCAGGAAGGAAGGCCCCAGGGTGTCGGGTGAGCCAGCCGTGAGATTTAGGCTTAAGAATTAATACAAAGTGCCAGAAATGAGAAGCTATTGTCTTCCTCCAGGGGAAGTACCCACACACCTGGCAGTGCCGGCACCCTGTTCTTTGGCTCACTGGGCTGCCTTCCGGAATCCGGAGAGCAGGACACGGTGGTAAAGAGAGGCTCGGCTGTTGGTCACGCAGGTTGGAGCAGTCTGGCCCTGGATTCCACATCCGCGATGGAGGCAGGGCGGCGTGGGGGGCCATTTGCACTGATGGTGCCTGGGGTCCCTTTCCGCCCCCTCAACGCATGAGCCGTTACTGTGCTCGGCCGGGCTCCCAGGGCTGAGGGCCCCCCACAGGGGCTCAAGATGGCGCTGCCCGGGCCTGCATCGTGTGTGGGCCAGGAACCCCCGCCCTCCTCAGAGCCCAGGGTGACAAGAATAACTAAGATGACATAAAAAATATAGATTGCAGCAACTTATGCAAATGCGGACATGTGAGCTGGCTGACACCATCCTGTCTGTGCTGTCAAGAAATTCGAGGCTCAGAGACTTGACTGAGGTCACAGAGCCAGTCAGCAGTCGAAGTGGGACTGAACCAGACGTTCGCACTCTTGGCTCAAAACTCTTCCCATCACAGCACACTAGTTTCAAATTTAGGGGGAGTAAAGTAAACATTTTTGGTGTGAGTGGTGTGGACCATTTTGTGTGGTTCCTTGAGATGTGTAACAGTGCCGGTGTGGCCGAATTCGCCCTGGGATAGCCTGCTGGTCCCAGGGGCACTGGCCTCTCGGGCTTGAAAACGCTGTTTTTCACCTTTTTTCTTCTCTGCAGAGAGAGAAACCGAGGCAGCTCTAGATCAGCGTTCTGTGGCTGTTTCTGGATCTGATACCAGTTTGGACAGTGGCCATGGCAAGCTGTGTCTCCCCGGCCGTGGAGGGGTCTGTGTTCTGTGACTGGCAGTGTCCCCCACTAAGAGCAGGCTCTGGCTTGAGGCCCACTGAAACTTCTAGAACCCAGGCCCCCCCTTTCTCTGGAGGGTAAATGTCCCAGGAGGACTTTCCTTGGCGGCAGAGAATTTGCACGACAGCTGCCCCTTGGAGGCCTCTGCTCTGCCGTCTGGGCCTCTGCTGTGCTGGGGAAGGACCTTGAGATTCGCCGTGTCCACACCGAGGTCTCTCTCGCTGTCTTCCTAGTGTTGACGTCATCTGCTCCACGGCCGCGTGCCCCCCGATGGGAAGAGGGGGCAGCCCGCTCCCCTGAGAGTACCAGCTTACACTGAACACAGGTAATTCTTGCTTTCTTCTCAGAACCACGCCCCGAGTTTCACTTGTGCCATTTCTTCCAATGTCCCCCGTGCTGCAAGAATTTAAGACCAAGTCCAGGGGCTGTGTGGAGAGACAACACATGTGAGAGCACTCAGCAGCATTGCACCCCAAATTGCCCCTCTCCCCAGACAGTTGGCTACTGCTGTATGACGCTCACGTGCTTCCACAGGCCCTTGGTGGAGGGCAGGGTGAGGGCGGGCGGGATGCGGCCTCTGCCCTGTCTTTGCGGCAGAGGTGGCTCTGTGGCAGGGCTGAGCACATGCCCCCTTATTCTGGGGGGAGCTGGAATCCATCCACCCCCTGCGGAGCAGGCTTGGGTGTCCCTTGACACGTACTTGATCCCCTATGTGCTCTCACAGAAACAAACCCAAAGGGATGTGGGAGTAGAGATGTGCAGAGGCCTTCGGTGACGCAAATGCTGGCTGTCAGTCAGACCATTCTGGCCAGTCAGGCTCGCTGGCTGCGACCCTCCAGAGTCCCGCCTCCTGCTGGTGGTCGTGCCTTCCCACACTGAACGGAGCTGACCCGTGTGGCCCACAGAAGATTATGGGAATGCCCAAGTGTGACCTCTGAAGGTAGGTCCTACAAGATACTGAGGCTTCCTCTGCCTGGTTCTCTTAGCTAAGTCCCTCTGGGAAGCCAGCTGTCCCAAGAGGATGCTTGCGGACAGATCCACAGACGGGTCCCTGTAGTAAGGACCAAGGTCTCCTGCCAGCAGTGACTTGCCAGCGTGTGACAGTGGGGCCATCTTAGAGGCAGATGCTCCCGTCCCGGTCAAGCATTCAGGGGGCTGTCACCTCTGCTGACATTTTAGTGACAATCTCAGGAGAGAGATCCTTAATAGAAGCATCCATCTGAGTTGCTCCTGGGTTCCTGACCCCACAGAAACTGTAGCTAAGAAATGGCTTCACTGTTTTAAGATGCTAAGTTTGGGCTCCTTTGTTACACGGCGATGGAGAACTCATCTGTCTGTGGCAGGCACGCAGGGCCTTCGAGTCAGTCTGGACTCAGGTACATGTTCCATCTTTCAGTGTTTCCTTCCAACATCCTGGCCTGTCTGCTGTCTCAGGCTGCTGGGGGACGTTTGGTCCCTTGTGTTCCTGCTGTTTGGGTCACTGTAGGAGTCCAGGCTCCAGAGCTCATTGCACACTGGTGCAGTGTGGGAGCCGGACGACTCCGTCCCAAGGGCCCTGGGGACAGATATGGAACGTGTGGTGAAGTCAGCCGGCAGCTTGGCAGGAGGACTCACGTTAGCCGGTGGGCTTCCAGAACCCTCCACGCCTCCTCCTCCTCACAAAGCTTCACTTCCCCCCATGATTCCAGAGGCTGCAGGAGGCCACCGGAGACACACAAAGACCTGGTCTGACAGGCACTATGAGGGACCAAGAACTCTGAGTTTTAAGCCAGAGAAGCTGGGGCTGACGTGTTCTGTCCGGGGGTCGGCAGAGACCTCTGACGCTAGAAACCTGGCTCAAAGAGGTTGGAGAGCCCAGGACTTGGCACATATCCAGCCAACGGGGGACTGAGGGGCCACACTCTCACAGCCTCTGCCCTGCTCAGAGAACCCTGGGGAGGGGATGGCACCATGGGGCTCCCACTTTCAGAGGGGCATGGGAAAACGGAAGCAGCTGTGGGGTGAATGGCGGGCTGGTGACAAGTGAGGGGGGTGCCGGGAGAGCGCTGAGGATGCTGTCTCTGACGGGGAGGCCCCCAGGCGTGTCATAGTCTGGAAATCATCCATGGGCCTTCTTGTGCCCTCTCAGGAGCTAAGGTTTGTGACAGGTGGGAGGACCTCTGTGACACCTGTGTCATGAAGAAGGGCGTCATAGATGCTGAGACACACCACGGCCCTTGGGGAGGAGATGAACCGCCGGTCCCAGGAGTTACCCAGTCCCAGCCAGATGGCTCAGATGGGGATCAGAGGGTGAGGCCCTCCCCGGCCGGTGGGCCACACTCTGACAAGTCCTTTGGAGCACCCAGTCCTGTGCTTCCTTGCGTGGAACGTCCCTGGGCTGGCGGGAGGAAGGTCCTACCCTCGGCTGACCTGTCCAGGGCCTCTTGGTGTGTGGCCTGGCTACGCCGGACAGCAGTGGCCCGTTTGCTTTGACTGACAGTCCCCGGTTCCTTAGCACTTTGGCGGAGAGCAGGGAAAACACAGCGCCGTGCCCCATCCTCTCCGAAGGGTGGATGAGTCACAGGCCCCAGGGAACCCGGCGTCCCCTTTCTGTCACTGAGCTTGTGAACCAGGCCCCCTTCCTGCAGAGGAAGTCCTCCTTTCTCTGCAGTTTTTAATTAGGGAGTCGAAGTGGCCTCGCAGAAGCCGGCGGGCACTGTGGACATGGAGGGGTGCCGCGGGTGGTGGAGGGCCGTGGAGGGGCCAGAGGGCTGTGGCTCTCCTTGATGCCAGGCAGATGGCAGCCCAGCCTCAAGCCCTCTATCCCCAGGACTCCTCCTGGGTGGCCAGTGGCCATGTCTCCTGCCCCCTTTGGGCCAAGACCTTCACTCGGCCCTCACGGCACCAGGCAGGGGATACATCTGTCTTCTTCCTTAGCGACAGAACAAATGCGTTCTCTCCAGCCCGCTGCCAAAGCTCGGGGACGGGGGCCTCCCTGAGCCAAACCAGCTTGTTCACGCGGACCGCGTTCAGACTGGTGGGAACTGGAGAAACTGGTATCTCCCCCTCTCTCGGCACCGCACACCCCTCAGCCCTTGCCCTTGAAGTCCCAACGGGGGGAACGAGCACATTCTTTCCTGGGGCAGCTGCTCTGCTGACTTCCAGCGTGCTGTCCTCTGAGCTCACAGAATCAGAGGAAGCCAAGGGGGAGCTGCCAGTGCCCAGGCCCGCGGGGACCAGCCGCTTTGGAGATGCCGGTTTGCTTTTTTCCCTCTGCATGCGTCAGATGTGCAAGCTTGTCCTGCACAGACTCGGCCAGGTCTTGCCCTTCCGCAGAGGAAGGTAAAACAAAGCTGTGGTCCTGGGTCCCTTAGGCTGGGAAATATTTAGAGCTGGGGGGGTGTGGGGGTGTCAGGCTGCCATCCGGGGTGCTCTAAGAGAAATGCAGTTTACTGAGCCAAACCTGAGAGCAGTTGCACATCTGTAATCCGGGTAAAGCTCTAAACCCCGCAGGGAAGTCGGGTCAGTGGGAGTCCAGCTGCGGCACGGGAGGCTGGAGCAGAAACATTCTGGGGTCGGGAGCCTTCTCTTGCCCGGGCTGGCGGCCGGAATGTGCCGTCCGTGGTCACAGTTGCTCTGCCTAGATGCCCTGACTCGGTGGCCCGTTTCTTCCCAAAGCAGGCACATGTTCCTCTTGTGGCAAAAATAGCCCTGCCGCTGACTTCATCTTTTACAAACGGGCAGGAGTCCATTCACATGGGGCGATCCTGATGGGTCTTGTGGGGCACCCCCAGCTGCCCGTTCACCCTTGACCTTGCCCCGTCCTCCAAAGTCAAATGTAGAGGTGGGAAAAGTACTTGATGGATGGAAACACGAGAGGCTTAGCGGGAGCCTGAAGAATTGGTAGGGAAAGACTTCATTTAGTTTGTGTTTACATTTGAATGGATAATTCATTTTCTTGGTTCAAGAATCAAAACTGTGAAAAGCTTGTCTTCTACCCCTGCTCCCATCAACCCAACCCAAGTGAACACTGAGGGTAGTTTCTTGGGCATTTTTATGGTGCTTCTGTGTATGTGTGTGTGTGTGTGTGTGTGTAGTTTTTTCTTTTTCTTCCCCCCTTTACAGAAAAGGAATTGTAAATGGCTCATGAAAGATTGGAAGGATCCTCAGTCTCGCTTAAGGAAGGAGAAATGCACATTGGATGTGGATGGTGGGATGCCCTCACAGCAAGCCTGACAAAAGTCAGCGTTCTACGAAAATGGGTTTGGACTTTGTTCTCTTCGCTTTATTGTATATCTTGGAGATCTTTCAAATCAGTGCCTAAATAGTGTCTTCATTCATATTTACAGCTTTATAGTGTCCTATTTATGGATACACTATAAATTTATTTAACTAGTTTCCTATTGATGGACACTTGGGTTGCTTCCAATCTTTTGCTACTACAAACAACACCCCCCTCTCCACACCCCCAAGGACATTTCCTGCATGTGCAGGTATGTCTGTAGGATAAATTCCCGTAAGTAGGATGGTTGGGTCAAAAGTAAGTGTGTTTGTGATATTTACAAGGCTTTCCAGATACTCTGAAAGGGGTTGTACCATATACACAGCTCCTGGTCATCGAGGAGGGATGCTCGTTCCCCACAGCCTCACCGCATGGACATTTCACAGCAGTTTTCTTTTTTAAAGGTTCATTTATTTATGCATTTATATGAAAGAGTGCTCATGAGTGAGGGGAGGGGCAGAGGGAAAGAATCTTTCAAGCAGACCCTGTACTGAGGGCTCCATCGCAGGACCCTGAGATCACGACCTCAGCCGAAACCAAGAATCGGTCGCCTAACTGACTGAGCCAGCCTGGCGCCCCTGATGGCGGTTTTCATCTGTGTTCTTCTTATTAAAGTGAGACTGAACATCATTCCATTCGTCTAAGGAGCCACTTCGCCTTTCCTTTTCTCTGAGCTCCCTCTGTGTCTCCTCTCGCATCTAAATAAAGATCGTCTTGTTGGCTCTTTTTCCTTAATCATTTCCGGGAGCTCTTTTCCTATCGAGGAAGGGTTAGCTCTCTGTAATAGGACTTGCAAATATTTACGCCCACCTTGTTGTCTTTTGATTTTTCTTACCTTGTGTGGGTATGTATAAGATTTACAAAAATTAGGTGGTAGGATACTGTAAACTTTTTTTTTTTAAATGGATTCCGGATACAAAAGAAAGGCCCTCCATGCTCCAGGGTTCTACAGGAACTTGCCATGTTTCCTTCTAGTACTATTATGGTTTCATTTTAAAAAAAATCTTTATATCTTTGATTTATTTGGAGTAGATGCTGAGACATAATAGGGAGTATGGTATGGTGTGCTTGACTCTTTTTCAGTTGTTTTGATAGCATTTATTGGCCCATTCCCCAATGATTAGACATACCACCTTTGTAATTTACTGACCAGAACTGGGTCTCTTTCTAGTTTATTCCACTGACTGGTCTGTCTGTCCGTGAGCTGGTACAGTGCTGTTACCCTTGTTGAGACTTTATGACTTGCTTTGATATGTGGGATGGTTGTTCCTTCTTCTCTTTTCCCCCTTTGCTCTGTTTTCTTTTTCCTTTTCCTGACCATTCTTGTTTGCTTCATTTGCTATGTGAACTTTAAAATCTGCTTACTTAGTTTAAAAAAAAAAGTGGAAATTTTATTGAAGTCACATTGTTTATAAATTAACATAATGGACACAATCATGTTAATTATCATAGAGATACTGACATGATAATGAATTTTCTTCAGAACGTGGTATGTGTTTCCATCGGTTCTACTCTGCTGTTGCATTTTTTTTTTTTTTAAACATGGGTTCCACACCTGGCACAGAGCCCAACATGGAGCTAAAACTCACAACTGTGAGTTCAAGACCTGAGCCAGGATGAAGAGTTGGGCACTCAGCACTGAGCTGCCCAGGCACCCCTCTTCTTTAGCATTTCTTAACAGTTTTTCTCTGAGACATCTTGCGTGAACCTTAAGTTTTTTGCAGATTTTTTTTTTGTGTGTGTTGTCATTGTAAAAGAAAAAAAAAAAACTCTTGAAGGATATACCCTTTTTCCTCACTGGATCCTCCAACTGATTGCTATTTGTGTATCTAAGTGTTGTTCTTATCCAGTGTGTTGGTAGTGTACCAAGCTACGTTAATGAGCTCATTGTTTGAACTTGTTTTTTCTTCAGAAAGCCTTTAATTTAAAAAATAACAATGTTATTTGGGAAATTATCCAAAATGGATGGTTCAGCCATCACAAGAAGGCAGCTACAAGTGGGTTTGGGGAAAGCCATAATTGGGGTGGAAATGCTAAAGAGTGTGTCTCCTGAGATGTACTGAATTCCCTTCAGTGAGGTGGACTTGGGGGGATGGAATCTGATTTCAGAAGCTCCATTTGGGGCCAAGATTTAAAGGTGTAAAAGAAGAAGCAATTACTTGGAAATGCATTTGTGGTGAACGCATATGTGGTCGTATTCCTTCAAGACCCAAAGCACAGAAGGAAAATGCATAAGGCTGATTGCAGTGAGAAGCAAGTTTCTTGCCCACTACAAAGCCTGTGGCTACAGAAGGCAATGCAGGGGCATTGGCCACCAAGGTCTGCATTCTTAGCTTTCAGAACCACTCATCGGGGCCCATCAGGGGAGGGATCTTAGAGCACGGGGAAAGAATGGAGATTCATCATGCATCTGTTCTCTTGGAGATGGAGGACAATGGAATTAACAGGTGGCCTATGTAATGACCCCGGGAGGGACAGTTACCATGTTCTGTTCTGTCTTGGTTACGGTGTAAGGCAGACCCAGCCCCAATAGCCCAGCGCTTCTGTAGTCTCTCATATAGTTTATGCAGCCAAGGGCTTGGAGCTTCATCTGGGACTTGGGAAAATTTTAGGGAACAAAGCTTAGCTTCTTCTTCACCTTCACCTACCACAAGTCAGAGGAGGGAAAGGAATGGTTCGCCAGTACCGGTTCATTTATGCTTGGTGCCATCTGTACGTCTGTTTACGTAATCCTCTTAACAAGTCCTCCGAAGCCTCTTTGCTCTACCTGTAAGGCTCAGACGGCCAGTTACCTTGCCTGAGGATAGTCAGCTGGCAAGTGGCAGATGCCGGGTCCAGCAAGGAGAACAGAAGCAGAGCTCTGGACTCCACCCGCCCCTTGCTTTGATGAAAATAGCTCTGCCTTCACCTACTTTGCTCCCATTACGTTTTGGTTTGAAGAATGAATTCTATTGTGGAAGAGTCTGGGTTCTCCATTCCGTTGTTTCTCATCCTTCCACCCCAGGTGGGGGGGTTTGAATTGGCAGCACCTGCTAACCCCTAGCTCTACCCCCACCCCACACCTGCCACCATTGCTCCTAGTGGATTCTAGTGGATCTGAGGGGTCCCATTGAGGGGTGTTATCGGGTGGTGAAAGCTTAGAGTTGCTCAGAGCTGAGAGAGAGCTAAGGCAGTTGGAAAGGTGATTCCACAACCTGCCCAGCCCAGCAGGGTCCTCCAACCCATTGCCACAATCAGCGCCATGTTGGAAGGCCCAGCAGTGGGGTAAAGCTGATGTTTTCCCCAAGTGCTATAATGGGGAGACCCTGTTGTGGCCACCCCCTCCCCATTCTTTTCATGCCACACAACCAAAATCCTCCAGCCAGCCGTGCCAGTCACTCAGTAATGTCTTTGGGAAGAATTAGAAACTCAGGAATCACTCAAATCAAGTTGAGGCACTTTTCAAAGTACTTGGGCTCATTATATACTTTTACAGATTAAATTTCCTTTTACATCTAATGACTAAGGGTCCTCGGTGCTTCTGTTATCATCTTACTCAAAGGTGTTTAAGAATACTAGAAATAAGAGGATTTTTAATATCATCACTGCTGTCATCATCATCACATCCTTTGGCTTCTAGATTGGGTTGAATCTAATGTTGATGGGGGAAGCCAGCACCATTATTCTTACCACCATTGCAAAATAATACCAAATTACATAATCAGCCTTTTTAGGAGAAGCCCCATACACTGGGTCCAACACAACCCACTCACATCTTCAAGATAGGAAAAATGGCCTTCTGGGTAGAGGAGCTCATTTATTCCACATTCCTTGCAAAGATAAAGGCAAATCTTCAGAAGGCCCTGTGTTCTGTTCTTCTTGATGGTTATGAGCAGTTACAGCTTGTGAGGATATTGTGTCCTAGGCAGAATTCCGTGGCTGGATGGCTGCATTTTGTGAGCAGCACTGGGGCTGTGTGTGGGCAGGTGGGTGTGCTCAGCACCAAACATCTGTGTGTTCCACCCTTAGACTCTTGATTGTGGACCAGGGAATGCAAGGACCTTCCATCAGGCTTAACGGGAACAGGCTCAAATTTTGAGGATGGTGGTGCAACGGAATGAGAAATGATTTATCATCTGTGGTCCACAGCTGGGGAAGAGTTGTATTCTATTAACAACCACCTAGATATTGGTGTAAGCATTTTACAAATATTAATTTATTTAATCCTCTTACCAGTTATTGTTTTCACTTTATTGTTCCTATTTTCATTTACGAAAACGAGGGACAGAGAGGTTAAAAAACCAGAACAAGATCGCACAGCCAGTCCATTGCAGAGCTGGAATGGGGGCCCAGGCCATTTAGATCCAGAGTCCATGATACACTTACTATTCATGAAGCATCTCTCATGTGCCCTGGGCTTGGCAGTGGAGATCAGAATCCATTCCAACATGGCCCCTTCCTTCTAGTAACTTATAGTCAATGAGGATCTTATATTTTGAAAGAAGTTTTGCCCTATAAGGTTCCATACCTCATCTCCTATACTTCATTCCTCTGTATAGCCATATCAACCTCACTCAGCTACAAGGATTTCAAACAAATACTACTAGTGGTTAATTTTACATATGACCCAGCATAGGCTATAGTACCCCAATACTAGCTTAGGTGTCACTGTGGATGTATTTTTAGATATAAAGAACATTTAAATCAGTGGATTTTGAAGAAAGCAGATTACCCATCATAATGTGGGTGGGCCTCACCCAATCAGTTGAAGTCCTTAAGAGAAAAAACCTGAGGCTCCTAAAGAAGAAGGACTTCTGCCTCCAGACTTGAGACTGAAACAGTAAGTCTTCCCTGAGTCTTCAGCTTGCCAGTCTGCCCAGCAGATTTCAGACTTGTCAGCAATTGTGTGAGACCATTCTGTTTCTGTATGCACATGCTGTATCAGTCTGTTCCTCTGGAAAGCCCTGACATTAGGGGAAAAATTCTATTTCTGAGCCTGGTGATGAAATTCTTCAGCGGCAAATGACTTCTATAAGTAGGTGGCCAGAACATAAGCGAAGGTGTCTGAGAACAGGAGAATCATCTGCAGGATTTCTGCGATGCAGACACCTCTTATGTGATCCTCACTGCGTGTGAGTCATGAGTTGAATCTGAGAATTCAGAAATTCTCATCCCGGTCCTGGGCTTGGATCTCTGCATACTCAAGGTTGGTAGGTCAGAGAGGAAAACCTCATCTCCAAGCATAAGGTCCGTTCTTCCAGCAGGATGGCTCATCTAGCCCAGCACAAGCCACTGCTTCCAGTGTACAACACGAAACCTCTACCTCAAGCTGGGAGTGGGCTGGAAGTCTGTGCGTGATGATTCCTGCAACAGCTCTGAATGGTAGGCACAGTGCTTCTGATTTGCTATTTACAGAGAAACATTTTCTGAAGGGTCATGATCAGGGGTGGCACGTACCCATTTTCAGTGGCAGACATGGTGCCCCCCTCTGCAGGGATGGTGAGGGCATCCTATCTCAGTCCTCTGCTCAGGTGAGCATGACACAGAAGATGCTCCTGGGGAGGACAGTGTGGGGACTGGTCGCCAAGCAAGGGTGCAAGGGAGTAGCTGAGGGTACTCCTGGGGACAGGAGAGCCTCTGAGGGGCTCTGCTGGTATCTGACAGTGCACTGTGAGAGGAGACTGCAAATGGCCTTGGCCATGATTAACTTACCACCCCAATTAGGAAAATAGCCTTGACTATAAAGCAAATCTAAGGGGGGAAAATAGCTTTTCCAAACTGGGGACAGTTGCCCCTTAGTGCCACATTATAGTGATAAGCTCCTGGACCTTATTCGAGGTGAGAGTCAAATGAAACCCAAAGTTTTCCTCTGAATAATGCTGCTTCACGAAATAGACCTGTCACTCAGTGGGTCTGGCTGTCTCTAGGGGCCCCTTGCTAAGACTTGGGAGCACCTTCACGGAAAGCTTGCAGCTTTGCTGACTCAAAGCACTGCATTTCCTTCTACTCAAGCCCTGGCCAGGAAAAGTCAGGTAGGGACCCATTCATGAAGCATGTCTACAGTGTGTGAATGCAGCTGGGCTCCCACAGTTTGTTTGAGAAGAATGTGTTAAGGGGAGTTGAAATGGACCAGTTATCCCCAGCTCACCTCTACTGTGTTAGAGGTGGAGACAGGGTATGGGGCTGCCTTGGGGCCACTCACCACCCGCCACGTTGTTTCTTTGGGAAAGTGCACTCCAAGTATCTCTGTTGGTTAGTGGGTTGACTGGCCGGTGAATTGAGCAATTCCTTCATTTATTGAGTCAGTCATTGCCTTTCGTACACCAGGAAATCACCAGGGATGCCATGACTGTTCTTCTGATCTGAACAGCAGCAGTGAGGGGTGTCTGGTGGGAGATAGGGGACAGTGATGCAAGGTGCTCAGGGAGGACCATGCTCCAGCCAGTCATTTCTACATGTCATATCAGGAACCAAGGAGCAGAGGGCAATGCCATGTCACTTGACTTGGGAAGACTTGATGTTTGGGCCATCCAAACATCAAGTCTTCCTAAGTCAGAGAACATTTGGGCTTCTCTGACTCAGTTGGCTGAACCTATGAGCTCATTGGGGAGCAGGGCTGTGTCTCAGATATTTTGGTAGCCTTAGATGGCTCACGCAGAGCGAGGGCCAACCAGCTTGGTCAATACCCATTTGATAAAGTGAAACCAACTTCTGCTGTCCTAAAGCTTGCTTTCTTTTGTTTGGTTCGAAGTGGTTGAGGACATCTTGGCTTGGCTGGAGTCTTGGCTCTTGCTGGGGTTTTGTGATGACTGTGTATTTTAGCAATATGCTTTCCAGTGAATGGAGGGGTTTCTAAAGCACAAATGATGTGTGGATGTTCCTAGCAGAATGGCTCAAACCTGGTGTCCCACCTCGGCCAAGAGAAGTCTAAGACGCTGGAGAGGGAGGTCAATCACTTTGTGAAGGCAAGCGCACTTAATTTTGTCGGTAATTATAATAAAAACACTGTTAGCTAGCTAATGTTCATGGCGCATGTGTTATGCACCCAAAGCTATGCTAAATACTTCTCATGCATTATCCCACGTGACTCTCCAGCAGCTCAACAAGACACTCTATTTTCCTCCCATTTTTGCAGACAAAGGAAACCGAGGTTTCAAGAAGTTCATGTAGCACCTCCAAGGCCCTGTCTTGGGTCAGGCTCCCAGAAGCAGACCTCGAGAGATGAGGTGACATGGTAGGGAAGTGATTCCTGGAGAAACCTGCTCAGAGAGCCAGACTGGGAAGTGAGCCAGTAGGGACCATCTCAGAGAAATCTCAGGGCAGGTGGCTACGGTCTGATCCCATAGGCCAGGCTGGCTTTGTGGGTTTGTATCGGGCGCTGGCACGTGGGGCTCCATGCTCAGAAGAGCCCTGTGCTTGGCTCAATGCTCTGCTGTTGATGTCTTGAATTCCTCAATAACTTTGAAACAAGGGACTGGCATTTCTATTTTGCACTGTGCCCTGCAAGGGGGAAGTGAATGCCTTTCAGGGATGTTCCCGCTGGCAGCAAGGGGATGGGGTTCTATACTCCTGCCATCAGCCCTTGATCCTTGGGTAAGGGCTGCCTCTTAGTCATTGCCATGGTTTTCTGGTTCCTTATATAAGCAAGTCAAGCTGTCTAATGGCTTGCAGGCAGTAGTCTGAAAAAGAGCCGTAGGTAGTGGCTATTGGAAGTATAAGCCTCCTGAAGGCACAGCAGGCTTCAGACTCGGGGCCACAGTCTTAATCACTCTTCTTTCGAGAGGTCATATGGTGGCTTCAGTTCCTCCATGAGCCCCGTGTCTTTTGTCTCCTTCTTCCTTTCTCTTCACCTCCTGCTGCAGACTGTGGGTGAAAGCGGAAGGGGAAGTGAAAGAATGCTAAGTGGGGGTAGGCAGTGGTGCCAGCTGCTGGGAATGCTGTGATTCACCGTTTCTGGAGACAACTATTCTGGGCTGGGCGGGGGCCACCCAGGAGCCCGTGGTGGTCAGGCTGGGACAATGTCCATGCGCTCATTCAGCTTTCCCTTCAATTACTTGGTCCTCGAAAGTTTTCTACCAAAACACAAGGTCTACACAGTTTTCTGCTTTACCACTTCTGTGCATTTATTTATTTATTTATTTGAGAGAGAGAGAGAGAGAGAGAGAGAGAGAGATCACATGCAAACTTGTCAGGAGAGGAGAGAGAGAATCTTAAGCGGGCTCCACACCCAGTGCAGAGCCCGACGCAGGGCTTGATCCCACGGCCCTGAGATCATGACTTGAGCTGAAATCAAGAGTCTGATGCTTAACCTCCTGAGCCACCCAAAGCACCCCATCTCCTGTGCATTTTTAAAGATGTAATTCTTATGGCTTTGGCTCTTTGTACTAAGCTCCTCACAATGTGCCTTTTAAAGAGCTTCCTTTCTTTAGCTTAAAAATACTATTTAACAACATGTTTGTCCTTTTGCAGGCTGCATTTATAACTGTGTAGACACATCTCCTCTATCTCTGTAATGCTCTGCCTAAGTAGGATTCATCTTACTGGTCTACCCAGTGTTTTCTGTTAAGTTGTGGAAACCTTGACTACAGAAAGTCTCTGTCAAATGACACATTCGTGCAGCCATTCCCAGAAATTTTGGTGGGAGAAAATGGGCAGGCAGGCATACAAAATGATCCCCGGAAATAGCTTGCCTTGGCATGCCTGTTCAGATAATGGGTTCTAAGTCCTAATAGCAGGGACTGCACTTTAAAAAAAAAAAAATATCGTTTTTTGTACATGCCCGTGGGCTGTACTGCAGGAGGAACATTCAGTACATATACTAAATATAAATAAGGAATAAACGTGAGGGTCAACTTGCATTCTGGTCCGCATTACTCATAATGCTCTGGAAGTGTTCAAATGTCTCCTGTATACCTCTACCGCGTTCTGAAAAAAGTCCTTCTCTGTGCACTGTGCACCAGCTCTTTAAAAGATCTTGACTTGGAAGCTTTGGCTGCTTGTTCCGGGCTATGCCTTAGTCCCTGGGTGGCTGTCCTCACAGCAGGACTCTGTATGGGAGAAGGGGGTTAGCCAGCGACTCTTCTAGAATGTACCACCAGCGAAATCACCTTCTTCCTCCCCTTTGTCTTCATTGTCTCAATGACCCATTTTACTTTGTCATGTTCTCTTTTTCTTCCTCCTCGCGTTTTTGCCATGTGCTCACCTTGTATTTTAATTAGGCCCGACTCACTGGACCAGCAAAGGTGGCGTGCTCATCCTGATGAAAGCCCCCATCCGTGTGGCTCATCTGGGCTGCTGGCCTAGAAACCAACCGGCAAACCACTGCCCAAACTTCGACCTCCCTTGCATGGGAAACCAGTAGAAACAGGATCTCTTTCTTATTTCCACAAAATGTACATCCCCAAAGCACATAGAGAAGCACATGCTGGATCCTAGTGTCATTGTTTACTCAAGATGCCTAGGAAGGCCGAAAGAGGAAGGAGTGGACATTTGGCCATCAAAGCCGAACTTGGGGAATCTTCGAAGGAGGAAGAGGCAGAGAAGCTGGGCAGAAGCTGTGATGCGAAGGCCATTCTTTGTGCCTTTACGCAAGTCCTGATCTCAGATGTCCCTGTTTCAACCTCTTATGTGCGGACATCCCCACCTCCGGCCATAGCTCGTCCTGGGAGGGAAAGAAACCGGCCAAGAGAGCCATTTTCAGAGAGTTCTCTGGGGAACGGAGGGAGGGAGAAGGAAGGAGGAACACAGGCGTGTGTGGACTCTAGGGACGCCCAGGTGCGGCCGGTCTGGAATCCCCCTTCTGAACTCATCCCTCCCACTCCCCCGATTTCCATTCCCGGTGCCAGGCTGTGCAGGACAGATGTCCCATCTGAGAAGGAGTGTCTCAGACCAGCGAAGAGTTAAATTATTGTGAAAGACTGCCAAAGGACCCTTTTCACTGCCCCCTTTCCAGTGTGAGGACGGCTCACTGAAGGAGATCAGCATTTATAAATTTTTTTTTAAAGATTGTATTTATTTATTTGACAGACAGAGATTACAAGTAGGCAGAGAAGCAGTCAGAGAGAGGAGGAAGCAGGCTCCCCGCCGAGCAGAGAGCCCGATGTGGGGCTCGATCCCAGGACCCTGGGATCATGACCTGAGCCGAAAGCAGAGGCTTTAACCCACTGAGCCACCCAGGCGCCACCGAGATCAGCATTTATAAACAACTGGGTCATTTACTAGTGCTTGTAAGTTTTATATCCAAGGAAAATTTTCACTCTCTGCCTCCATGAGGATAGTCAGAAGCAGTGCCCCCCCTAAAAGTATCTCCAGATGAAAAACTACAGACGTGGCCCCCAGGAGCCAGTGCAGACTTGCAACCATCATTCTCACTGTGTCTCTGTCTCTGTGTGTGTCTCTCTGTCATCTGCCACTTTGCCGTGGCTCACCATCTTTCCCCATCCCACCCACATAACCTCAGAAACTATAGACGAAAAGTTTCCATTTTAAATCTGATATTACAAGGCTGTCTATTTTGCAACTCTGAATTTTTAGTCTGAAAAATGGTACTTTCTATGAGATGTTTGATACTCTTTTTTTTTTTTTTTTTTTTGGCCTAAGGGACCGAAAAGGCTGCAAATACAATCCGCGTGGTTTAATGAACTCTCTATTTCTTCAAACGTCAGGGTAATAGTGAAAACCTGTTTCACTGGAGAGAGCCCACTCTCATTAAGGCCTTAAACTTGAGTCTTTGAAAAAATAATGAATAGGGTAGCTTCATACCAGTCCTGCTACTTTTTCTTGCCTTGTAAGGTACCTTCTGATATTCCCAGAATCTCTTGATAATAAGAAAGATTAAACAATGAGATGCATCGGGACACTTTTTAAAGCAGCTTTCCCCCGTCATTACTTGTTATAACCTGAAGGAGCAGAGGAGGGACTTCCTCTAGATTGTTTTGACTGGTGTTACTGTGTTTCTAGCTGTCTGATTTGGACCAATATATAGATTTCACCAGTGACGCTGTGGAGTGTTTCGTTTTTAAAGATTTTATTTATTTGAGAGCAAGAGTGAGAGCAAGAGAGAGAGAGAGAACTATCAAGTCGGGGAAGGGGCAGAGGGAGAGGATGAAGCAGGCTCCCTAAGCAGGGAGCCTGACGCAGGGCCGATCCCAGGACCCAGGGATCATGACCTGAGCCGAAGACAGACATTTAACTGACTGAGCCAGCCAGGCGCTTCCCGTGGAGTGTTTCTACTGATATGTTTGAGAAAGATATTTTTCTTTCCACCACCATCAGCTCCATCCACTGTGTTAATCAGCTCCTGGGTGCATTGTGCGAGTCACCAGGCTTAACATATGTCTGTTTTTGGTGATTTATCGCACTCCTTTCTGGTACTACCCTGATGGAGCTTGGTTTTCCCTTCTCTCCCCGTGTACAAGGGGAGACTTGCAGTTGAAAAACGCTATCAAGTATATTGTCATAAATCCTTTTCTCTGTCTTTCAAGCTACAAGACTTAGATTTTCCCGCATGGTGTTTGCTTTGTTCTAATGAACTTGACCACACATCGTGTAGGATGTTGCTTGCTTGCTTCTCACGGGGCACCAGGTCCTCAGGGGCTGCATACAGGACCAGCTGCATAATTTGTAGAGTCCAGTGAAAACTGGAACTGCAGGGCTCCTTGTTCAGCATGATTAGGAAATTTCAGGCTGGTGACAGCAGAGCCTCGGGCCAAGAGTGGGGATCCTGTGCAACTGTACAGATCATCCCCCCGACGAAGTCGGTCATTCGTACAGAAGTAACTTGATGACTAACCCTAACCATGATCTATGATTTAGCCTTAGTTTGTTCCTTTGCTATTTTTAGTTTGTAAACAGAGTAGGATCATCCTGCATCTCTTGGTGCTTTGAAAAGTTTCCACCTACTCCTGGCTTCTATATTGCTGCTACTGAAAGTCTATCGTCAGGCTGCCCCCCACCCTGGGTTTCGCCCTTTGGCAGCTTTTCCTTACAATGGATCTAATTTTGTGCATCTTGTTTCAAACCAGTTTTGCTTCCTGAATCCTCTCCTAGAACATTCTCAGCCCTGATCTTTAAAATATTGCCTCTTAGTGTCTTTCTTTCCAGAGCGCCTATGCGGTGCCCGCTGAAGCTTCATTTATCTTCTGTGTCTTTAACTTTTCTTTCATTTTGAGATTCTCTTTGTCTTTCTGTGCTGTCCTCCAGGTGATCTCCTTCCACACTATTTCCCGGGCCACAATTCTCTCTTTAGCTGTCTAATCTGACCATGAAAGCCACTCATTAAGTTTCTGGTTTTGATGACCTACATTTCGTTTCTAGAAGTTGTATTTGGTCCTTTTTCAAATATGTCTGGTCTTTTTTTATTTTTTAAAGCAGAGTCTGATTATTTATTCATAATTTCGATCCTCCCTTTTACATTTTTAAATTTCCTTAACCATAATTTTTTAGCCTCTTCCGATAGTTTCATTACCCGGTCTTCTTGGGGTTCCCGAGGTTCATGATCCTTGCTGCCTGTTGTGTCCGTTGACTCTGGTCCTTTGTGCTCGTGTCCCTTGAAGCATTTTTGTAGTTTTTGATTGTGAGCTTCTCAAAGAATGCTCATGGAGGGGATCTTGGGTGGCTGAGGTCGGGGATTTGTTGCCACAGAGAAGTTGGCTATTTGCTCCAACAGGTGCCGTGTGATATGATTAGATGGGGACTCTCTCTATGTTATTTAGTAGGCTGGGAGTTCCCAGACGGTACAGATGTGTCAGCTTAAACCCCAAGGCTGTGTGAAGTGTGGCCTGAGGTTATGAGACTCAAGGTGACTTCTTTTCCCTGCCAGAGCTCCTGCTGCAACCGGCAGCCAAAGCATCAGCACCTTGCCCCGGTGTTCAGCCGGCTTTGGCCTCAGGGATTTCCTTTACTGATCTCAGCTGTGCTTTTAAAACCGTGTTTGTTATTTTTGTACGGCATATCTAGGTATTTTGTGGCCGGAGGTTTTTCAGATTCTCCTCCATGATAATGCCACAAATGATAGTTTCTGTCATTCTGAATTTCTGAGCCCAGAAAAAGCTTTCTCACTATGATTACATATTTTGAGATCTCCCTAGTCGTTAGCGATGGGTGGTGGTGGAGGGTTGCACAACACGGCGAGTGCACTTAATGCCACCAAAAAATGGTTCAGCGGGCCAGGAAGCCTGGCCAAGCTCAAGGCAATTCTGCAGCACTAACCAGAAGATCCCCCCTTATTTTTGTGCACAGCTTTTAATTTAGATGAGGTTTGGGTTTTGTTCTGCAGAGAAAACAACGAATGTACTCTTTGCTAAAAATGACTGGAGTGCGCAAATGGTTGGATTTTTTTAGTACCAAAATGTGAGATGTTTTAAAAAAAAAAAAATCTTAGGAATTTGAGGACACCAGGATGGTTGCTCAGCATTGAAAGCAAACTGAGGAAAAAAGCATTTCAGTTCCCCTGTGCCACGCCCGCTCCCCAGCTTTGAATAATGCAAGTGTCTCTTTCTGCTGTTCTGTTCTTTTTGCTGTTGAGTTTCCCGCGCCTCAGAGATCCGCCTTACCAGAAAATGAGACAATCTTTGCCCAGGGAAGCACTAGAGCCGTGAAGTCAGATTACTGTAAAGGTTTCATGGCTGAGTCAGCGGGAGGGCAGCTGGTGATCACTTCCTGTCTCACCCAGGGGAAGGAGCTGCCCCGGAAAGGGACGTTGTCGCTGGCCCAGCTTTGGGGGGTTCCTTTACCTCTCCAGGGACCAGGAAGGCTCTCTGCATGGAAGCTGCTGATATCTGGTTGGGGACAGTCTAGTCTGTGGACTGGGAAGGGAAGCCATTCATTTATTCATTCATTCATCAGTCTTTCCTCTTCTTAGAGTGGAGTGAGGAAGGCTTTGCGGAAAATGAAGACAAGAAGCTTTCAATATGACCACAGATGTGGACTTAACGTTGGTGTTTTTTTTGGATTGAAAGTCTTCATTACTCTGACTGCAACGCAATCACGTCCCTGTTTTTGTTGTTACTCTGCTGCAAACATGCTTTTAGGAAAAAACACGGTGCAGGGGCATGGCCTTTGTGGATGAAGGAACGCTGGGTCATGCGTTCATTCTTTTTTTTTTCTTTCAAATAACATTTATCCAGCATTATGTATAAGGGCTTCGTACTGGTGCTGTGGGCTCCCACGATAAATGATAAATAGTTCCTGTCCTTAAGAATCTCTATCTAATGCCTTGTGGAAAGGCCAGCACATATATAGAAGGAAAATGCTAAACAGAACACAATTAATCTTCAAATGATCTAATTAAAGAATCAGAACAAGTAGCCCCATCACTTTTTTTAAATTGTGATAAAGCCCACCTAACATAAATTTACCTTCTTAACCATTTTTTAGCGACATTAAGTCTGTTCACACTGCTGTGCCAGAATCACCCCTATCCATCCATCCCCAGGACCTTTCCATCTTCTCAAACTGAAACTCTGTCTTTATTCAACACGAGCTCCCCCTTTCCCCTGCCCCAGCTCCCGGCAGCCACCGGGATGGAAAGATGCTACTTTCCATCTCTGAATTCGACTCCTCTAGGGATCTCGTGTAAGTGGAATCCTACTTTGTCGTTTTGTGTCTGGCTTCTCCATTACCTTTTTAATCAAAGGAAATACGACTTACTGAAAGGCACATGTCCAGCCTGTCCCTGACTGACTCACCACTTGGCTTGGCCCAGAGGAAGACGGTCAGCGTTCCTTAATGGGCCCAGCTCTGTGACAGCACGACCATTTTTGTATCTTTTCTTTAAGATTCCATTGTTGTAATATCGGTTCGTTCAAGTCGATTGACAGGATTATAGCTTTAAGAGGCTACCACTCCTTGGAATCATGTCCCAGCCTCCCTCGTCAGGGCCTGGAGGAGTGAGGTTAGCAGCTTGCAGGTGGACAATGAATTGGCCCCATGGAAAGCCCTGCTGGCTTCCACAGGCTGTGTGTCTCACAGGACTTCACACGTGAGCACGTAGAGAGCCCTGCTAGTCCCTCAGTCCAGATGCCTGCCAGAAACCGGGGCCCCAAGGACTCCCCTCCAGACATGAGCTCTGAGCCGGGCTGTCTAAAATCTTTCCTCTGGAACCAATCAGACACTCGCCAAAGGGGCACTATCTCACCGACTGCTTTGAGTCACATGTTATAGTTGAGATCTGCCCTGCGTTAGGAGCTGAAACATGTTGGCTTGTCTCACTGGAGTTGGGGAAAGGCCTGAAGTCAATGAGGAGGGCTGCTCCAAGTTTCCCGCTGCGTTTCTGGGGCCCTTGGATACACAGCTGAAATGTCATACCTTACAGCAAGTGTGGTCAGCTGAGTCGGCGTCAACATGGCGGCTTCTTCCGGCTCATCTCTCTATTCCATCAGAATATAAACTCCTCGGGGCTGATCTGATCACTCCAGGATCCTCAGTGCCTGCAGGAGAGTCTGGACCAAAGGGTGACTATCTCCTACAACTGGAGGAAACATCTATTGTCAGGACAGTGAGTGGATGAACATATCAACAAGCATGTTGCTAGAAACCAGACAATGATACCATGGGTCAACGCGCTCGTGCTAGCTACTTAATCCAGAACTATTCCCAACTGTTTTAGGTCTTTAAGAAATTAGAGTGGGAAAAAGATGTGGTTTTTTTCTTTTTTAGATTTTATTTATTGATTTAACAGAGAGAGAGATCACAAGCAGGCAGAGAGGCAGGCAGAGAGAGAGGGGAAAGCAGGCTCCCCGCTGAGCAAGGAGCCCGATGAGGGGCTCGATCCCAGGACCCTGAGATCATTAACCCACCGAGCCAGCCAGGCACCCCAGTTTTTCCTCTTCTTTAAAAGAAAACTAATTAGTTGTTTTCTCCTAAAATAACATCTCCTAAAATAACATCACTGATTTCTTCTTAACAAGTGTCATAGAGTCGTCTGGATGTATCACTGAAACCCTTAGCATTGAAAGAGGAAATTAACTACTTGAATTTTCAGGATATCTGTGTCTATTGATTCTCTAGTATGGTTAAATGCTAATCTCATCACTGAGGATGTGAGGTAACGTTTGTGAAGACATTGCTGTAACAGGGCTGCTGTGTAACATTTTCTTGCCTAGGATTTCATAAAAAAAAAAACAAAACCAAACAAAACCCCCAACAAGCTGAGGTCTTGGAAAATATTAGAAAAGAGCCTCTCTATAGGCTGACCACAGCAGCACGTTGTTGGTTGTTTTCATTCCCCAGTGGACTCTGATTGGTTTTGACCCGGCAGTTCTTCCTATGTCTCCCAGGCTTGGGCCTCACTTCTGTTTTTTGACCACCAGCCAGCCATGCTGTCTTTATGGAAGTCATGCCGTGGGAGGTGATGTGGCTCTCTCTGACCCCTCCAGGGCCTCACACAGATGTGAAGTCCATCGCCAGCACAACCGCTCTCTTAGAGAGGGTGCTGGGACGCCGGGTGGTCCACCAGAGCAGGGGCTAATGAACAGAACAAGGGTGGAGGCTTCCTCTCAGGGTGTCCCCGAATGTCATCTGGGAACCCTCGCCTTTTTTCTCCTTGCTTCTTTCCCCTTATGTGTGTGGTTATCACTACACACCCCTTTTTCACTTGCAGAGACCATGTCTGGACAAGGAAGCCAAAGACGACACCTATCATTGGAGCAACATTCCATGGTCCTCAAAGATGATGGCTTTTCAGTTCCCCACAGCTCAGCAAGAGGGCCCCTCACTGCGCAATAGGCCTTTCTGGGCCATTGGTCATGCCGGGGATGATTCCAAAATAGAAAAGATTTTTGGAGCTCCGATCCCAACCCCCACATCCCCTGTCCCTTTTGGACTAAAGTCTCGGGATCTCATCACATCCTTTCATCTGTGACTAGACAAGGGCTAGGGGCATGGGTCAGTGTGGGAAGGGGGTCGACAAGAAGGCAGTCGCTGGCCAGGCCCCACAGCCTCCCGGAGGTGCAGCGGCAGGACGCGCAGTGCTTCGTGTGTCCGCCGAGGCAGATCAGGGGCGGAGGCAGGTGATGGGAGGTGAAGCTGGGAGCAGAGCCTTCCCTGGCGTAGCGATTCCTGATGGTGCCATGGAGGAACCGCTGGCTATAGCAGTCCATCTGGGGGAGGGCATCTCCACCCTCCAATCATCTTCGGTGCAGAGAAAGGTAGCTGAGTGGGGCTGCGTGGCTGGGGTGCTACTTGCACCGACCATGCTGGTCTCCACTCAGCTCTGGTCCCAGGGCCCCCCTTTGGTAGGTGGCTGGTGGAGGCCACAGAGGAGCCGAGTGGGTATGTAGTGTGGCTTGGGAGTATTTCAGCACAGTGGGAGGGTGCTCGGAAGGCGAATGGCCTTGGGATCTCGCCTCTGAAATCTACCAGCATTTTGGCACTCCTTTCACTTGCTGCGTTATACAGGGTAACAGTAGCAGCCATAACAAAGAAGCCCTCCAGCTTCAGAGACTTCACACTGATGTCTGCATCCCGTTCGGATCCGGGACTGACCATCCTCAGGTGGTGATGCAGCAACCCAGGCTCCTTCCAGCTTGTGGCTCTGCTGTCCCCTAGGACCTTGGAGAGCTCTGTGTGGAAGGTGAGAGAAAGTGCGGCTTATGTTAGCCTGAAGTGACACCCACATTTCACTGAGTGGAGGGCAGAGAAATGTAATCCCAGTGAGAACTTTGTGCTGTGGCCAGGAGGGCGTGTGTGGTGATGGACAGTTAGTTTCTCGGTCATGATCATGGGGTAAACTTCTAAAGCTTCAATTTCCTTTTATGTAAATGAAAATTGAGCCTATGTCCGAGAGTCACTGCAAGGATGAGAGCTCACACGTGTGATGTGGCTAAGGTTGTGCCTGACGTGGACCAGGCACTCCTGTGATTACAGCCAGCAGGGGAGGGGCTGTTTCATTGGCCAGAGCCACGGGGGAAGGGGGGGTCCAGGCTCATGAGCACCCCAGCTACTGCAAGGGCTCCCTGTCCATCCTGTTCTTCTGCACAAAGAGGTTCCATCCATAAGATGGTTATGCAGTACTCATTCCAGATTGTGATTATTAGGTAAATGTGAGTCTATGTCATAATGCTTACTCGGTAATATGTATTATGCATGGTGATTATTTTGTAAATGTAAGCAAACGGCTCACTCCACCATACGTCCCATGGACTGATATTCCTGGGGCATCGATGTAAGCTTTGGAACATTTTCCCATTGTTTGCTATCTCTCAAAAGGCTTTTGTTATCAAAGCACACAGATCACTGCAAAAATTGCTAACACACAGATAGCTATAGAATGGAGCTGAAAAGTCTGTTTCCCACACGTGGTGCCCCCTCTCCTACCACTTGGATAAGCAACCATCGTTAACACTTTCAGTAAATCCTTCCAGAAATACCCTCGGTTATATGCAAACCTATTGAAATCCTCTCTTTTTACACAAAAGCAAATCATGCTAAAGTGTTATTCTGCAACTCCTTCTTTTTTCTCTGTTTCCATGTCTGCTCTAGCTAACTGCTTTTAACTGCCACACTATTCTGTCATGGCACGAGCCACAGACCAGAGCTTTATTGGGAAGTAAAAAGACATCAGACTCTTCTTTCCTCCGTGTGAGTTGATGGCTAACTCCCCAAGTTGACCGCCCCAGCAAAGTGCAGGTTCCCTCTGAAACCATAATCCCATACAGGTGCCTCTATGGTCCACCTGCCTCCTACCAGGGCATCCTGCAACAGCCCAGGGCATGAACAAGTGTGGTTCAAAACTCTTGCTTGTTCTCTCAGTGAGGAGGTCATGAGGAGGTGGAAGAAACTGTCAGAAGTCTGCAGGAACTCCTTCCCTGCACCTGTAGCCTCAGGCTAGCTCAAAAGAGCAAAGTGGTCTTTGTTGTCCCCTCCAGGGCATTGGGCACACTTGGTTCAACTGTCAGAGATTTGGGCTCGGAGATGGTAGATCACAAAAGGAATCCTCTTCTGTCACCCTGTTCATTTGGATTAAAACTTCTTCAGGTAGTGAGGAAACCAAGTGGTTCTCAGAACCTTACCAAGGTCCCAGACCGGCGATAAGGTCCCTGGGCATTTGGAGATCTTGGTGGTTCTGCGTTCAGTGAGGCTGTGAAAATGACTGTGAACCATGTCACTTGTCCACACCATGGGAACCCATCTGGCTTCAGCCTAGAACAGCATTTTCCAATTTTCTTGGGTTCTTGTGCCTTCTGATTTCCTTTTTCCCATCTTGGCGGAACCCCTGTACCAATTTATTTAGCATTTATATATTTGAACAATTGCACTTTTTTTTTTTAAGATTTTATTTATTTATCTGACAGACAGAAATCACAAGCAGGCAGAGAGGCAGGCAGAGAGAGAGGAAGGGAAGCAGACTCCCTGATGAGCAAAGAGCCCGATGCGGGGCTTCGATCCCAGAACCCTGAGATCATGACCCGAGCCGAAGGCAGCGGCTTAACCCACTGAGCCACCCAGGCGCCCCAACAATTGCACTTTTTGACTTACAATCTGTTTTAGGTCTGTCTCAATTCCCAAGCAACGTCTCAGAGTCACGGGTTGGGTGTGTTCTGTTATATTATTTTGTATAAATGCATGATGATAAATCAACTCTTTAAAAAATTGCTCATCTGTGTACCTCCCGTGATCAGTGCCCACACGGTGCTTTGGCAATTGCCACCCAAGTGACCCCCACATCTCTCCAAGGGAGATGTCTCCCTTTGAACGATTTAAGAGGAGATCCTTCTGTGATCTTTGAAACATGTAGGATTTACTCGATGGGAAGACAGCGTCCGTTTATCCTCCTGCATCAGCACAGAATGATATTTTTGGCCACAGGGATCCTCATGGAATGTTTTTTGCTTTTTCTGGAAAGCAGATAAATGCCTCCCTTCCCAATTACCGCTGAGGATGAGTAGTAAAGAGCGAGGGAGTGTCCAGGGACTCTGGCTCTAGCAGATGTAGACATCTTTTTATTGCCCTGCATGCACTGGGCCAGGCTCACATTAGTGTTATTTTTAGATTTTCTGATTGACTTGGTGAATCTGGCCTCCTTTTCAACAGATCATATTAATGAACTGCAGATGAGTCCGCACTTGATTCCTCTCGATCACGATTTATTTTGCACGCAGGCAAATGTCCTCAGTGTCTCCTTGGGAATAGTCACCTAGTTTCTAAAAGCCCCGCTTCATCTGGAAACAGGTTTTCTCTTTGGCTGGACTTCAGAGGAGAGACAATTCTAGACGGAATTCAGCGAAGCGCTTGGATGCACACTTGGCACCCCTGGCAGTTGTGTTGGGCGTTTGGAATCCGGGTGGTTCTGCCTTCGGTTACACCGAGACGCTGATACCTATCAGCCTGGCAGGTGAGGCCAGGGCTGTGTTACTGGATGACTTTAGGAAACTTTCTCCCTCTTATTAACATACTCACGAGCTCCATTATTCCAGCAGTCTGCCCAGATGATTCCCCTCCTTCCCTGGCCACACTTTGAAGTATTGCTGTATGTCTGGGTCTCCGAAGGCATTTTTTATTTTATGTTAAACCGACATACGGGGTTAGCGTTGTGTTCTCGTACAAAATAATGGGAGCATGAGTCTGCACACACAGTAGGGCAAGTCTGCCCACACCGAGGGGAGCTGCAGATGGTGCCAACAAAGAATTTCCACTGGCTCAGACTGGGCATTGACTCCCTTGACTGATACAGAGAACCCACTGATGGAAAGTGATGGAAAGAGAAGACAAGAGTTCCCCCATGTTCATACTCCAAACAAACATCTGTCTGTTTTCCGGTGGGTTACTCACTCAAGCTGGGTCGATCTCAGTCTCGCCAGTCAGACAGCGGGGTTTATCCCCACAACATCCAGCTTGGTGATGTATCCAGGATGCCTGCTTTTCGTGCAGAGTAAGGGGCTCACTGTCACCCTGAAGGCACGTAGTCACATCCATTCCCCATCGGATGCTTGGGACCAGGAGAAGATTTATGTGTTTGCCTAGATAAATGCATAATTTGAAAGCTGAAGTTTCTGTATAAAACATTATAAGTTCGTTTTCAGGTCCGACAACTTTTACTATATTATTATCTGCCCTTTGAGTTCCTTGAGCTCCTACTAGTCATGGAACCCACAGAGAGTTACCTTTTTTATATCAAGGTATAACTGACATAGGACATCATTTTAGTTTCAGGTATAGAGCATAAGGATTCGATATTTGTGTATGTTGCGAAATGATCGCCCCAGTAAGGCTAACGAACATCTGTCACCACACATAATTACAGATTTTTTTTCTTGTGATGAGAACTTTTAAGATTTACTCTCTTAACGACTTCCAAATATGCAACACAGTGTTATTAACTGTAGTCACCCTGCTACACACGAGATCCCCAGGACTTAGAAAATTTTAACTTTTGGAATGCAGAACTCACGTTATCCAAGTATGTCCTGGGTGAGCCTTCAAAAGGGCCAAATCTCAGCTGCCCTACAGTTGACTGGATCTTTTAGAACATCTCTGAGCTGAGGGGTTGGACAAAGCACATCAGTAATGAGTCTCGCTGGCTTTGAGATGGAAAGACGAGGGGGAGCTGAGGTCTGAGGTCGTGCTGGTCTGCGGACAGCCTGGCCTGCTCTCTTCAGGGAAGGTGCAGATGATGGGAGTGGGAGGCTCTGCCAATCTCCCCATTTCTTCCTTGGGGCTTCCAAGCCCACTTCTGATGGCCTTGGTTACAGGGTCTGTTACCTAAAGAAATGAGGTGTCCCTAGCAAGAAGCGAACAATTATTTTCATTCATCCTGAATTAAATGATCAGGGTGCCTGGTGGTTAAGTATTACGTGACTTTTGGACAGGTGGCCACCAGAAAACCCTGTTTGCTCACCTTAATTCCCTTGAGGCGCCAACATCTCTGAAATCCTGCAACAAGACTCTGGGAAGTCACTTGACTCCCCTCATCATCTCTTAACCGTGACATTTAATGGGCTGATATTTCCTGGTTTGGCAGAGTTAGGAAATTTCTAATCTCTGCTGATAAAGGAGTTTACTGTTTTTCTAGCACATGATCCTGAGGTTTTACTGGCTTGAGAATTATAGTTGACTTCAGTAGATGTCTCTTAGGAGGAACAGGGCTCATAGTGGATTGGAGTTTAATTACAGATTTATAGATACTGAATGATAGGCTCAATGCCTATCATTTATCTTCCAAAGATTTTTTTTTTAAAGATTTTATTTATTTACTTGAGAGAGAGAGAGAGAGAGAGCACGAGCAGGGAGGGCCAGAGGGAGAGGGAGAAGCAGGCTTCCCGCTGAGCAGGGAGCCTGACGTGGGGCTCGATCCGAGGACCCTGGGATCATGATCGTGACCTGAGCCAAAGGCAGACACTTAACCGACTGAACCACCCAGTCAGTTCAAATTTTTTTAATTCAAAATTTTTTTCAAATTTCAAAAAATTTTTAAAGCCTACAACTGTCTCTCATTTATTTGAAACAAATCATGCATCCCTCTTTCTGAAAAGGCCTATCTTCCGGACCCACGTTTCCTTCAATTTGCTGTTGGAATGAAGCCCCTTCACCAAGGAGAGGCCTCAGTGGGGCTTCTCATGCACATTCGCTTTCGATTGGAGAATGTCTCACACTGACCCAAGTCTCCCCCCGGCCCCCTGCCGAGGAACCCGGTTGTCTGGCAGGCCACTCGTCCAAGCCGTTTGGGGGTCCAGATGCTGAAGAAGGAAGGAGCAAAGTGCCCAGTGCCTCAGGGTTTGTGGATTCTTCCCTTTGAAGACTAGAAGGGGCTTTGCAGATAAGGGTCAGCGTTCAGAGGCCCTCGCCAAGTCTGTGGAATGAGGACAAAGGTGTATAGGATTCTGAATTAATTGGACCAAGGTTAAAAATCCCAGCGTGGCCTCTTACAAGCTGCTCGACTCTGGGCAAATTCCTCATATTCACTGGCCTTCAGGTTCTCCGTCTGGAAAATGGCAGGTAACCAGGCCCGTCTCACGGAGCGGCTGCTCGCTAGGATGAAGTACAGCAGGCAAAAGCCCTTGGCGCCATCCAGAGTGTTCCCAGAGTCCAGAGTAGTCCCAGCCAATGTCGGCTCACTTCCCCTCCATGTGCAAAGGGAAAGCCACTTGGCACAAAGGGCAAGTCCCCCTGAGCAGGCCCACAGGGCGAGCTTTGTTTGGGTTGAGGCTGTCAGGACGGAGACAGCATCCTGCCTCTGAAAACGATTATTCAGACCCAAGGCTGCCGCCGCAGACACAACCGCTTTTTAGCCCCTGATTATGTTGGTATTAGAAGCCTGACCTGAGGTTTGGCTTTCCTGTCGTTGGGAGATGGACCGGACCATCCCAGCATGCCCGTGAGCAAACAGAGTCGGCAGAGTGGGGTGTGATCCCTGGGCGGGCTCTCTGTGCTTCTCCTGCGCCAACAGCAGTAACAATCGATCAGTCGATCAACAAACTGATCAGTAAAATCATGGATGCTTTCTCCCTGCGGGACTCTGGTTCGTGCTTTCTGTCCGGAGTCCTCAGCAGGACCTCTGCAGGAATACAATGACACACATTCCTAGGGCGGCCCCAGGAGTTCTGTGTTGTTTTCATCTTTGCCTCCCAGGTGAGGAAATAGTCCTAGAGAAGCTCTTAACAGTTTACACAGCATTTCGATAAAGCATAAATATTTTGAGTCTAAATGCCGTGCCTAGTAGTGGTCGGAAATACGGACAGCAATAGAAGGAAAAAGGCATCTCAATGGCTCTTCGTCCTGGTCCTCGGTGAAGCGGCTACACTCGCGCCCTTTACATGGGCTACAGGGTGGAGGTCAGGGTGGTGAGGACACATTTTGGTGACACAGAAACAAGGGCTGCAAGAGATGGGTCCGCAGCCTGTGAGCAGAGCCAGGGCTCCCTCCCATTTTCCTGCATTGCTCTATGTCTCTAATTAGCCAGAGAATTTTTGGAAATCTAAGCCTCTCTTGGATGTGCCAGTTCCCTTTCTGCCGTGGAGGAGGCATTTGTCCCAAGTGACTAGAGCTGAGGCGGGTTGATCCTGTGAGGGTACCTCTGTCACTCTGAGGTTTCTAACCTGGGAGCCTCAGGTCCCAGGGGGAGGGGGACCACCGGGGTCATTGCGGGGCACCTGAGGAGACCTGTGTCGGCCAAGTGTTGCCTGCGGAGTCCGAATGATAGCCCCTCCCACCCGTGTGAGCTATTATGTGCCAGATTCTATGTAGGTGGTTAGGGTTAATAAAATGTACATTTGCTTGGGTAAGCATGCCTAAGTTCTTTTTTATAAAACAAGATTTTATTGAGAGAGAGAGACAAGCATGAGCAGGGGGCAGGAGGGGCAGAGGAAGAAGCAGATTCCCCACTGAGAAGGACCCGACCCCAGGACCCCAAGATCATGATCTGAGCCTAAGGCAGATCCTTAACCCCCTGAGCCCCCCAGCCACCCCAACATACCTGAATTCTATATGGACTTTCGTCAGTATGTATTTTCTTAATCAGAAATATTAAACATGAACCATTATTACATGTGAGTCTGCCACATTTTGGGGGTTTACAAAGGCATGAACAAAGGGGTCCCCATGTTGAGAGTATGGGAACTACTAATATGGAGCAGATCCAAGGCCAATATGGGGACAAACCTTTGAAATCGCAGACCCAGCAGGGCAGGCGCGGGCCTCCCGTGTTGGGGGCACAGCAAGAGGACAGTAGGAATAAGGAAGGGCTTCTGTGTAATGAGGCCTGGGAACAGCCCACTCATTTATAGGATCTGTGGCTTGGCAACATGTTTACGAAACACCCACTTCATTTGTTAATTTTTAAAATGCGCTTTTATCTAAATTCACTTTCATGTCGTGTAGATCCAGGCTGTTTGGACAGCTAGCCCTGCAGAAATGGAGGCTCTGACTTATTTCCTGACTCTCACCTTTCAGAGGGAAAAAAAAACATATTATCGAATGGGACGATGGGAAGCAGGCCCCCACGTCCTTTCTCACGGCAAGGAGAGAGGCCACCAAGTTGAGTACCCGGGCACCACTGTGCGTCTCCCGGTGGGGTGGGGCCCCCCGCAGCACCCCCTCACCTGTCACCTGGGACCCTTCCCTTCTGTCATATAGTGTCAGGTTCCAGGACTAGATTTTGGGCCCTGTACATGCAGGCTGTGACTGCCTCACCTTCTTTTCCTGGGTCCAGCCCAGGACATGTTCAAAAACATTTATTGAATGAATAAATCAGTGAGTGGAGAATATATGGATGGTTAAGTATGCCTTTGACTTGTCAACTGAGAGACTGAAAAACTTTTAAAGAGATTTTAAAGTCCAAATCACTATTCAGGGGTGCCTGGGTGACTCCATCGGTTGAGCGTCTGCCTTTAGCTCAGGTTACGGTCCCAGTGTCCTGGGACGGAGCATGAGGCTCCTTGCTCAGCAGGGAGCCTGCTTCTCCCTCTGCCTGCTGCTCCCCCGCTTGTGTGCTCTCTCTCTCTCTCAGAAAAAGAAATAAATAAAATGTTAAACAACATGTCTATGTAGTTTTTTCCCTTTGTATTGCCTGCATGGATTTACAGATGGTCAGAGTGTTAAATGATAAATCTTATCTCCCCCTCCACCTTGATTATAGAAACAACATATGCTCATTGTAAAAAAATAAATGAAGGAAGTGAGGAAAAGCCCGACTTTCCCTCATAACCAAACGTCCGTGTGTCTCCGAGAGCACATCTTTCCAGACTGCCCTGGGTGTGTTCTGCACGGTTTCCATGGAGCCCCCAGACCCTGCTCTGTGCCCAGAGGGCTGACCCATTGTGGCAGACACCAGGCTTTTTTGCACACCCTTTCCTGGCTTCCAGTTATGCTCAGCTGATGAGCGGCACTGGCCAGAATGAAGCCTGTGGAAGGAAGAGAAATCAGTACACTGCTCCCTCCCCACGGCCACCCCCTGGTCAACTGTCCTTCTGGACGTCAGTGTTTACCTCTGACCACTCCTGGATGGCTCCAGTCCTAACCAGGGCCGGGACACATGACCCCCTCCTTGTTCTTCCTGCTCATGGGATCATGATGGCTTCTCAACATTGCTGGTCTCGGTGTCACCGTCCTGCTGTTCACTCAGCTGTCCACAGCTCTGGGATGGGTCCCTTCGCTAGATCTCCTTTATAAGAACCACACCAGATAGAGTCTGCGTCTGGCCTGATTAAAACAATACACCCTGTGTTTGCATATGTGCTGCCGTACTATACATTCCGGCTGGGTCCCTGCTTTTAAAGTTAACAATACTCGGTGATAGGAATCTTTTAAGGCCAGTAAGTACAAATATGTTTCCTCATTATTCTATTTGTTAGGATTTTCAATAGGATCTAGTTAAATCCCACAAATATTTGTTGAGTTTCTACCCTGTGTAAGATATAGTCCCGGCCCTTAACAGGTGTTACAGTGCTCTGTGGGCCTTAAGACAAGATAATTGGGTGGAAAATAAGAGGTGTCATCCAGGAGATACTAGTTACGAGTCATAAAATTTCAAAGGAGAGAGTGTGGGTCATGGAGAAGGGCTTGTTGGAGGAGGCAGTGCTGTGATAGCTGGTGTGTGTGTGTGTGTGTGTGTGTGTGTGTGTGTGTGTGTACTTAAACCAAAGGGGACAGGAGCCTGGAAGACACCCCAGGTAGAGAAGGTGGCAAGACCCAAGGCCCGGAGTTGAGACCTTTGAGGTTTTTCGAGCTGTGAAGAGTTTGGTTCAGCTGAGCAAAATGGAATGTTCTCCCGGGTACTTTATTCATCTCACCTCTTTTTCTTTCCCTTATTTTTTTTTTTTTAAAGATTTAGTTATTTATTTTAGAGAGCACGAGTGCAGGGGAGGAGGGGCAGAGGGAGAGAGAAACGTAAGCAGATCCCACACTCAGCGTGGGGCCTGACTCGGGACTTGACCTCACGACCCTGAGATCATGACCTGAGCTGAAATCAAGAGTCGGATGCTTAACCGACTGTGCCACCTTTAAAGGAATTCATCTCACCTTTAAAGCAGTTTTCTGGAATGAATATAATTTTTCTGTCTCCCTTCTAGATGATCATCTCCTGGAGGCCAGGGAGCATCCTTCATATCCTTTTATAGACCATATACTTGGAATAGGGTAAGGATTCCCAGTAGAGGTTTGTTGAGTGAATCCGAATGGAAAACCCTCTGGTGGGAGCGGAAATTGGTTGTCAGATCGTGACAGGTCCCCAGGGCCAGGCTGAGTGGTTTGTGGGAAATGCTCTGAACTTGCCTCCTGCTGGTCAGTGTCCCCTCTCTCTTTTCTTGATTTTCCAGGCTTAACTGGAATCATAGATGTGAACATGCTGTCTGGACAGGGACTCTATCTCCTGAGATGAGAGGTCCCATTTTCCCATATATTCGTTCTCCTCCACGTGGGTTGGGGGGTGGGGTAGGAAGCCCTGACTCATGTTAACCAAAAAAACGGTTGCACGTGGTTCCACCGAATCGGGCTGGAACAGACAGCAAAACAAGAACCGAGTTTGGCTTTTCTCCCAATACGAAAAGTCCCGAGGATCTCTCTTTTCCCTTCTGCTCCAGCAGACCCGAGAAAAGCCAGAGAGCACCCACTTTTGCCCAAGCGCTCAACTTCTCCCCATCTTCTCCACATCCTGCCTCTGGGGCTTGGTCAAGGCTGAAGGCATTGACTGTCGCACAAGGGAACCCAAAAAGGCTGGCAGATTTGTACAGCACTTGGGAATGCAGTGGCGGGATGTAGGTGACAGTGGTGGGTAGTGACCACAGTCAGGAAACAGAGGAAGGGACGATGAGTGTGGGCATGAACGTGAACTCCGCCACATGCTGGCTGTGGTGAGCCCTCACTCTGAGGCCACTCGCCCCCCTTAGCTTTCGTCTCCATCAGCAGAATGGTGATATCTATCCTCACAGAGTTGTGCAAACAAGGGAGACAAAGGGCAGACAGAAGCGCACAATTTGGCTCAGGGACTCACAATAATCTACTCTTTTCTCCCTGCACACGAGTACTCTACCTTTTCTATTCCAAACTCTGGCGGGACAGAAAGTTACATTTCTTTGTGAACCAAGGGTGTAGCACTTCGGATGTATCTGGGGAGAATTATCCATTACCTCTTCATCTCCAATCCCTAAAACAAAACAATAGGAAACAAATAAACCAAAACTTGAGCGTCTGGCTTCCATTCCGAAACCAGGTGTTGGGTGCCTCGTCTGTTGAGAGATGCACGCCACGCAGACGGATGGCTTCCTGAAGCCTGGAACGTGCTCCTCAGGGAGAAGAGGGCTTCGAACGAAACCAGTTTGTCCTGATGGACCCTCGGGCTGTCCTGTTACGATGGTCTTGTAAACATCCAGGAAAACCTGTTGGCTGTTGAAAATCCAGATTCTAAATACTGTTTACTCCTGAATAATTTGTAATTCCTTTCCCAGCTCAAATAACTATAAACTCCTACAAAGTGCTTTATAAACACTCATTAGAGCATTACAAAAGTCCTTTGAGCTCCACGTGATTACCTCCATTTGGCAGTCGAGTAAACTGAGTCACAAAAGTTGAAAGATCTGCTCAAAGCTTTGCCAGGAGCGAAGACAGGGCAGGGCCAGAGCTCAGACATCCTGGCTCCTGGTCTGGCGAGCGGTTCCATGGAACGTGCTGGGATCGGCCGCGTCCAGGCTCCTGACCTCTCAGGGTCCCGCCGTGCCAAGGCCTTCTGGTAACTCATCATCTAGGACTGGCCGAGGTCCCCTGGCCCCTGAGATACCACTGTCCAGGAGCAAAGGCTCTGCTTTGAAAAGGTCATCAGCACATGTGTCCAACAGCCACCTATGTCCTTCTGTCCCCAGAGGCCTGTCCCACTGATTCTCAGTGTCTGCTTATATGGGCCACAAGGGGATCAGCAGAAAGCAGCAAGGCATTGGTTTCCTGCTTTTCCTGAAAAGCTGAAAGCAGCTAGGATCTGTGGGGTAGTATACATTTCCTGGATTTCATCTGCCCTGCATTTAAACCCACTTATGTTTAAGCTCTTCCATCTACCAGGGTTAACAGAAAAGGCCGGCGACGTGCTCTCCTAGATTGCCGGCACGAGGCTGTGGGCATGGGACCCAAGCTCAGCCAGCTTACAGCGCTGCAGGGAACGCAAGTGACTGATATGAAGAGGGGGCTTTGCAGGGTGGCAGGTGGAGATGCCTGCATCCCAGGCCTGTCAGCAGTGGTGCCGCAGGGCCAGTGGGACGGAGGAGGCGGCACTGCCATCAGATTGCTGCTGTCTTTGACCTTGGCTGTGGTTAGAACTGTTGTCCCGGGTGCGCTTGGCCTCCCGCTCATTTCTGGAAACCTCGGGATTGTTTGTGAGTTAGCAGTTTTCCTTCCAGCAAATTCCTTCCTGAAGCATACCAGAGTCAAGGGTTTTGTTTGTATCTGGCTGGGACCAAGTTGCAGAATGAGAGAGGTTTCTCTTTTCCTTCCTCCCAGTATTGAGAGATGGGGTCTAAGACTCCGAGGAGACCAGGGTACAGAGGAGATGGTAAACATGGCACGATGCGGGACGTCTGAAAAGGTTAGGAGCTGGTGTTTGAGATGAGCTAGCTCATTCTTCTCCAGCAGCGCTGAACCCACATCCACAATGTTGTTGATTGGTGCCTTGTGGCCGATCTCCCTGCCGTCAGCATGACTGGCATCCTCACCGGCATGATAGCCCCTGGCACTCTAACCAGTGGTCGTGACTTAGACCAGCATCAACGTGTGCCCAACCTCCTGTCTCCCCTGGGCTCCTCTCAGCAGGCTGCATCCCAACCAGGGTCCCGATGCGGCTTACGCGTGGAGATGAGGGAGGGCTGCCCACAGCGGTGTGCGGGGAGTGCAGAGCACGTCTGCCCTGGAGCTCTGTGTGCTTTTGCCCTTCCTGGTACTTGGGGATGTGAGGAAGCTGTCCCGGGCATCTGGAAATCTGAAGAAATTGTATTTTCACCGATGCCAGGGGCGGCGAGCAAAATGCCTCTCACAGACTCATAGAAGAAAGTAAGAGAATAAAAAATAATATTTGTAAGTGTTTTTTTATGGAGAATCTCACTTGGTCTTCCTACTATCCCTACAAAGAAGGTGCTGTTGTTACCCCTAATTCCCAGGTGAGACAGCTGACTCGCCTGGGACTCTACTACTGTGTTACTGCGCATCCGGGAGGTGCCTGCCTGCGACCAGGTGGCTTCCAGAGCTAACTCTCTCTCACGCTTCCATGGGAAGATTATAAAAATATAGATTTCCAGGGGCCGCACCCAGAGATTTCAATTCAGCAGATCTTGGGAGGGTGAGGGGCGGGGCTTGGAGACTGAGCGGCCACCATGCAGGGATCCCAAATGATAAGGAATGTTTCCATGGGCAGGTATGGGGCAGCCGCTGGCTGACACAAGAGCAGATGTGGCCACTCCCCTCTCCCCGGGCTCATGAGAATGCCTCCTGATCACTGTCCCCTTACCTGACTTGGCCTCAGAGTCCTTCCCAGTGCAGGTAGTGACCAGCGGTCACACGGAGGTGGCTTCAAGGAAAAGGTAATTTGTCCTCTTCAGCCTGCAGAATGCAGGAGGGGGACTGAAGAAGCTGGGTCTTGTCACAGACCGCTAACAACAAAGAAGGAAAATAATGGGCTGTTTCTGTGCCTTGGGTTTCTTTCTGCTCTGTTGCAGGGAGATGTTACAGAACCTTTCATTTTTAGCCTGGAGAGGGTGGATTCTTATCTCTAAGTTGCTCTATGAGTTTAAGGCTATGCCAGCTACTTTAACATTTTATGACATTTTATAACATATTATAACTGTCGTCGAAACTGCAAGTTCGTTTGTTTGTTTGTTTTAAGTCATCCAAATGACCAGCTTCTCCCCCATGGTTTGGATTAGATTGCACATGCTGGATCCATTCGTTAGGACGGCTCTACACACCACATCAACGGTTTGATCTGCAGTAGGACATAGGGAAGGGTTCTGTCCCACCCACTCCCTAAGGTTCCAGGCTGATGGAGGCTCTGCCATCCTCGATGCGAGGCTTCCGAGATCAGGCCCCCTATGTGTTCCCATCTAGGAGATTGACAGTAGTGAAAGACAGTGGAGAATGGCCCAGGAACATCTAAAGAGCATTGGTTGGACGTTGCAGTCCATTGGCCGGAATTGGTCACATGGCTTTACTCCACCGCAAGGGAGGCTGGGAAATGGAGGCAAGTGAGCCCAAGAAGAGAGGGAGATGGGTCTGGTGAACAGCCAGCTGGAGTCCCCTTGGGGGACATGAGGAGCTGTGGGTGTGCCCAAAGGAGCGGCCGAGTACCACACAACCCAGAGTGGGTGGTGTCTGCGTCACTGGTATCTAATTCTGTCCCCCTGTTGGACAATGAAAATACATTCAGTGGGACAATTTTCAAATGGTAAATGGTAAAAAAAAGCCCCAAACCAAGGAAAAAAAAAAAACAAGAACAATACTTTAGAATTCTTCCCATTATTTTAATAGTCTTTCGGGGCTTTTTTGGAGTTCTTTATATATGTATAATTTTAGAAACACTTGTCTGGCTCACCTCGTGGTTTCTCTCATTAGCTGTTTGTCTCCCAAAATGTTTCCTTGGACTCTAAGGGAAACCTATCCAAATCCGTCCTGGCCTTCTCCGTATTCTAAAGTGTTCCTCCAAGACTGGAGGAATGCATTAAGGTTTCTGTTGGAACAAAAGTGTTGGCCTGGGTCCTCTTTCTTGAAAGTCCTTGTCCCTGGGCCCATAAGTGGCAGGCTCTGGGTCCTTTGCAAGTGTGACATCTCAAGCCTCATTCCATTCACCCACGGGGACCCGGATACCCACCTCACAGGACAGTGGGGAGCCGTAGGGGAGCCGCTGTCTGGCGTACAGTTAGCATGACCTCTACTGCTATTAACTCCAGGGTCCACAAGCCATCCACTGGCGCTCCGCTGGGTCGGGCTGTGCGGGTGAAATTTACACCTGTGGGGAAGCAGCTAAACATTCATGCTTGGAACAAAGTTGTGGTCAGGGGGTGCCTCCCGTGGGCCCAGCTCAGAGGTGTCTCCCAGAGTTCTCCCTCAAAACAAACCCCGTGTGCTCTCCAACCAACCCTCACTGCGCAATGACTCAGTTTCCCCGACAAAAGGGGGGATACGATGACGGTTCTAAACTTGTTTGCAAAACACGTTGAGAGCCTTGAAATAAAGGTGGTATTTAGTGTGAGTTCAAAGAGTTACGTGATTATTTTATTGCCCCTTTTATTCCTGAGATTTTTCTGTTTGCTTGGCTTACAAACCCAAGCCAGAGCCATAAAATCACTTTTATACAAGCGCCTTTCACACACATCATGAACCAACTGCGTATTTCAATCAATGTACAAGGCACTCAGGAGGGTGAGGTCGGAGACGAGCTGAACGGCAACACCGGTGGTTTCTGCCTAACTGAGGCCATGACTATCCACTGTCACCGAAACTGCTCTGCGCTCGACCACACGACCCACGCACGCACATGTTGGATCTGTTGGTTAGGATGGTCCCAAACACCAAATCCATTGTGTTTCTCAACCCATTGTTCCTTCTTGTGGGGTCAGCCTGTGACTCACCACATTCTTCCCGCGGTCCCATGACCCCCAAGCAGAGGATAAAAGAAGCTTCGGTGTAAGTGACCCAGGGTGGGAACCCCTTCTACAGCGCCCCAGGTGGGTGGCGGCGCAGCCTTTGCTAGCAAACACAGGGCCCACCCTCCCCATTTAGGGAAGCATGCCATTCTATTGTTGGGCTGATCTGGTCATAAAATGCTCTTCCTAAAGGCGATCCTCCGTGTTGGCTACGCTCAGGTGAGTCCCAGGTGGCCCTGGGTTCCCACGCTGGGCATGGAAGCCGGCAGCAGGAAAGGTTTGGAAAGCTCCGGTGGTCCCGGGCCTCTTTAAGTCATTGAGTGGGAAGAGAAGACGCACGGGACCCAAGGGTCATTTCTGTTTATGTTCTTCTAACACTCGGTTTCACAGACCATGGCAAGGGGTGGCCCATTTAGATGATTCAAAGTTTAGGATTAATTTATAGGGATGGACTCTTCAGGGACAGCATTTTTGCTGCTCTCCTTCTGAGCATTCCACTTTTGGTGGTCCAGGTCAGGAGCCACAGGCCACCATATCATGCAGGAACAGGGAGCCTCTGTGGTCTCTGGTTCCATTCGTAGGAGCTTACAGTGAATGATCGGCTCTTCAAATTCACTGAGTAAATCATTTATTCAATTGCCACTCAATAAACCCCTCCTGTGTAAACAGCCCTCCCCAAGATAAGGGAATTCAGATCCTTATGCTTGAGAAACTTATATATTCCTTAGGGACATGGGAAATTTTACCTGGACAGGCCCTGTGTACACCTCGCCCCAGGAAATCCCATCCTAGGATGCTGGAGGTCTCTATTATTTCCCTCCATCGGTCTCTCTCTCTCTCTGTCTGTCTGTCTGTCTCTCTTTCACACACACACACACACACACACACACACACACACACACGCCCTGGAAGACAGCTTTCTTTTACCTGGCAGCCACCTTACCCCATGGACCACGGAGAATGAGAGCAAAATGCAAGCAGGTGTGAGGCTGTCAGCCAAATGACCTGAATCTGAGGGAGACCCAAGGCCGGGACATTTGTCCCAGGGACGGGAGTCAAACAGGGATGACTCAAACCCTGGGCTTGGTGGTTGGATGCTTTGTAGGGAGCTCCTGAGAAATGCTTTGTAAATCTTTATGGAATAAATGAGTAAGGGAGTGAGGGCCCGAATGTGGAGTCCACCCATCTCTACATGGTCCCAAGTATTACTCATCCTCATTTTCATTCTTCTGTGCTGAATGCTTTTGCCTAGATGATTCAGGGAAAGGGATTTTTAAAGCCAGACAATTCCAGAGATAGCTCTTGCCATCTATTGGCCCTGGACCCTTGTCTTCTAAGAGATTTTATAGAGCAGCGAATTCTAGAACCAAGGCCTTGTGGGATTCTCTCTCTTTTAATCTCTCAACAGAGATAGGCAGGGGCATGTATTATTATCCACTTGAGTCAGTTGTCCAAGGAAACCCAGAGGTGAGAGCACTCATATTTAGGTCGTTCCTTTTAATGTGAACCTGAAGCCCTTGGGAAAAAAATTTACAGTCATAGTGTCCAAGTGAGGCAAGCAGAGGTCAAGGGTCACCATCCCATTTGACAGATGGAAAACCGAAGGCTGTCATTGATGGAGCGAGCCAGGGACACAGAGCACAGGAGGGAAGCCATCTCTCTATGCCGCTCATGTAGATGAGTTACTCTGAATGTCCGCTGCCGCGTGCTCTTGGGATACGCCTCCTGGAGTCGGCCTTCCCTGGCCAGTGCTCAGAACTGTCTCGAGTCAAAGATTCTGGACTCAGAGGACTCCCTCTCTGACTACAGACTTTCACTGCTGCTGCCCCTCGCCAGGAACTCTTTCTGGCCTGTCCACCTCCCCCTCCACTCTGGGCCATTTTCAATCCATTTTACGACCGCTCCTTGAGCACATTGGACCCTTTCCACGTCTCATTGATTCTTTGCTGAACATCCCCCCAGCCTCGGTTCTAATCGCTCCAAGACATACCTACAATTGGTCATATTCCCTGGGCTCCAGACCCTGATGTCCAACTGCCCGCTGGACACACAGCTCCGCCAGGACATCTCATGAGCACCGAAAACTCAACACATTGAAAATGAATTCACTGTTCTCTCCCCAACTTGCTCTTTTTTTTTTTTAAGCTTTATTTATTTATTTGAGAGAGAGCAAGTGGGGGGCGGAGCAGAAGGAGAGGGGAGAGAGAATCTCAAGCAGACTCCTGGCTGAGCATAGAACCCGACACGGGGCTCAATCTCATGACCCTGAGATCATGCAGGACCTGAGCAGAAGTCAAGAACCGGCCACTCGATCTACTGAGCCACCCAGGCACCACCCACCGCCCCCAACAAACTTGCTCTTTTTCTATGTTCCCTTTCTCGCCATGATGGTGCCACCACCTACCCAGGAGGTCATTCAAACCCAAGACCGGGCATTGTGCTTGGCAAGCTCATCTCCCTTAGTCTCCCTCCAATCGACCATCCGGGGACATCTTAGTTTGCCCATTTCTGTCTCTCCACTGTCTTCTATGGTCCTTTGTGGTCCAGGCCACAGGCCTCCCTCATTGGGATCACGTCAGCCTCTCCCCCGAGCTCACCTTACTCTCTAGGCTTCTCCTCTCCAACTCCACATGCAAACTGCAGCAAGAAAGATGATTCTAACACACAGATCTGATCATTCTCCTCCTTATCCCTGTGGCCTGGGGATAAAAATCACGCGTTGCTATGTCTCCGTCCTCCTCCCGCTCCCTCTGAGGTCCGGCCTCTCCCTGCACTCCGGTCTCACCAAACCACTTCCTGTCCCTTCTGTGCTTTTGGCTCTGCTGCCTGGGAACTTTGTAAGTGCTGTTCCTTCTGCCTGAAATGTGACCCCCTTCCCCATCTCATCCACTCCGGCTCGGCTAACCCCATACTCTCTGTGTGTCGCAGCCCAGAAGTCACCTTCCCCAGAAAGCCTCTCCCGACCCTCCGATCTGGGGCAGATTCCCCACCTGGGTTCCCACAGCACCGTGTCACCCCCCACAGAACACCAGCACTGTCATCTAGCTGACAGCCAACACGTCCTAAGCACTCACTCTGTGTTAGGCTGTTTCTCAAGGCTTTACTCATGATCACATTCAGTTGTCACTACAGCGCTATGAAGAAGATGCCATTATTATCCCATTCTACCGATGAGGAAGCAAAGGTGAGAGCAGTCACATACACACATATCTGGTAAGTGGCAGGAACTGGACTTGAGGCAGTTGGACTCATGATGCTACAAGGTTTCACGATTCTAGCTGCACATTCGAATCGGCCTTTGAAAACCACTCTTGCTCGTGCCTGATCCTAAGGGATTTTTTTGGTGGTGGCAGTGGACAGTTGGCACAAGTCCATCATTCTAAAAGTCTCCAGAGGTGAAACTGATGTGCTAGACCAAGATCCAATATGCCGCATGGCAGCCACCTGTTCCATTGTCTTGCATCTGCAACGAGCTTCGTGAGGACAGGGAACATTACCTCTGACTTGCCAGCTCCCCTCAGCACCTAGAATAGCGCTCGGCCCACAGTCAGCTTTCAAGAAGTGTTCAAGGAGTAAATAATTGCTTTTACTCTGGACTGTCTGGACTCCTGGGATGCTAGAAAGAGCCAGATATCCTGGCCCACTGACCCCATGAGTTCACAGTTGCCGTCCTCGGCCCCCCTCATGGCTTGACTCCTTCCCAGGAATTGTGGAAGTTTCCCCCACAGTCTGTGAGTCCCTCCCCCTTCTGTGCTATGCTCTCAGCAGACGGCCCAGCCCCCACACATGAGACCAGGATCTCCAGAGCAAGATCCCTTGGCTGGCCTCCCCACTCTGCGGCTCCCCAAAGGTCTCGGGGCCTTCACTCCTTGATCCTTTACCTTTTTGGATACAGAAGGTTGAGGCTTCATTCTGCCTCAGGGTCCCCTCCCCAGCCTGAGCCCCTGGGATGACATTAGTCCCAATTCCCAGGTGGCACCCTCCATCATTTGCTATCTTTGGAACCTGCGAGCGCCCTCCCTTCGGACTTCCCAGCCGTCACCGCGCACCAAACGCCTCTGGCTTCCAGGCCCCACACTCATGCCCTGGGCCATCCTGTGGCCTCACAGCCGACTGGCTTGTTCTCATCTTTCAGCCCCACCCCCGGCCCCCTACGCCCATGTGGTCATTCCACATCTCTTGCCAACTTTCCAGTGAGCAGAGCAAATGTACGGGGGCCTGCAAGCTTCCTCACGGATTAGGCCTGAATTTCTCTTTAGAACACCATCTCTCCTCCTGTCCTCTCTGGTCCCGTTAGATCTCTTCCTTAAACATCTCCTGCCATCCCTCTGTCTCTCTCGTTTCCCCCGGTCAAAGCCTCGTCCAGCCTCAGAGCCCAGTTTGATGCCCAGCCTGAACCCCATGACCAGCCTAGCAGGAGGCGGGGGGCACCTTTCTGTGACTTTGTTCTGCAGTTTGGCAGTGTGTGCTGCTTTTCCAGAACTTACTATCGATTATCTTCCCTCCTTAATGGACTATAAGCCCCTTGAGGGCCGGATCGGGCCTTTCTCCCCTGCAAGCGCTCCATGCTAGCTTTGCACAGAGAGAAGGCTCCATTCTGCATGATGGTTGCAGAGGGACATGCGCTCTCGCAAGCTCCTCTCGGCCCCGCACAGACTCACAGCACCATCAGTGGTGCCCAGAAGCCGGCAGGCTGTGCAAAGCAGGAGTTTGGCCCATGTCTTACCGTGGCCTAGGCAGGCCTGCTGGGAAGCTGCTCATGGTCGCACAGTTCCTGGGATAACAGCCAGGTGGCAAGAAGCTGCACGTCTCGAGGGCAGGGAATGGGCAGCCTCTCCTCTAGGCAAGGCCGCCCTGGGGCCCAGCGGGGTGCCTTGTGTCAGGGATCAGGGCTCTGGTCAGGGTGGCCCCTTTCCGCGTGGGCCCTCCTGGACACCCTCACTTTCCTCCAGCACGAGTTCCCCGGGACTCCCCTCCTTCTTCCCAAAGGGGGCCAAAGAAGGACTCCCACGGGGGACGGACTAGGCGGTGGGAGGCTAGAGCACAAAAGCCAACAAAACCGGCGTTACTTGTAATGCACCAACCCTCGTCAGTTTGTCAAGCCCTACTCTGTTTCCTCCGAGCAATGAGACAGGGAAAAGAATTTAAAAACAGAACAAAACAAAAAACCCTGCTCTAAGTATGCATGAACTTTATGGCCTCCCTCGGCTCCTTGTGCTTCTCCTTCCCCGCCAGGGCTGGCTGTGAGTTCCCCTCCCAGACTTTGTGTTTTCCATCCTAACGTTTCTGGCAGCTCCTGCGTGATGGCTAACACAGTCATTTTCTCTCCTCCACCCCCATTATCAAAGCGTGCTTGAATAACTGTTAACTCCCGGTTAACAGAATCGTGTTAATCATCTACAAGCCCTTGGGCAGGGAAATTATTCTTTGTAACCTTGTCCCAGTGGCGGGAGAGCCCCTGTCCCCTGGCAGCTGACCTTCATCCAAACCCGGGCCTAGAAGCTGGCCAAACCCAGACCGTGAGGGTGTTACAAGGGCTGTTTGTCAGCCAAGGTCAGAAAGCGCTGGGCCAGGGTGACCCTCGTGCTCTGCCCTCCAAGCCAGGAGGATGCCTTTCCATCCCGCCACCCTTGCTCCAGGACCCTGTAAAGAGACCAGGCTGCACCTTTCCCCCCCCCCCCAAATTGTTTTGCAAGCGAGGGCTAATCTATTGCACATTCTTTGTTGCTGGGAGACTCGGAGTGGCTGGCTGTACAGGCTGTTCTTTCTCGAAGCCATAGTTCAAAAGTGCTGCTGACCCAAACAGGGATTGTAACCCTGCCCTTCCTTGTGCGGGGCTGGGACAGCCGCTGGGATGTTTCTCCCCCGTGGCTCCAAGTGGCCAGATCCACCCGCCAGATCCAGTGGCTGGGAGGGTGACCTCCTTCTGAATTTGGGTGGGTGGCGCCCTTCCCGGGCACGGGAAGCAGGAGCTGGAGCAGAGGAGCACGAAGGGGCGCAGGGAGGCTCCGGGGCCGTCCCCTCCCCACCCCAGGAGAGGGGCTGAAGCCGCTGAGCCCAGCTCCGCATCAGGATCGGGCCCCGGGGGGCCCCGAGGGTGGGAGAGCCACCTTGGAGAAAACGGCCCCTCCATTCACCAAGCGGGTCTGTTGCGGAGGGGGAGGCCCGGGGGAGGGAGGGCCGCTGTCCACGCTCTGGCTGGGCTGGCTCGCTCCCCTCTGCAGCGGTGCCCCGCCCGCCCCTCGCGGAGGGGAGATCCGCAGCCAGAGCAGGGCGGGGCCAGACTTATTAGGAAAGATGCGGCGGGATCTTGGCAGGCGCCCTGCGGCGGCTCCCAGGGTCCCCGCGCGTCTGGTTACTGTCAGGCGCTGCGCTCCGGGCCCTGCCGGCCTGGCCGGTCCCCGGGTCGCGGCTGCCCACGCCTGTGCCGCTCCGACCCGAACATTTCCACATTAGGCCACCTCCCCGCGCTCCGCGCCCATGCCTGTGACCTCGGGGGACCTCCGCGGCCAGGCTCGGAGCCAAGTCTCCCTCACAGGTGCCCTGGCTGTTTTCTGGGTCGCCCTTGTGATCGGGTGTCCAGGCACTTGGCAAAATGTAGCAAACGTTCCCCGGTGTCGGGTTTCGCTCTCGCGCTACCGACACAGACTCTCTCAGGGACCTGTGAGCTGCGCTTGCGGCCCTCGCCGGGCACAGGTGACAGCACCCCGCCAGCTTCACCGGCGGGGCAAGAGGCTGGATGACTTCGCCTCCCTGTTCATCCCTACCCCTCCCTTGAAGCTGGTCTGAGTTCCCTTGATTATTGATAATTGATTATTCCTTACACACAACCCCGGGTCTCTATTTGCCGGGGCATATATGGCAGCCACCAGGGGCCCTGCAGGCCTGGAAGCCGGGCTGTCCAGACTAGGGCTGTGCTGTCAGTGCTCGCTCGCGAGGCCGGGGGAATTCGAGGCTTACCTAAAATATGACACGTGTTGAAATGACAATAATTTGGATAAAGTGGGTTAAATAAAATGTTATGAAAATTCATTTTACCTGTGTCTTTTTACTTTTTAATGGAGCTACTAGAAACGGTCCCATGCGTGCCTTGTGCTGTGTGGTGGGGGACAGTGCGGCTCTAGACTGTCCCTGCATCCAGGGGTTCTGTCCACACGTCCTTGTCCTGCATGTCCCGGACTGCAGGGTGCTTCCGGGCTGTGTAGCTCCGGCTCCTTTCCTGTCCTCCTTCCTCCTTCCTGCCTCCCTCCTTGCAGAACTTCGAAGTCGCGTTGCAGGGTCCAGGCCCCACGTTTCCTACGTCTTGTATCAGGGCAGACTCTGGGATGGAGCCTCCTGTGGCCACCACCCCGCCTGCATATGTGCGCTGAGACACTGTCCCACTGTTTGGGGGTCAGGAGGCTGTGCCCAGTCCCAGGCGGACAGCACTAAATGTGGGAGGTTTTATTTCTCTATTGCAAGCGGCACAGAATGATGAGCCCAAGTCATGACAACTGGATTGCAGTTACCTGTGCTCAGGAGAAAGTGCCCACCGGGTCTGGGCTTCAGACCTGTTTGGTATAACTCAAAAGAAACTTCGAGAAGTTCTTCTTTTATTAAGAGCACTAGGATTTTAAATCAAATAAAATGCCATGTATCACAATTTCTTTCATTCTATAAGCAACATTCATGGGAAGTCAAAATGTCATGAGTTAGAAATGTCAGCGTCAGACTATTGTCTGGCATGGTACATGTGTCCCCTGTGGCTGTTCGAACTTGATTTGTGGCTACTCCAAACTCAGATGTAACAGAAATATAACATGCTCTTGGGTTTGGAAAAAAAAAAAAAAAGAATGAAAAAAAGTAAAATATCTCACTAATTATTTTTTATATTTATTATAAATATTTTAATATTTTATATCTTTTCAATCGAGTTATATCATTTATAATTAGTCTTGTTCCTTTAAAAAAAAGATTTTATTTATTTATTTTACAGAGAACATAAAAGATGAGAGACAGAGCGTGAGCTGGGGGGAGGAGTCAGAGGGAGAAGGAGAAGGAGTCGGGGAGCTCGATGTGATGCCAGGCTCGATCCTAGGACCCTGAGATCATGACCTGAGCTGAAGGCAGACGCTTAACCAACTGAGCCACCCAGGCGCCCATTCCTTTTTTTAACATAGGTACTAGAAAATTGAGAATGACCTATGTGGCTTACACTGTATTTCTATGGGGCAGTGTGGCTCCAAGGGAAGGATGCATTATTTATTCTGACACAATTACAGATATAGGTGAGCATCTCAGCCAGGTTTATCACAGTGCTGGAGCCTGGAAACTTGGACTCTGAGTCTTCCAGCCGTGTAACAGAACATACGTCCAGTTCTGTAGGTTTGAATTCTGGTTCCCGGAGCCAGATGTTCTCTGGGGCACCCACCTTGACTTAACGTCTCCAGAAACAGCCCCGCTGGCCCTCTGGGAAACTCCCAGGTTCTGCAGAGACTTGTCAGGTAGTAATTACAGGTGTGCAAAGACCCTCCTGCTTCACACACTTAGTCATAATGATTTACCTTCACCAGGCACCAAAGGTGTGCTGGGAGATTAGCTGAACAGAGAGAAGACGCGGCAAGCAGATCACCTTGAAGTTGACCTGTCAGCCAGATTTCACAGCACCTGCCTGTTCTAGCCCCAGGGTCTGCGATTTATTCTTTGGGAAATTGCAAATTCTGCCTGCAGGCCCCAATCCAAATCCTGGCTTCTCTCCCCAGGTTCTGGAAGACAGGATGGAGGCATCTGTAGGGCAGGGGAATTTCTTTTCTAGGGAGTTTTCCACCTGAATTAGCTTTTATGACACCTTCAAGCAGTCTCTAAGACTTTGGTCTTTAAACATGCACACACGCACGCACGCACGCACGCATGCACGCACGCGCGAACATTCAAATCCACATCAGAATGTCCTTGTTCTTTGGCCCCCTGGAGTCGGGTGCTGAGTCATCTACCTGCTCCCCTTCCCAACCCCTCCCGAGCAGGGAGCCCTGGTTTGGAGGCAGTGGGAAGAATCCTGGAAAATCAGGTGTTCCTGCCCTTTTGCACGATCTGGGCACCGTGCCTGCCTGCCCCACACGCTGAATGCTGCCGGGAAGGAGAGAAGCAACATTCATGAAAGGGGAGGAAAAATTAGGCCCTTTTCATTAAGGTCAGAAGATTTCTGCGGTTGGAGCAGCTGGCCAGGTGCATGAGCAATTTTCTTGGCTCCTTGGCAGCAGCGAAGTATTTGAAAAATAATGGGGCCCTTAGTCTTATAAGTAAAAACGCATTTATCTTGGAAATTAAAAAAAAAAAGTGCTGGCCTTGGAAATTTTCGGATGAGATGCATTTCTTCCGCGCCTGAACGTCTTGAATGCCTGCCGGCTTTGTCTCGCTGCTAAGCTCCTCACACTTGCAAATCTGTGCTTTTCAAGGTGAGGAGCTGAGCGTAAAAAAGGTCTGTGAGATGTATTTCTGGGAGGGCAGAAAACAGGAAACAAATTGGAAGGACAGCGTGTGGGGTGCAGATGCTGGGTTCAGGGAGGGTGTTTGCTTATTTGGACAGAGAGCAAACGTCCCATCCCACCCAGTGCTAGGAGCGCAACACTCTTTTAACCAGCGCTGGAAACCAAGGTTCTCTTTGGAACTTGGTGGGACTGTTATTTTCATCTTCTTCTTCTTTTTTTTTTTTTTTTTTTGGCTTAAATTGTTTTTATATGGTTACCCTCATGACTCCTTTCTGTTTGGGGATATTTTCATATTTTTTTTTATTAAAAAGAGCCCCAGAACATCTTGATTTTGAAAATGCATGTTCACCCAAATAAGGCGCCAAGAGCATAAACAAGGCGGCCTCAATACTTTGTGTGTCAACAGTCAATGTTCCCAGGATGCACAGCTGAGCTTGAGGGCAAAGAAGGAAGGACAAGGCTCAGTCCTTGCTCCTAGGTGTTCCAACACCTCCAGTCCCCTCCTTTGACCTCCTTTACCAACTTTCACTTCTGTGATTTTGAAGGGAGAGAAGGCAGGTTGGAAAGGAGGAGGATACTGGGTGTGTAGGTTATGGAGGGAAGGCTCAGGGTGTGCTTGGGAGGGAGAGGAAGGAATGGGGGATGGGGAGTTGCTTGTGAAGGGGGGTTCCAGTGACCTGTGGGTGAATGTGGTCAGCGCGGATCCGTCCATGGCCTCCTACGCTCATGCGGTAGACTATGGTCGCCGCCATTCCCCTCTGGGCGAGGTCACAGGGCTGTGTTGGTCTTTCTCATAGCAGGGGCACCGGAGGACATTCTAGGGGTTCCTCATCACCTCTGACAGTCACTGAACAGTTCCACTGTCCAGAGAAATCCCAAAGATGCTCACACCATCTGCCATGCGGCACAGGAAACTATTGGGCTAGTCAACCTTGGGAGCCACCTTGGCGTCCTTACTTGTCGGCATTTCCCAGACCCACCCGGTCACCAGACCTCATTACCCTTCCCTGAGTTGTCTATCTGCTCTCCCTTCCTGTCCCCTCACTCTTCCCTGGGTCTCGGAGTACAGTGTTGAGGGGGAAGGGAGAGACTGAGCTCAACACTCATGGCTGTTGACCCAAAAAATCTGTGCTTGGCAATCTCCGCGGGCCTCTCAGACCTTGGGGGCGTGGGTCAAAAGCAGATTCTGCAGGAAAAATGGCGATGTGGAGTCCAGAGACATTATCTACCTCTTATTTTGTGGACACGGAGCCCAAGACTCATCCAGGTCATGTGGCTTGTCTGGAGCCATTGAGCCAATTGGAGAAGAACCAGCGCTGGCACCCAGCTTTCCTGACTCTCTGTATGTGTCCACCCAAACTTACCTATGGTGAACGTTCTACCAGGCCATTCTCTTCACTGCGGGTGGAGTAATAGGTGTGGTTTTGTACTATACTTATGCTTGTCACTAAGTCTATTCCCTGGCCTGTGGGGCCTCTGTGTGTCACCACGTTTCCTGGAGGTTCTACTTCTGACCTGGGTGACTCTGCATGCCGTGGAGCAGAGGGGGTCCCTTGGTGGAGTGTTCTGGACCAGGAGTCACACAGTATCATACCGGGGCCAGCTGTGGCTCACTGGCCAGAACCAACGGTCAACGTTTCAGGAATCTTGGGTGTCACTTAACTGTTGATAGCGAGAACGTGGCTCGGTGGAGAGGATTTGCACCACAGATATTGGTAAATGCTACAAATCGGGGTTTTCTTTTCCCTCAACGATTAGCTGGTTTACCAGCTTACCACGGATTTGGAGGTAGGACCCTGCTTAGGGTGGGGAGCTACTTCCAGGCAAGATGTTTAGTGCCAATTAAAAAACGGAAGGTGGCCCTATTGTGTATGAAGGAAAAGCATCAAATCTGGGAACTACCCTATGGGAGGTGAATGTCATTGATGCATCTTGCCCCGGACTGAGGAGAGCTCTAGGGAGCCGCAGGGCTATCTAACATGATGAGTGACAGTGAGGTCTGGGTGGGACTCTGACAGTCATCTTGGGATAGCTTCCCCAGGGTCACGTATGAGCTGGTGAGCTGGATGAAACACTCAGCATTGGGGCAGAAACCTGGTGAAGGGCAGGCACGGTCCATCACTGCCTCCCCCGCCCTGCCCCTGCCCAGCACATCAGCAAATACTGTCAATCCATCCCCAGTCCACACCTGATTGTGCCCACTGCTCCTTACTGTGGCCTCTAGCCAAGTGCAAGGCTCTGTCCCATCTCTCCTAAGACGTCCCCTTCCCTGCATTCTTGCCCATCTCTAGTTACTATCAACACAGCAGCAAAAGTGATGGGGGCAAGAAGGAGGAGGAGGAGGAGGAGAAGAAGGAAGAGAAGGAGGAAGAAGAGGAGAAGGAAGAGAAAGAGGAGGGAAAAAAGGAGAAGGAGAATTTATTATGTCATCCTTCCCTGGACTTCATCAAAACCCTTCGACAGCTTCCCATCGTACTTAGAATCGAGCAAAGCTCTGCGAGAGCTGGCCCCTGCCCCCTCTCCAGCTTCTCTAGCTCTGTGCTCCTGCATCACTCTTGCCACACTCTTGTCTTCTTTCAGTTTCTTGAAACCGGCCTCAGGACCTTTGCACACATTCTTCCTGCCTCCAGGACTATGTCCTGAGTAATCCCGTGGCTCCTTCATTTCCTTTAGGTCTCATCTTGAGTGCACCCTTCTTAGATGGAGCGTTCCCGCTCACCTGGTGGAGCCCCTGGAGGGCTAGCAAGAGGCTTTGCACACAGGACCGGTGAGAACCTAGCAGTGTGGGACTTTTGGGTGAAAGAAATTGTATGAGTTCACAATGTTCCCATTAAATTAGCCAAGACCGTAAACCTTACAACAATACTGCTCGAAAGTCTGTGTTTGCTGACTATGCAGTTCTATGTCCATTTGGGCAGAGGCCTGGGAAGGCGACCAGTGAACCAGGGGGTGCATGGGGACGATGGGGGTGCGGGTGCCCCGCGCAAGCCACGCATACTTCCAGACACTCCCATCTTGTCCTAAAGCTCTGACCAGCCTCTGGTTTGTTATTGGAATGAGCACCGATGATTCACGTTAAACAGATCCGAAGCAAAACTCATAATTTGTTTTTCTTGAAATGGTCCTGAGAGGTGCTTTCCAAGAAACAAGAAAAAAAAAATGAACTCGCGGTGACTTTGAGTCTGCCGAGGGGCAGTCAGTGGTTCATTCCCAAGTGCAGAGCTTTCCCTGTCGCCCAGTGCATGGGCAGTGAAGAAAAGGGCCGCCGAGCCTGGGAGGTCGAAGTGCTTTGCTGTTGTTCTCGCGGGGTCTTCAGGGGGTGCTTATGGGACCCCGGGGGCAGGGGCTGGGGAAGGGGTGCCTCCAGGTTCCGTTGTGGTGGCACAGCACGTGGCTTAGAAAACTGGAACCATACCCACTGACAGCTCTGGAGCGTAGCAGTCTGAAATCAAGGTGTTACAGAGCCACGCTCCTTGCATGAACTCTAGTGGGGAATCCCACCTTGCCTTGTTCAGCTTCTGCAGGTGGCTGGAAATCCTCGGCATTCCTTGGCTGGTGGCTGCCTTGGTCTAATCTCCGCCATCATCATCACGTGGCATTCCTCCCTCTGTCCCTGTCTGTGTGCAGGTGTCTTCATAAGGACCCCAGCCACGGGGTTTAGGGCCTGCCCTCCTCCAGCATCATCTTAACTTGCTTATATCTGCAAAGACCCTCTTGCCAAATAGGGTCTCGTTCACAGGTAGTGGAGTAAGGCCATCCCCATCTCTTTCTGGGGGACACAACTCATCCCACACAGGAGGGGTCCCCTCGCTCTTATGCGGGTAGTCACGTCACATGTGTGTGTCACAAACATGCAGGGCTGATGAGGAAACCTCACCTCCAGCTTGAGTAAGATGTGACTTCTGAGTACGGGATATGCAATTCACCAAAACCTTTTGAGGTTTGGAGTGAGAGCTTGCTGGAGGTTGGGAAGCCACCTTCCTTCAAAGATTTCCCAACACGTGTTACACAGGTCACCATGGCAGGCTGAATTGTGGCCCCTCAGGAGACGTCCACGTCCTGAGCCCTGGAACTTGGGAATGTGTCACTCTCCATGGTAAAAGGGACTTTGCCGATGGGATTAAGTTAAGGATTTTGAAACAAGGAGACGATCCTGGATGATCTGAGTGAGCCCAATGTCATCACAAGGGTCCTTATAAGAGGGAGGCGGGGGACTCAGAATCCGAGAAGGAGACTTGACCGCAGGTGCAGAGGTTAGAGAGGTTAGAGGGGTTTAGAGCTGCTGCACTGCAGGCTTGGAAGATGGAGGGAGGGACAAGGAGCCAGGAACGTGGGCAGCCCTCTGAACCTGAAAATTCGAGGAAGCAGATTCTCCCTTCCGAGGCTTCAGAAGGAACCAGCCCTTGATCCTTGATCCTACTCCAGTGAGACGCATTTTTCACTTTGGATAAATCAATTTATCTTGTTTTAGGCCGCTAAATTTGTAGAAATTTGTCACAGCAGCAACAGGAAGCTAATACAGTCACACAGCCCAGTTTCCTGTCTTGTATTAATTTAACAAATAATCCGTCTGTCTGTCATTTCTGTTGAGTAAGATCTAGAGCGGTATACTGCATGTAGAAGACACTTAACTCTTTGTCGGACGGATAAATTGAGAGCTTGTTATATACTGTGTGGTAAGCTGGCCTCTTCGCATACGTCACTGCCCTCGTCTCTATGAGTATGGAGGAGCACTGGATAGTAAACAAATGCTTCTACCCATTAAGGCATGACTGGGTCCCTTGGTGAGTGCTATGGCATTGGAACACCAGAGAATGTTGACTGAGGAGAGCCAGGGGACCTAGCTTAGACTCCGGGGTCAGGCAGAGCCATCGGGGGGACACAGGGCTGAAATGAGGATGAGACATCATTCCTTTTGGTTCCAGTTTCAATGACAGAAACGTTCTCTGCACAAGGAGGTGCCCGGATTCGGGCTCCATCATGCCCCTCCTTTTGGGGAACGGTCTGAGGTTGTCATCTGGTCGTGGGAAAAAATGCGGTGTGGGTTCAGCCTGGCCCTGAGCTGGGTGTTCATCTTCAGTCTGCCCCGGGGTCAGTGCCCTCTGAGAACTCTCCTGCCCTCCCCGCATGCCGTGGGTTCGGCTGATGAACCACAATTTCCCCGGCGGGGAGTGAAGCGCGGGGGAGGGGGGAGTGCCGCTGCCCCACTGCGACAGGCTTGGAGGAGGCCTGAACCTGCCTTATCCTTATTCCTGGGGCTGCGGGTGTTTTCTGAGGCGGAGCTGGAGCCCAGGGTAAATTTGCATTTACGGGCGTCTCTGTGCTAAGGAAGGGACAGGACCTGAGGAGATGACATTGAGCGCCACGGAACCTCTACACCCCAGTGGTGGGGACACTTGGGAGAGGCAGATGCAGACACCGTGAATACAGGGCGTAGAGTGTTGTGCCAAAATTATAAGTTAGGCACCACAAACTCTGCCTGGGGGATTGTGGGCAACACGGAGGAGACCTTGAAGATGCTGGAGTTTGCTCTGTGAAGAAGTCGGGGGAAGCCTGTTCTGGGCGGGAGCAGCAAGAGAGAAGGTTCTCGACACTCCAGGGTTCTGGATGGTTGGGGGCCCAGCTTCACGCCTCCTCCCTGGGTCCTCACACCGGGCACTAGGTCAGCAGCAGGACACAGTCCCTCGCCTCCCTTCCTGTGACAACACTGTCATATCACTGTCAGCACCCCATCTCAGACGAGCCTCAGAGAAGGGCCAGAATGCATCCGATCTCCAACAGCTGCTGAGCTCTGAGTGCTGTCTGCTTAGAACCCAAACCCGCACTCCTGGCACCATATGGATGGTGGGTCTGCGGAAAAGCTGAGCCCGATTTGCGCCCACGCCCCGGTCCTCAACCGACACGTGCACCCCTCCCATTTGCTGGAGGTGCATTTCCCAGCTAAGCCGTGGGTGGTGCAGACCTGGCCCCATGGGCGGTTCCAAGCCCTGGGGTTCCAGAGGCTGTGTGTCTCGGGATGGATGGCCGTATTAAGGGGCACCCAGGGAAGCTTCTGAGGTTCGATGGTGCCCTGCTGACCATGCTGAGCTCTGGCCCTTCCACTCCTAAGGGGGAGGGCTTGTATTGGGGCCAGACACGTGCACTCCAGATGTGCCCCCTGGAGCCTGCTCTGGGAGGAGAGCCACTTGCGCATGGCAGCAGGAGGGCCTGGGGTGCCAAAATATTCCGCAGGCTGCCACTTGCCACCTGCCAACCAGAATCCCTGTGTTCCCCTTCCTGCCCCCGCTCCCAGCCCTGCCTTATCAAGTGGAATCTTGTAGGAATTGCTGGCACCTCAGCAACCATGAGGAAAACACTCTAGTCAAACAAAGACTCTCCCCAGCACACAAGGGCTAGCCCCCAGCTATGGCCTCATGACAACACTCCTTGCTCAAGCTTTTACAGGGGAGCCAAATGCCCTCGTACCAAAGGCTGTCCCACATCCTTCAGGGGAATCATTTCCCCGCCCTCCAAGCTGGGCACCCATTTGAGGAAAGACCTTGGCCCCACAGGCAAAATGGCAGCTGAGATGTGAAGGGCTGGAGTCCTGCCTTGGAACAGAGCCAGGGAATGTGGGGGTGGGTACCCTCCCCAGCCTGTGCTTCTCCATCATCCTAGGCCGCCTCCCTATGGAACTAGGCAGGAAGTTCCGTGAGGAGGCAGAGGGGAAGGAAGCTGTGTCCAGAAAAAGCCAGAACGCTCGGTGCATTCCCCATTCAGCTGGGGAGCAAGGCCAGCCAGGACCTCCCCTGACCTTCCCTTAAGCTCCCTTAGGGTTTTGGGTCGGCGCAGAGAGGCACAGACAACCCTTTCCTCGAGGACCATCGTTCTGTTCTAGACTAGCTTACCTCAGTGCAAGGCTGCGGCTACCATGCTGAAGCCCTGGGGCAAACACTCAACTCCCAGCACCGAGAAGAATCCCCAAGAGTTTGTGTCATTGCTGTGGCTCCCAGACTAACGTGTCTGCCGTTGGGATGCGCCAGTGTGTGTCCATTTTTTGTTTTGTTTCATTATGATTGTCTGGAACCATGAGCATCTTCTGTGTGTGTGAGGTGTGAGATGGGGTGGGCTGGGAAGTGTCGGGCAGGCCACGGACTGGCCCCAGCACTTCCTGGAGCTTACCGTACTTTCTGACGTCAGCTGTCTGCTCGTCCCTTGTGAAGGAGAATGAGCTCCATGAGGACAGGGGCAAACTCTTCTTTTTCTTTGGATTTGCAGCTTCTGAGATACTGTAAGTTTCAAGAAATACTACTGATGGAATGACAGACGCGCTATAGTTAGGTTGTTGAACAGAGTGGCGATGGGGGCTTCAACCTAGCTGGGACCCCTCTCTCCCAGCAGGGAGAGTACAGTGGTAATGGTAACCAAGCTAGGGATCAACCAGGTCAAGGGGGCTTTGAGATCTACTAGAAAATGTTCATGTACTGGATTATGTAGGGTTGTGTGTTTCAAGTAGCTCTGTTTTCCTCTAAAATAGTAACAGCAGGAGGGGTGAATTCCTGCTTGCCAGACACTGCACTGGCTTTTTGCACATGCTGTCTCTACGCCTTATAAGGACACTGGAGAGTATTATCATCTTCATTTCACAGATGTGGAAATGAACACTCAGCGAGATCGGGTATCCTGCTTAAGGCTAAAAAGTGGCACAGCCACTTGTTTAGTTCACTTATTCAGCCAATATTTATTGTGTGCCCACTATATGGCAAGCTCCAAGCGTCACTTAGAATAGCAGTAAAAACCAGACAGAAATTCCTGCTCTCTTGGACCCTCAGTGCTAGTATAAAATGGTGATCAAGATAATTAACAAAATATATGGTATATTGGGGGTTGGTAAGTATAAGGGGAAAAATAAAATAGAGAAGGGGGAGGGAGAAGGCTGATGGGGGCTGTGAGGGGCTGCTGAAATTTGTTGGGGGGGGGCGGTGCAAGGAAGCCCTCATCCAGAAGGTAACATGTGACTACAAACCTAAAGGAGGTGGGAGAAACAGCAGAGAGCTCTGGGAGGAGGGTCCCAGGCAGACGGAGCAGTGAATTCCATGGGCCAGAGGCATGAACATTCCAGCATGTTCTAGAAACAGCAAGGTACGATGAGGTGAAGTCGGAATGAGGGTGTGCAAAGGGAGAGAGAGATTACAAAGGGCCCTGTGTCCCAGGATCTTACTGTACTCCTATGGAGATGGGAGCCGTGCAGGGTTTTAAGCAGAGAAGTGACATGATCCAGTTGGGGTTTCAATAGCATCCTTCTGGCTGCTGGGCTGAAGACAGACCGAGGGGACCTGGATAGAGCCGGGAGACTGATTAGATGACTGGGAAACTAATCCCAGGAAGGGAGACAGTGGCTCAACTCAGGGCTGTAGTGGGGTCAGGTTCTGAGTGAAACTAGAGCCAGTGGGATTTGTCAATCAATTGGATGTGAGGTGTTAGAGAAGGAGCTGTCCTGAGCAACTGGAAAATGAGATTTCCATTCCTTGAAATGGAAACCAGGGGAAAGGATACTTGGGAGAGAAATGCAAGAGCTCCGTTTTGGACACGTTACATCGGAGATGCCAGTCAAACATTCAAGTGGAGATGCTGAGCAGATGGTTGGATCTCTGAGTCTGGAGCTGAGGGGAGAGGTGGAGGCTGGAGATGGGACACCGGTATCATTGTGTAGATAAGGCATTTGAAATCCTGATGCTGGATGAGCTCATTGATGGAGACAGGGAAGGTAGAGAGAGAAAAGAAGAGATCCAAAGACTGAGGGCTGAGGCACTTGGTAGGAGGGTGAGGGGAAGAGGAGGAACCAGAAAAGGAGGTGGGAAAGAGCAAGCAGGAAGGCGGGAGGAAAACCAGGCAGGTGGGATGGAGCTGACTGAAGGAGGGAAAGGTGATGAGGGGAAGGAATGTGAGGCAGAGGAGAAGGAGGATGGAGAAATCAGCTGGATCAATTGTTGCTAGCAGGTCAAATAAAAATGAGAACCGAAATGAAGCCCAGCCCTGTGCTGCCCAAAGCTACTGTGCACTGTTCACTCCCTCAGTATTTGACTGATGACAGATGCCAAAAACTGTTAACAGAAAAAATTCCAAGCCCCAAACCACAGTGTACTTAACATTTGACTTCACTAAACCACTCAGTGCAATCCAAGCGTCATGGTGCTGCCTTCAAGTTCTCCAACCTGTGTGCTCCCTCCGCGCAGCAGGTGCATTCCGGAAAGCAGAATGGAAAAGGAATCATTTTAGAGTATACGATATTGTAATTGCGCTATTACTGTTGCAAACCACGCTCTTTTTAAGAGAATTGTCACCCTCTAATTTCTGTTTTATAATTTAGTGTTTAGAGACAATAAGTGGAATATACCTGCTCTGGGATTTGACCTATATTAGAAAATCACTGTGTAGTTTACCAAATGGTACTGGAGAAGAAATTCCAAAATGAACTGTCCCAAACAAGAGGCTGGTTCAGTGAAGTGACAGAGGGAGAAGAGGGGTTCTGGCTAGGCTTGGTTATGGATCAACTACATGATTTTAGGTGAATCACCCATCACATTTCCCTTATACATTAAACAGGAATAACTGATTCCCAGTATGGTTACCCTACAGGGCAAGGACCAATGAGGATGTTGAGAAAGCATTTTGCAAAGCTGAAAACCCATGGGAAATGCTACTGAGTACTGAGCACAGTGCTGGCACATAGTAGGGCATGATCATTGGAAGCTGTTATGGACTATTTCTGTGCTTTTTATATGAAAATATGAGAAGCAAGATAAATCTGAAATGCACTGGAGACCCAGTGAGGGGTGGTGAGCATGTTTTGGGAGTCTGGGCTTGTCCAATGTCAGAGGAACCACTACAGGTCCAGCCCCTGTGGGACAGTGCCCACAAATGTGAATTTCTCCCTTGCTCCAATTAAGGTTTCTACTTCACTGCATCTTTCAGCCAAGGATGCTTAAGGAATTCACCACTACTCCAGAGAGACAAAGGGCTCATCCAGTATCAACACTGGCATCATCATTAGCATCATGGTGGCCATTGGGACTGCTGGCAAGGCAATGGGATGGCACTAGCAAGGTGAAGCACCATTAGTTTTCTGAGTGGTTTTTCACAATGGGCAGCTCTGGAACTAGAAGTGTCAGCCCTTGAGGAGCTCATTTCATCAGAACTGCCTCAGACTGTGACTCCTTCATCCCCTCCCTCCTGTCCTGTTGTGCGGGGTGATGCTTGTCTCAGAAGGAAATACAGATGAAGTTCTTAGAAATTCCAAAGCCTTAACTAAGACTCACCGTTCCCTTTGTCTTCTGATACACCCCTCCATTCTCCCTGTCTTGCCTAGTTCTTGTGCACTTGTAGGCTTTCCCTTTTCTGTTCAGCTTTGGACCATTTATCTGTTTTGTTCTTGGAGAAGTGTGTCCTCTTACTCCTTACCTCCCTGCTTAATTAGAGATGACTGCTTGTCCCCATATTCAGTCTTGCTTTCCTCCACAACAACTTACAGCGTGGCTAGGCACATGGCCGTTAGAGACTGTTTCTTAGGCATTCTTGCAGCATGGCAGGGTCATGTGACTAATTTCTTAAATAGAGCTCGTGCTAAAGTGGTGTGTGCACTTTCCACTCTTTTAAGGAGAGAGGTGTGTGCCTGTTATTCTTCTACTTTTCTCGTCCTTCCTGCTGTTGGAATGTGGATCTAGTGGAGAGCCATCTTCGACTAAAGGGATGAAGGCAACATCCTGGAGATGGCAGAGCAACAAGATGGAAGGCACCTGGGTCTTGACATGAGCCCTGGACTCCTTAAACTGACCTATGAGAGAGAAAGAAATTTCTATCTTATTTAAATCCTATTATTCTGAGGCCTTTTGGAACTGATGAACCTACATTCTAGCAAATATATTCTTCAGGCTCTTTGATTTAGTGGACTGTAGGTTACTTGAGACAGAGAACATGGTTCTCACCATTGGGTCACTGGTACAGAGAGCTGGTAACATAGTATATGCTCAATAAATATTTGTTGAAAGTATGAAATGAGTTACTGTTTTACTCTGGCGTCTTTACCTCTGCTTTCCAAAGAGTGGGTGGCTCTTGATTCATTGCTCACTTAGACTACTATGGTCTCTGTCGTGGGTCAAGTATGGAATGTCCTAAGGAAATGAGAAGTCAGAAGCAGAGAGTTCCAGTCCAGCTGGAGCACCCTTTGGGAGTGTGAGCCTTGAATGAGGTTAGATGATGTAATCTTCCCATCTGTTGAATAAACAGAAAGTTATCTAAAGGGTTCACATGACTTCCCAACTTGATGGAGATGATGCCTTCATCCATATCTGAGGTTCATTTGATAGAGTGCCAGAGAGGCAGGAGGCCCATCAGATAGACCTGGAGTTCTGAGGATAAAAGAACCCACTAGGGCCTTATAGATTTTCCAGAGGGATGACTCTCCCAGAGAACAATGACCTGGAGTGCTGGCCCATCTGGCTCACAGTTCTTTTTGGTCCACCGAACGAGAGTGTTTGCCGGTTGCCTATTCTGCAGCATCTCCCTGCCTTTAGGATCTCCCTAAAGGGGAGATTTTACCTCCTCCCAGCATCTCCCTCCCTGACTTTACTCCGGCTGGGGTAGCCCATGAACACCAGCCATAATACCCTGATTCCTAATTGGTGGGACCATGGGTTAACTTTCCAGCCTCTACGGACTAACAGTGTAGTTTGCTATGTCTATCTTTTTTCTTGAAACCTTGCTGGACTCAGTTATTAATTCTAGGTGATTTTTTTTTTATTCTTTGGGATTGACTGTATATAATCATGCCATCTGCAAATAGGGCAAGTTTTACTTTATTTTATTTTTTTCCAAACTGTGTGTTTTTTTTTTTTTGTTTTGTTTTGGTGGGCTGGGACTTCCAGTAGAATACTGAATTGGAGCAGTGAGAGTGGATGCTCTTTCCTTTTTCTTTTACTGTTAAAATAATTATTGTTAGCCGTGGGGTTTTATAGGTGCTTTTTAGCAAGCTAAGGAAGTTCTCCCTCAGTTTCCATTTTTCTGAGATTTTTTTCTAATGAATGGGAAAATTTGGGAAAGGGCAATAACTCTTTCATTATTCCAAATTCCTTAGTGAAATCAGCCCCTCCATGGGCACGTTATTGATTGAGGGAACACCGTATGCTATGCTAGGCCCTGTGAGACATAGGAGCTTGAGACTTGACCCTGCCCTTGAGCATTAAGGAGTCATGATTTCCATTCTACTATTGAGCATACATTGTAAACTGCAGAAGATCCAAGACAGAAAAGGCTAGTTAACGACCTGACCAAAGGTAGTACGTAGACTGGCCTCTGGGAATGAGTAGGACCTGAGAGAAAATAAGAGAGAGAACTTGGGAAGTCTAAATGACCTGAAATTCTGTTTTCCAACAAGGATGACGGTAAGCCAATAATTAGCAGGATACAACTAGCTTTTGATTTAAGGACATGGATTACCTCCGTTTTGTGGATTATCCCTGACAAATGCTTCATCCTGGACTTCTTCCCTTTCTTTAACCAGTTGAGCATTTGGGCTCTCTTTTCTGCCATCAGTCAGCATGCTCAGGGAATGCAAATTAATATTACTATTAGCTAAAGAAAAACATAATTAAGAAGGGCAATCTGTTGTCCCAAAATTAGAGCATTTATTCCAAACTCAATAGGAGGGATATTTGTATTTTGTTTGTGGATATCCACACCACTTCTCTCCCTCTTAAGGATAAACAGAAGTCGGCAGTGTGACTATCACATACACGTCACGTTTATTAAGTTGGCTTGGGAGCTAAGAGTAATGCTGCAGAGATCATGGACCACATGACATCTGATTCATTGGACCCATCCATATTTTTATGTGTTTACCCTAACATAAAGTAATAATGAATAGTGCTCTCATCTGCAAAATTAAAAATCCTGGCACATTACCCACAGGTCATGTTTGGGTTGTCTTCCTATAGCATTGATGGATTTGCACAGATCGAGCCCTTCTATCTCACTTTGTCCTGCTGGTGACCAGTGGCTCATCTCTGAGGCAGATGGCCAGGGTTAAGGGTGAAATCTGAGGCCACGAGGCAGAGTGACATTAACTGCTCCCTTCACATAGGGATTGAACCCCTGACCTTCACCTCATTAGCATAGCACTCCAACACTGCAATTCCCAGCCTCAATTTTATATTACCCCAGGGTGTTTCCACTTATCTCAAGAGGGAGCTGTGGAATTCCCCAAACAAAATTAATTTTAATTCGCTTTAATTTAAACATTAAATATGGGCTAAGCAGGCAGGACCTTGCAGGGGTGGAGGAGAATGGTCAATGTAAAAAAATGAAGCCGCCATGATGCGCTGGTACCTAAGCCCCCAGGGACAGCCTCTCTCACCCACCGAGCCAGTCCGGGGAGGAAGAGGTCTGTCCGTAAGCAGCAGGCACGGAAGGCTTTTAGATTATGGGGGACAACAGCTCAGTCCTACCAAACATCTGCATTTCATAGGACTGTTTCATGTGGTCAGCTGGACGTACTCGAAGTTTGCCTGCGCCTGATGGGCAACGGTTCAGCTCCGGTCCAGCGAGGCCCTCCCTTTTTCATCCTGGGGACTGGGATGCTTTGCATGGTCTTAGGAATTTGCTGCAGGAACAATTTGTGATTTATTAAGATAATAAATTGGGCTTTGTTGTCGGGGCTTTTTCCTGGGTCAATACGCAAGATTTATCACACCGTGCCGGCCCAGGAAGCGTGTGGCTCCAAGGGTTCCAGGGTACTGTGGCCACTGGCTTTTTGGAGGCTGTTGGGGTCTCAGCAGGCTGGCAGCTGAACTGTAAAGCAGGGAAGGGAACAGTGGGAATCGGTTATTTAATGAACGTCTTCAAAACCCTTCATCGCAGTTTACTAATAATAGCCATATGCGTTTATTACAGGATAATAAATGTCTTTCCGTATACTGGCAACGCCCTTTATAATTTGTAAAGGACTTTCACACACATTATCTCATTTGTTCTTTGCACACCTGTCAAGAATTGCGATCTTCATTTTATTGATGAGCGACGAGACTCAGAAAAATGACTTGCCCAAGGTCACACAGACCTAAATCACAGACGTCACACCAGCTGCCATGTCTTCTCATATCCTGGGCCCTTTCCACTCTACTTCTCTTATCTCCATTTATTGTCCTCATCCACTTGCTTTTGGCAGGGAAGAGTGTAGTATCTCCATTTTACAGAAGAACAAATTGACACAAAGATGTAATTAAACTTTTTGGCTCCTGCCTTTTGCAAACGCTCTCTTTTTGATGGCATTACGTCCCTTTCTCGCTGAAGGGCAAGGAATCCTTTTGCGGGGTAATTGCTGCTCTCAGAGTCCAGAATCTTGACTGTCATTGTCAGCGCCATGATGGTCGTTTGGCTCCAATGTGCCCTCTGTGTCTGCCGGGGGCTCACACCAGCCACTTCAGGGTTAGGAGGAGGTCACACATAAATGGTTTGTTCACATCTATTTAAGCAGCTTTGGCAAAACACTCTCCTACCCAGCCCTTCAAGGATAGGTATTTTGTTCCGGATCCTTTTTTTTACAGTCAGGTTCTGTGAATTTCTTCTAATACAATGGGCTTGGAGGACACATTCCCAACTGGGCCCTTAGACAACCTCCCCCCCGCCCCGGCAAATGACACTCCCCAAAGCCCATTCCAGATGCATGACCACACTATGTCATCCCACCCGGAGGAGCACTCGACCTCTCCTGAAGGCTTCTATGTTCATTATCTAGACTTGGATTGGAACTTAAGGGATAGTAGAAAACGGTTGTATCTATATCCTCTCCTAGTGCACGTGCAGCACTGAGCAGCCACAGCGACTCTGTATGACAGAGCTTGGCCAAACCTGAGCGAGAAGATGACCCCACAAGGATGTAAGCTCCATGTGGGCAGAGCTTAGTGTCTTTTGGTACAGGCTTGAATCCTTAGGTCTAGAACACTGCCATCCTCCTACGAAATTATTTACTCAGTGAATGAACTAATGATGCAGAGATGATGAGATTAAAATTGATGGTGGCCCAGAAATCATGGCTGTGCCCATTGATGGCATAAGGTCGCTTCTGCCTCCTGGATCCCTTGGCTTACACCCATTTACCAAGCCTGGTCTGTTAGCCTTGCCAACGATTCCATATCCTGCTTAAGTTATTCAGAATTGGTTTGTAGGTCAGGCAACGGAGAAATCTGATACCAGTGGAATAGGGTTGGTTGACCACATATATATGTTTTATCCACCTAACTTAGACTGAAAACTTCTGAAGGCCATGGCAGGTCCCATATCTTGTTGCACTCCTCAACATCTGGAATAGCGCTTTCCAAGTAATGCATGCTCAAGACATGTCTGCAGATGGTGATGAAGATGATTTAATAGCATTTAAAGGCCAGGCGTCTAAGAGGTTGGATGTCCCGAGGACCATCTTCCCTATGTACGCGTACATGCACACTTACACACACACACACACACACATGCACACATTTTCTCATTTGTGAGACACCATTTGCAAGAGGCCATTTGGGGAATGCAGTGGGCCCACTGAAACCGGAAGAAATTCAAGGCCATGGGCCAGCAACACCACGGGAGCCCCACACCCAGCCAAACGTTCTCACTGGCAAATCAAACCCGAAAGCTGTCATCAAATTCTGCTCCCTGACAGTCCCAATTCAACAATGTGCTGAGAGACAAAAGAAGTTGAAACCCAAGTGAAGGTTGCCAATGAGTCTTTTTGGGCAACCAGCAGATTGCACAGAGGGTCAGCACAGACACCGGCAGAGAAGAACATTCTCCTGGCAGGACTCCATCTCTAAATTAGGCACCACTTCAGAGGATCTCAGCCTCGTACCTTATGGGATTTATTATTTTTTTTAAAGACCCAACATTTGTTCTTAGTTATTCTTAACAAAACTTCCTTAATCTAGTACAATTCCCTCACTCTCTCACTCATTCACTTACTCAATTAAAGCTTTGTTGTCCACGTACTGAGAACTTTGGTCCCGTCTGATGACGAAGACTCTGGAAAGCAGGTAAACCATTCCCACCTGTGCATGTTAACGATGAAGAAACCCATTTAGGTAAAGCTATCTCCCACAGCTCATTGCTACCAAAACTTTGATTAAGACTCAGTTTAGGGGTGCCTGGGTGGCTCAGTGGGTTAAGCCTCTGCCTTCGGCTCGGGTCATGATCTCCGGGTCCTGGGATCGAGCCCCGCATCGGGCTCTCTGCTTAGCAGGGAGCCTGCTTCCTCCTCTCTCTCTGCCTGCCTCTCTGCCTACTTGTGATCTCTGTCTGTCAAATAAATAAATAAAATCTTAAAAAAAAAGACTGAGTTTAACTTGTAATTCTGAGCAGTAGCCCCTGGATAAATGCTTAGTGAGAAATACTGATGAGGCAAGGCACCCTTCCCTTGTCTAGAGTGGTGCTTTAGGGCAAGATTAGTGGTAGTGTTGGTAACTCCCAAAATACCACTGTGGAAGTCTATAATGATTTTGGAGGATGGCTTTGAATTACCTCATGGTCTTGCCAACTATCCTAAAATCCTCAAAAGAAATCAACTGTATTTGAGCTATAGTACATCATTTGGTTGATTTCCCCAGTGTAGGAGTGTGATGCTGAGGTGGGGAAGCATTAGCTCAGCACGAGGGGGATGCAAGTAGGGACCACAGCCCCCAAGTTTGAGGCTCTGGGTCTAAACAGAAGGGAAGAGCTACATAACTCGGTGGACAGAGCTTGGAACTACCACTGGGAGAGGTCATTCCATAGAAGAAGAGAGACTTGGTTAAAAAAAAAAAAAGAGGGACAGGTTATGTTGCCCAATGAGAAGCATTGCCAGAGAAAGTTCCTGGGACGTTGAAGGAACCACCGGGCTGGAGTGTGAGTCTCCCGATTTGAACAATGATCAGAATCACCTGAGGCTCTCTTTAACACTATAGCTTCCCAGATATGCCCTCCTTAAAGATTCTATTAGGCAGGTCTAGGTGGAAGCACAGAAATCTGTATGTTTATCAGACCCCCCAGGTGATTTTTTATAATTGGGAAAGATGTGGGCAAGCTCTGGGTTTGGGGATGCTCCCTCCCAAGGTGAAGAAGGAACTTGACAAGCTAGGTCCAAGAGAGCGGCTCTGGGTCAAAAAGACAAGAACAAAAACAACATGAATCTTAAAAAAAAAAAAAAAAAAGTGACTTGGCAAAAAGCAGCTGTAGCCCGCATTTAATGATTTCCCATGACTTCCAGAAAAAAAAAGCTGAGTCTGCAGATGCCTGTTCATCTGCAGGATGAATGGAGTCTGTGTGTTCCTCGGGATGCCGTCACAATGCGCCCATTATTACTGAGATGCCCTGGTGATCCATTCCTTATGATCTCCCCTGTCCCCCAAAGTCCCAGGTTGGTTTTCCTTGGATGCACTCCCTTCTCTCTTCCCAGGGGTTGACAGACTGCAAGGGCTGCTGTCTGCACTCCCTTTCTCTTTCACTAGTCTCCGCTCTGCGGACTTGCTCTGGATCAAATGACCACATTTCCCCTTCCTGGGGCCTCCTGAAGGCCTGGCCCTGAGACTCCCATGGGGAGGCCTGAAGCCTGCAGTCATCTGAGATGACAGAAGCTTAATTTCCAGCCCCATCCCGATCACACCTCCAAACAGCTGATCCCACTGTGAGTGTGAGGACCTGGGGCCTGCACACATTTGGGGGCTGGTATCCCAGGAGGCCTTGAAAATCCTAGGCTTGCTGCCGGCTGGTGGGCCCATGAAGGGGACTGGCTGCTGTTGCAAGCAGCCCAGCCCAGGTAACCCCAGAAGGAGGTAATGAAATGGGTGAAATCCTTGACGGTGATAACAAAGCAGGGACCATGTATTCGGCCACTCCTGTGTTGTCCTTTTCACGTACATTACTTTGTGTTTTAGAGCAATCTCTTGGGGGTAGTTATTATTACACTGATTTTACACATGAGGACAGAACCTCGATATAGTTAAGGAACGTAGCATTAGCCCACAGTTGGCTAGTAAAGAAACTTCTTAACAACAAAATATAATATGCATAAAAAGGAATATAATATGCATAAAGAAACACATAGTGTGCCACTTTTTGGATTATCACAAGTGTGAACACATTGCCCAAGTCCAAAGCCAGAATCTCACCAGCAGGAGAGAATCTTCCCAGGGCCTCTCCAAATAATCGCCTCTTCTCCATGGTAAGCATTTTTCTCACCAAGTATTTGACTGCTTGTTTGTGAATTGTATGGAAATGGGATTGTACACCCTGTATTCTTTTTATCTGGCGTTTTCTCCACTAAGTATTATGTCTGTAAAGTTGATCTAATATTGTTAAGGGTACAGAAGTTTTCTCATTTCTAATGCTGTAAAAATTTACATGTATGAATTTACCACAATTTATTCATACATTCATGGACTGCTGGTCATTTCGGTAGATTTTCATCTGTTGCAAATAATGCTGCTTGGAACATTCTCCTCTATATCTTGTCGAGGGATGCATTCCTGTTGCGTATATACTGAGAACTGGAATTGCTGGATTATAGGATATGCCTACGTCAGTTCTAGTAGATACACAGTTTTTCAGAGCGTCTGCACCAGTTCGTACTCCTAACAGATAGTTACGAGAGTCTGGGGGTGTCCATATGATTACCAACCTTTGATAATTTGGGGCTTTTAAAAGTTTTAGCATTCTGGTGAATGTATTTCAGTTTGTATCACCCTGATGACTAGAGAAATTAAACACTTTTTTCAAATGTTATTGGTCATTTGGATACCTACTGGCCTGGTTCGGTCTTTTGCTCATTTTTGTATTGGGTGGTCTGTTTTTCTTGGTGATATAGTTTCTCCTTATAGTTTCTGGCTATGAATCCCCTTTCACTTGTATAGATTGCAAATACCTTCTTCTCTGTGGCTTCCCTTCTCATTCTTAATAATTTCTTTTGATGAAACAAAAATTAAGATTTTAATGTAGTCCAATTTATCAATGTTTTCTTTGGGGATTCTGCTTTTTGTTCCTGTTACATGCGACTGACTCTTGTATACTGACATTTTTTATCCAACAACCTTGCTAGATTTCCTCATTAATTCTAACAGTTTTTCTACAAAATAGTTTGTACTTTCTACACATGCAATTGCATAGCCTGTGAAAAATGTCAGTTTTATTCTAAGAATTTAATTTTCTGGTCTCATTTTATTGCAAAGTCTAGAACCTTAAGTATAATGATGACTAGAACAAAAGAAAGCCGGCATCCTTCTTTTATTCTGGATATTGGGGAGAAAGTATCACTATTTGAACATTAAGTATGATATACACTAGAGATATTTTTATAGATACTTCATCATATTGAGGTATTTTCCCTCTCTTTCTAGTTTCCTAAGAAAGTTCTTTCCTCTTATTATTATTACTAAGGGTTAATTTTATTAAGTGCTTTTTCTGAATCTATTGAGTTGATCTTGATTTCCTTCTTCATTCCGGATGACTTTGGAACATCAAGATAATCTCATATTCTTAGAATAAAACCCATTTTGTTTGTTGATCCAGTCTGATAATGTTTTGTTTAGGATTAGCCTCCATGTTTAGGAGAAAGAGATAGCCTGTAATTTTCCCTCCCAGTCAGGTTTATTAAGGTAATTGATATTAAGATAACATAGCTCTCAAGAATGAGCTGACAGGTTACTCATTTTCTATTCTTTGGAATAATTTGTATAAGATTAATTATATTTCATCCTTAAGTATTTGGAAGAATTCACTGGCGAAACCATCTGGTTCTGGAGTTTTCCTTGTGGAAAGATTTTTCGTTATGGATTTAATTTATTTAATAGATGAAAGACTATAAGTTGGTTCACAACATCCTCTCATTTAATAGCTGCAGGCTATATTGATATTTTTTTTTCATTTCTGATATTAATTATTTGTGCCCATCCTTTTAAAAAAGACATCAGTCTTATCAAGAGCTTATCAATTTTACTAGTCTTTAAAAGATAATTTTTGGCTTTGTCCATTTTCTTTGTTGTATTATTATTTTCTCCTTCATTAATTCCTGCTGTTTATTACTTCCATTCTTGTATTATGTCATAGTTGAATTTGCAATTTATTTACTAAAAATCTTAAGATGGAAACTTGGTTCATTGTTTCTCGATCCTTTCTTCTTTTCTAATGATGCATTTAAGGCTATAAATTTCTCTTAAGCATGCTTTGGCTGCATCCCATAAGTTTTGATATGTTTCCGTTTTATTACCTTTTCATTAAAATATTTTCTAATTTCCACTGTGATTTCTATGTTGACTCATGGGTTGTTTAGAAATGTATTGCTTCATTTTACATCACATTAATCCAGTCAAGCACTGAGCTCTTTCAAAATGATTCCGGATTTCTGCCTCCAGCTAGCTCTCTTTCTGGATCACCCTTTTGGAGGAGTCTCAGCTGCGAGTCTGAGGTGTCTAACCAGGCCTTTTCTCCCTGCCAGGTCCTGAGCTCCCTTTTTGTCACCCCAGCCCCATAAGACTCCTGGAACTCCGTTCAGCTTCTCAGCAGCTGCTTGGACAGTGCCAGGTGCCAGGGAAAAACATGTCTGATGCTCATTCGCTGCTCATGCCTTGTTTCTGGGATTTTAGCTCTTTAGTTTCTCATTACATTGGTAGTTTTTTGATGGCTTCTACTAGATTTTTAAAAAATATCTTGTCCACATTATCCATTCTTGCCAGGTAGGTAGTCTGAGATGAGCCAGTCTGCCGTTGCCTCCAGGGAAGATGTCCTAGAGCCAGGATTTAGGCCCAGGTCTGCGCATGCCCAGAGCCAAAGTTTGGAGCCAGAACGTGGAGTTCAAAGGCAATGTGAAGCCATCCTGGCTGCTCAGCTCTCTGCTTTACCTTCCTCGTTGTTCTTGACCTAGTCCTTTGGATAAAACAGTGTCATTTATTGAACCCCACTTTTAAAATGTCCTAAACATAAATTTCCAAATTTCTTTTTCTTTTAAGTTTTTATTTTTATTTTATTTGATAGAGATAGAGATCACAGGTGGGGTGGGGGTGGGCAGTAGGCAGAGAGAGAAGGAGAAGCAGGCTTCTGGCTGAGCAGGGAGCCCAGTGTGGCACTCGATCCCAGGACCCTGGGATCATGACCTGAGCCAAAGGCAGATGCCCAACCAACTGAGCCACCGAGGTGACCCCATAAATTTCCAAATTTCTTAATAAAATTATTCTTTTTGGATCACTTCCTTTCTGATGGTTGTTCACAGGGCCTTGAGGAGCCCTAATTTCTTAATAAAATTATTCTTTTTGGATCACTTCCTTTCTGATGGTTGTTCACAGGGCCTTGAGGAGCCCTGCTGCCTTTTTTTAAGTTCATCCTTTCCAGGTCTGAAACCAATACCAAACTGTATGGGAAGCAGAAGCAGAATCACACTGTCCTGTAATTCTTTATCTCCCCTGGTAGACATGATGGTCCCTGAGGGGAATCCTTTGCAAGGGTTCACAAGGAGCTGTTCTTAGGGTTCTCCCACAGTGACTTCATTTCTCAGTGTGAATGCCCTGACTGGCCACATTTCCTTTTTCCCTCTGGCTGCCAGGAAGCCCAGAGTGTAGAGCTACATTTATAGGTCCTCTCTAGCTGCTATGTCTGTGTGTAGAGACTGGATGTGACTTTTCCTCCCCAGCTAGACTTCTTCTTATTTCTCTTTTCTTTAGTTCTGAATTTTCTTTATTTTTATATATTCTAAATATTATTCTGTCTCTCTCTGTGACTTTACATGAAACTGGAGTTACTTCAATTTTGTCCATCTATGTAACCACTTGGAGTTTTTATTTATTTAAAAATTTTCAGGGCGCCTGGCTGGCTCAGTCAGTTGAGCGTCTGCCTTCAGCTCGGGTCATGATCCCAGGGTCCTGAGATCAAGCCTGCGTCAGTCTCCCTGCTCACCGGGGAGTCTGCTTCTCCTTCTCCCTCTGCCATTCTCCCTGTTTGTGCTCTCTTTCCGCCAAATAAATAAATAAAATCTTAAAAAAATCCTTTTTCAACTATGGAGATATTTGACCGACAACAGAATAGATCCTGGAGAAACAAAGATATGAACAGTATTGTAATTTCTAGAACTTATTGTGAAATTAGATCTTCATGAATCTTCGCCCTACATATTCTGTTGTTTAAGGTCATTCATAACTATATATTGCTGTATGTGAAAAACATGTTTCAAAATCAAAATTAAAAATCAGTGTTAGAGCTCCAATCAACCAGGAGCAAAGGTAGATGGACAAATCTGGTCACACTGGCCATGTGAGTATGAAAACATGAAGATCAATTTTACAAAGTCATGGACAAATTAAAGAAAGTAAGTATCAAAACCAGAAACTATCAATATTGCATTTATTGCAATACACCAATATGTAAGTATAAGTTTTTTTCTTTCCTCCAAAAATTCATAGATGTCCCTAAAATGAAATTAACGTAATTTAAAGTTCGAATCCATTAGATATGGTATGATATTGCACTATTTATTTTATTTTGGGTTTGAGTTTCTTTCTTTTTTTTTTTTTTTTGACAAGCATGACCATCTATAGAAGGGTCAGAAAAAGAAAAAAAAAATCACTCTCTGCTTTTCTTTTTTGATCCATTACTAATATTGCTGCATTTGTCATTATTGTTAAAAATAAGGTCATGCAAGAGCAGGGGTGACACCATGTCCTTTCTGGGGGTCAGTCCCTGAGGCAGGCTGTGGGCCCCTGCTGGGGGCTGAGGGAATGTCCTCTAACCCGGAGTTTCAGGTCTTGATGTTCTCCTCCTGCAACGGCCCCGTCCTGCATTCCACTTCCTCAAGGCTAAAGGCGCCCTTTGCACACCTTTCCTCAAGCCAAGGCTTTCCAGTTGCACGCACACTGGCCTTTATAACTCAGCTCAGGCTGCTCTCGGGAGGGCAGCTTTCTGCTTGTGTTCTTCCTGCCAAGGAGCTCCATCAGTCAGCTGCCTGGGCCCCACTGGCCGCCCAGCCCCTTCTTACTGTGTGGTCTTAAAGCAGGTCACTTCACCTCTCCCTATCTCTCGCTGTAAACCCCGGATAATAATACCTCCCGAATAAAGAAAGGGTTTTCTTTAAGCCCTTTGAGCTTCAGCTGGAGCACACCACAGCCGTGCCCAGGGCTGCGCTGGGCCGCCCTGTGATTAGGTAAGGTGAGATGCTCCTCATTGTGCTTTGTCTGCATTGAATGTGCCTGGCCACAAAGCCCCGGAACTCTTGGCGACACCGAAACCCCGCGGTAAGCTGGATTGCCTTACATTCTCATAAAGCACACCAGAAAAGAGCAGTAGCTGGGACTCGCCCAGCGCTCAGTGGACACTGTCATCGGAGGATGAGACGGCGCAGTAAGACACGACCCACTTACAGGTGGAGAGGCAGGCCGGCAGCCACGGCGGCCTGCTCTGCGAGCCGCGGCAGGCTCCCCTGAGTCCGGCCACACTGGGCAGGGTGGGGCGGGACCCATCCCGGTGCCCAGATGGGGGAGATCGATAGCTACCATGGTGTGAGCTCCTGTGGGGGGCCAAGAACTCGGCTGGGCATGTTTTTCTATTCCAAACCCTCAAGACCACTGTATTAAACCCCATCTATATTCTAAAAACAGAAGCAAACAAAAACCACCCCCTGAATTTATACCTTTTCCACCATCATGAGAGCCTACCCATTTGGGCCTAGAGGTCTGAGCCCGAAATTTTGGCCTGAGGCCTCTTCACTGATTCCGAGGCTTTAAGACCACACAGGGCGGAACGGCCAACCACGAAGGGAAAGCTTACTTTTCTCCTTCTGACCCAGGCCTCTGGAAGTGGCCTTGAGGTTACATGAAGCCTCCTTCCTTATGAGGCCTTGGCTAGGCCTCTCCTCGCTTGACAAACTTACCCAGAAGCCTCTGATCCTGTTTTGACTAATGGAACCCCAGTCGCAGTGGGTTCTCTCGTCGGGCTGTTGTATCAGAGCCTGCCAAAGGTGGGTCCTGGTTGTGAGCTGGTTATGAACTGGGGGTGTGCTGGGGAGGGGCTGGGAGGAGCCCCAGAATCAGAGAAGACAAAGGTAAGTGTCCTGTTGGCTGGGGCTTCTCAGAGGAAGCCAAGGACCGCGTGCGTGGAGGGAACAGGCTGGGGACGGAGTGTGACCCATGTCCCTTGGTGGGAGAAGATGGAGGGTCCCAGGGCTGGCTGCTTGTGTCACATCCTCCAGTGGTGCCTAGCAGCAGGGGCTTCTGGAAACCCCAGGTATGGAGACAGCTCTGCTCCCTGGGGAGAGGTCTATTGTGTCGACTGCTAGGAACCATGCTTCGTTGAACTGACTTCTGGGGGCGTGTGTGTGTGCGCGCAGGCGTGCGCGTGTGCGTGTGTGTGTGTGCGCGGTCTGTTGTTAGGGAAACCACGGAGAGGAGGGGAATGAAGGCTCTGGATGGGTGCTGCCTTCCCTTGGGGTCCCCTGCTGAGCGCCGATTGGATGGGCTGGCGTGTTCTCCAGGCAACCGCTGTTGCCCAGAGAGCCCTGGGCTGACTTGGTCCCTCGGGAGCTGATGTTCAGGGAGCGACGGAAGCAGCTGGTTTATGGGAGCATCAAACAACGTGAGCGGCAGAAGCCACCCAATCCCAAACATCTCTTGCCAAGCACCCTTTCTTCTAGATTTCGAACCTCTCTGTGTTCCAAAAGCCGTTTTGTTTAAATGGCTTTTCCCCCTTACTCCCAGTCGGTGGGAAGCTGCAACTCGCGGGCAGGATAGGGACTCCCCGGGTTGTTCACTGAGGCTGCTGCAAGCCTGACACCGGCAGACACCGCACATCCCCAGGGGTGTGGTGGAGCGGAAGCCGGCAACCTGCCTTCTCGGGAGGGGGACTGGCTCCCCGCAAGGACACACAGGGGGCTCTGCTGTGCATGGACTCTGGTCTCGAGGCAGATATCTTGCAACTTTCCTTCCTAACGCAGCCAGCATTGTTTGTTCTCGGGACAAGTCTTCCAAGTGTGGGGATGGCGACTGTGTCCATGTTCTCTTAGTATCTCTAGGAAAGCTCTGGGGCCTCCGTCAGCAAGTGCTCCTTGAACAAATGCTTGAATGAATGAATGAATCATGAGCTCATTGTGTTGGCCGCTGGCAAATTCAGTAGCTCCCTCGCAAACCAGACTGCTCCTGCATCTGGAGAACCTGGTATCAAGGTCAGGCTTATCACATAGCCCTCCCTCATCCTGTTTTGTCCAGACCCTGGGAGTTATGGGAGCGGGGGGGCAACTCAGAAAAAAAAAAAAAACAAAAAACCAGAATCTTCCATGGTAGGAAGATTCCGCTGCCTCCAGACATGGGGAAAACCACTGGTCTAATTCATTCACTATGGCGACTTTTTCATCCACAGGCTTGGCACTGCCTGGGAAGCTCCGTCTGGGAAGGTTTGCTTTCAAGTAGGACAGCTGCTTGGCGTTCTGGTCTTTCAATGTGGAGGGCAGATGTGGCATCCTCTTGGAACACACTTGCTGGTGGGCAACCAAATCCAAAGGCAGACCCCCACAAAATCTAACTAATTTCTTCTTCTTCTACTTTTTTTTTTTTAAGCTTTCTGGGTCTCGGTACCCATCTGGATACTTCATTAGGATCCTAAGACATCTGGGGACCAGCGATAGCTGGTCATGTTGAGTGCCTATGATATGCCTGCATTGTGCTAAGCCCTTTCCCATATGTTACATCAGATAATTCCCCCCCCCCCCGAAACCCCGCCAGAGTGGAATATATTCCCCTTTTACAAATGAGAAAACAGGCTCAGAGAGGTTGAGTTCCTTGCCCAAAGTCACACAGATGGGAAATAGTAGTTCCTGAATTTGAACCAAGACAGTGACATCAGTTGGGGGGGGAGACAGTTAGGAGGCTGTCACTGCAGCCATCATCTCCAGCTGCCCCTTTCCCATGACCCCCCCAAAATATACAATCTGAGTAAGGAGAATATGCAGGGATAAAATGAACCTTTATGTATTCCCCTGCCGCATCCTTTCAGAGAGCTGATGGCCTGAGCCCTGTCTACACAGACCCCTTGGAGTCCACACCATATCAAGATTTATCTGGCTCTGAAGGCCATGTTCTTCCCAACACAACCATGATATCAGTTCTCATAGATCCCTACCAAGAAGACCTCTGTTTTCTTGAACACTTTACCCAGAAGAGCCAATCGATCAGCATAGGATTTCCCTAATGGATCCTTGCACCACAGAGTCCAAAATTTCACCAGCCTGCCCAAGGTCACCAGCCCAGTGGCCCGCACTTCTCAGGACCCACTGATGCATTGTGTCCTGGCAAGGGAGCGTCGCTGGCGTGGAGATGCTCGGCATGGATAATGTAGATTAGAGTTTCAGTCTACTTTGAAATACCCACTGGCCAAGGTCCAGTTCATTCTGGGTTCCAGCTAGTTTTATCTGGTCTCTAAAGGTAGAGACCAGGGACGTTTAATGTGGCGGTCTGTCCCGACACACAATCCATGTTCCCTTCGTGCCACTCCAGGCTCCACCCTGGAAGCGTGCACAGGACGTAGGGCTGGGGTCAGCCGTGGTCTCGTGTTCCAGAAGGGAATTAGTTAGCAGACTAGATGCTCATAGGCGAAGAGCTTGTCGCGGGCTAGGAGGGAAATGCAAAAGCAAGCTAAGCTTCCAGGAATTCAGAAGTATAAACAGGTGTAGGCACCTTCTACCTGCTCCCCTCCATCCCTCGGGAAGGCTGTGTCTAATACTCTCCCATTTTAAGCTCCTAGATCTCCTTATAATCACAAAGCATTTTTGCAGGACGTAGTTTTGACCCACAAGCATTACTGTGCCCATTGGACAGATGAGGAATTGGAGACACCGGGGGTGAATTGTTTTGCCCAGAGTCACAGGGCCAGTAAGTCTGGCAGAGGAGAGGCTCAGATCAGCCGATTTCATGCCTGGCACTCTCTGCGTCAGATCTGGAATGTTCTTCCTAAAGGGCAAAGGGCTCATGGGAACCTTTGAGGAGCCTAGTTAGTTTTGCCCTCCTGGGGAGCTGTGTTGGCCCAAGACTGGGGGCTCCAGAGTTTAGCTTAATGCTCTTTTGCTGGCTTGTGGCCACCCCTGTAGACACTGCCTCTGCCTCTAGGTGTGGGCATCCTCTCTAGGGAAGAGGCGGCTTCTTCTGGATCACTTGCAGCTGATGGGGCTGAGCAAGGTTGGGACAAGGGAGATGGTGCCTGGACTCAGTGATGGTCTCCGTCAGCTTCTCAGTTGCCAACGTCCTCGAGCATCCATAAGGCCAGTGCGAGAGCCTGGGAAGCTGGTGGTCTCTGGGGTGGGGCTTCGGCAAGCAGGGAGCTCCCCAGGCCTGGTTGTGTCCCTCGGAGCCTGTCTTGGGTCTGCAGCTCTGGGTCGCCTGGAGCACCATCTGAAGAGTGTGGGGGCGTGTCCACACGGCTGCGGCACCTGGGACAGGAGCGGAATCGGGCTGCACATATGCAGTCCACCTCCGGCTTGCACGCGGGTCCTGCCCAAGCTGGCTCTGGGGCTGCTCCCAGGGACAAGAGTGCAGTCCGCCCCCTCAGGGCCTGATCAGAGGAAGGTACCCGAAGGCCAGGGAAGCAGGGGCCCCGTTGGCAGAAGCTGCCTGGCACCCCGAAGATGTGGGAGACCCCCGATTCCTACACCCTTTGCTGTGTGGGCAGATGCTCCTGAGGCCAGCAGCCCCTCCAGGTCTCTCCCCTTTACCCCAGAAGAACCACCCTTCCTCCTTCCATCCAGGGTTTTCCAAATCCTGCCACGTCCAGGGATCTCCATAAAGTGGGAACTCGAATATTCGGTGAACGAAGAAACCAGTACCTCATGTTACACCCATAGACTCCTGTGGGGTGGGCGTTACTGCCCTCCCTTCCTGAGGGTAAGTGATGAGCCCCCGTCTCACGGCGAGACTTCTGCTGTCTGCTCCCTCTGGGTGGTCCCATCTACCCGGGTGTCAGCCCCAAGTGTTGTCAGACCCATAAGACCCCTGGTACGTCATTGCCTGTCCCGCCCTCAGGAGCCCTTGCTGAAGTCAAGATGCCTGGCAGACCCAGGAGGCTGTGAACAGGCCCCAGGGGATGGTGGGAATTGCAGGGAATGTTCCTGGAGTGTCCCTGGGCTGCCTGGCTGCTGCTGGGGCAGATTGTCACTAGCTACGGTGGTGACTGTTGAAGCACTGGTGTGTGCTGGACGAAACCCGTCGAGAGGGCCTGGGACAGGCCCCTGGGTGTTTGCTCAGGACTATCCCCAGGGGCCACGGGGCAGAGGCCGGCTCCCGGGAAGCGCCCTACTCTCCAGACTGAGATTTGACATCTGGAGCCGGGGTCCCTCCGCGCTGGCTCCCCCCTTCGCTCCAGGCCAGACCATCTGCCAGGCTGTCGGCTGCCCACGGCAGTGCCCCCAGGCTCGTCTGCAGCGGGTGCTCCTGCACACCTGGACGCGGGATGGGTAAATGTGTTCTTCCTGAAGTGGTTTCCTCTTATATTTGCAGTTGAAAACCATGACCACGAAAGTGACTTCCACAGGCCTCTGTAATAGCCCTTGCCTAATGGCACCGGGGACAGTATTTTGGGGAACAGGAGGGGGCGGTTGTGCCTCTCCGCCCATTGGGAGATGCACTTGGGCGGAAGCAGGACCATCTCTCCGGGTCCTCTCGGACTCCGAGGGAAGATGGGATCTCCCCGCCGGAGGCTCCGTTAGAAACCCACCTTAGCTCCGTCACCTGCAGCTGTGGACCACGCATCCCTTTCCCTCTGCTCGGGGGAGGGTGTGGACATCTTCAGATTCCTCTTTCTTTGCTTTGCAAGATGTCCTGCGTTTGGCCAAGTCACCGCCAAGGTGAAGCGCGTGGACGCCGGCGTCAGGAGTCGGATGGAGCGCTCCGGTCCCAGCGGCGGCCCTTGCCAGCTTTATAACCGAGGGCCCCTTCTTTGACCTGCCTCGGTTTCCCCCTTTGTGAAGCAGGGTTGCCGTGAATGGGTTCAGACACACAAAGCTTTTGAAAGCACGCCCAGCCCCGTTCTGCTAATTCTCTTTCCTGCAGAGGCCGCTACGACAAGTGTGGGCGGCCACTCGAGTCTGCCCCATTCTCGGGAGTCGGCCGGGCTGGTTCTCCCACACTGTGCGTTCCCTGTGCCTTTCCCCCTCTCTGGCATGGAGCAATGTCTCCCAAGCGTGCCCACTGCAGGGGTGCACAGAGTATCCTCACTGCCGTTGGTTGAGAGCCGTTAGCAAACAGCAACTGCGCGGTCACATGCACTTGGCCATGGGCTCGGGGGAGCGGGGGTGGACACGTGGGATTTGCTGCAGGCCCAGATCATGCTTCCCTTCGGCCATACCACCTGCTGCCTGGCTGAGCACCCCCAGGTTGGAAATGACTCGGTTTCCCCACCGGCAGGCACCGTGTGCGATCGTGCAGCTCAATGCTCGGCAAGCCAGGGCTCTGCAGACCAGGGCAGGCTGTCCTTCTGCGGACCACCAAACCTCCCTGTGTGTTTGGCTGGCGCCGGGGAACATGGGGGAGCACCAGTGATTCAAACGATGTTAGGCAGCCCAAACAACAGAAGTATGTCAAAAGCCACTTGGTCCACACAGCGAGCTGGTGTTAAACTAGAAAATAAGGAGCCAAGGGGTGCCTGGGTGTCTCAGTTGGTTAAGTGTCTGCCTTCGGCTCACATCATGATCCCGGGGTCCTGGGATCGAGCCCCGTGTCCAGCTCCCTGCTTGGTGAGGAGTCTGCTTCTCTCTCTCCCACTCCCCCTGCTTGTGTTCCCTCTTCTGCTGTCAATTAAATAAATAAATAAAATCTTAAAAAAAAAAAGAAAAGAAAAGAAAGAAAGAAAATAGGGGGCCAAGTTCTGTGCCCTGAGCATTTCACTCAAGTGAAGTGGCTGGAAAGGAAGGAACGTCCCTGGTGCATGTCCCCGGGGTGCCGGTGGTGGCAGTGGCCAGCTATGCCATCTGTCCACACCCGTGGGCCTGAGGGCCTGGGACCCTGCTCCCCAGCTGCCGTGTGCCCCTCCCAGGCCTGCACAGAGCTTCCTGCATAGAGCACTTCACGTGTTCTTCTCGTGGACTCGTGGCAACTGTACAAGCAGCATGACCCTAGGTGACCTCTGCCGTAGGAAGGTCATCCTGACGGGGATGTGCAAACCAGCAGAGTCGGACCACAGACCCAGCTCCTGACGATCACGCTCCTCCGGGCACAACTGTCACCCCCGACAGCCAGTGCTGCAGGGCCCGTGGCTCTTCCCTTGGCGGCTGAGGCACCTGAGGCCCAACTAAGGAACCTGTCAGAGGGACAAACGGAGGAAGTGGCCGAGCTGTGACTCAGACCCCGTCCCGTCTGAGGTCAGCACTCACTCCTTTCTCCACAGTGACAAGAGTCTGCCTTGTCTTCTCTCTCACAGGGCACAAAGTTCGGACAAGAATCGCTCAGACTTCTCGGTGAACCTCGAGAAGGGGGCCATTCTGGTTACACACTGGGAGGCTTGGCTCCACCGTGGGAACGGGCATCTTACGTCTCAGGAGTCAGAACTCAGGGTTTCCTAGGGCTCGGACCCTGGGGTATGTCTCTGTGCTTGCCTGCTCCCCTTCCTGGAGAAGAAACATCCTTCATCCCCCAGAGCCACTGTTTTCAACAACAATTTTAATGTGAGGCACCCTCTCTCTGGGAGATTGCAAAAATTAAATCGTTTTTAAGCAACCAAACACTTCTGGGGTTTGTAATGAACTTGTGAAATTTGCGGAACTTGGCGGTTGAGTTTCCCTTAGTCCTGCTTCCTTGGGGCCCCGCGGAGCTTCAAGTTGGCTCTCTGTTCTCTCCGGTTTATGGTTCATCGTGCCAACCGGGACCCGTACATTGCGTCTTGAACCAAGGAGGCAACCTCTGGTGTGGGTTTCTGGCTCTGCCTTCCCTCCGTTGTTATAGGAAGGTCGTGCAGACCAGAGGTGGGTGGTGGGTCCCCCGTGCAGAGGCCAGCCCTGCTGTCTCCACGGGGCTCCGCTGCCGAGGGCCACACAAAAGAGCAGCCAGCCTCCCCCACTGCAAGACTTCGAGCTCTCCCCATCAACCATGTGAGCCCCGGGTACCCCGAAGGGTGGTCCGTCCTTTATTTTATGACACTGTTTCCTCTCCCATGCGGGGAGGCCTTCTCCATCCATGGAAACTAGCAGCGAAGTCATTTCCACGCATCGGCTGTCCCTGGGCTTATGTTATCCTGGTGGAAGCAGAGTGCACAGGCCTAGGTGTGTTTCTGGCTCCTTCGACCTCTTAGCTGGAAACTCAGCTTTGTTCGGTCAGGACTTGGACAGTGTCAAGGCCAGGAGGATGAACATAACTTGATAACTCACCTTTTCTGGCTGTGAAGGGCCTTTGGCATAACAGAGGGAACCTTCTCTCTCTGAGGGAGGACACTGGGCCAGAGGGCTGGGTGCTGGTCCTATCTGAACCCTTTCATAGCCATGGACATTGTCTGTACTTTTTCGTCATTAGTATCGTGGGGATAGTAACGATACCTGCTTCCTGGAGCTGTCATGGAGATTGAAAGCACATGATGTACTTAAACCAATGCCTGGCACGTAGTCAATGGGTATTATTTGTATTTTACAAACAAGAGATGATCTCATGCTCTGTGAGAACCACAGATAAAGGATCCCATGGCTTCCCACAGAATGATGGACCCCAGAGAAGTCCGCATCCTTCCCCAGGGCCCGGGAAGGTGTTCTGCTATGTGGCAAAACGGAAAGAAGGTTGCAGAAAGGATTCAGGCTACAAATCAGCTGACTTCAAGATCTGGGATTCTCCAAGTGGACCCGATGTAATCACAAGGGTCCTTCCAAGGGGACGAGGGGGGTGGGAGAGGAGAGTCAGAGGAGAAGTGATCGTGGAGGAAAGGTACAGAGTGGAGCGAGCAGGCCACAAGCCACGGAATGCAGATGGCTTCTAAACACTGGGAAGGGAGGACACAACTTCTCCCCAGAGCTTTCAGGAGGAACCCAGCCCTGCCGTCCCTCAATTCTAGCCCGGTGAGTCCCACGTCAGACGTCTATCCTACGGAACTTGTAAGGTCATGTGTGTTGTTGTAGCCGCCACATCTATGGTGATTTGTTTCAGCAGCAACACAGAGAGGATACACGGAGTTACCCCTTGTGTGTCCCACATGCTGCCTCGTGACTGAGCCCGAATGCTCAAAACAGCCTGTGCTGTGCTGGGACACCCCCACGGTCGCACAGCCCCACTGCCAGCCCGAGGAGCGTGCATTTCACTACCAGCCCCTCCAGGAAGATGGGATGCCCCCGGCCATTGCATCCCTTCTGGAGCTGCTGATGGAGACTCCAGGAGTTTTTTCCATCAACGAGGGCTTGAGGTTCTCCTAGGACTGGGAGGTGCCTGATGTTCGTAGCCTGTAGTATTAGGTTGTGGCTTGCCCAGCCCCCAAGCCATTCAGGGCACATCTCACATTACTGGGCCACAGATGCTCGAGGCTGGCCTTCTGTTTCCCACCCGACTCCTTCTCTTTAAGGAAACCACCAATAACAAAAAGCATAAATGCAAAATGCATTGTCCCAAGAATCCACCGCCCGCCACGTCACGCACTGGTGATATCAGAGGCCTGTGTTCTGGAGAAGACTCCCCTCCACACGGGGGCGTGGAGGTCTCCCTCTGGGGCCTCGCTATCCTTAGGAACTCACCCCTCTCCGGGCCTCCTTCCTTTCCCAAACAAGGTTAGGATTTATAACTTCTTTCATGACAACATCTGGCGCATTTCCATTGAGTTCTTATTTTCTTTCTTTCCTTTTTAAAAATCCCTCATCTAAAGTCATTTCAGTTCTGTTCAGTTCTATCTCCTTTCTCCGCCCCCCACCCCCCAACCCCGCAACCTGCCCCAACCCTCCTCCCCCTTTCTTGTCCTTCTGGCCTTTGGCGATAGTGAAGCAGAGGCCCTCGGGCTCATTACCCACAGCTGATGAGTCGGGTTAGAAGTGAAAGCCCTGGCTGGGACCCGACTTCTTTATTTCTTTTTGGCCACAGAGCCACAAGGCCGGGTCCCCAACGAGCCGCCTGAGGACATCTTGCAGCACCATCTGCCCGCCCCCACCCGCCCCTACCAACCGCCGGGCTCTGATTGTTGTCATTGCTAATTTTTTTTTTTTTTTTAAGTTTTTGTTGGTTTTAGAAATTCGCTAGCTCTGCTTTTCAGAGCCGGCTTGCTAGCATAAAAGCAAAACCAGGGCAAGGAGAACAAAGGAAGAGAGGCTGGCAGAAGGCTGGGCCACACTTAGCAAGGCCACTGCTGGCTCGTGTGGGGAGGGGAGCCAGCCAAGCCTTAAGATGCATCTGAAAACTTCTCATGGCCTGAGGGTTTCAAATACCCACACTTCCTGCTCCTTGGAGAGGGTATGTGCAGAATGTGAGTGACTCACCAGCGGTGGTTTTCAAATGTGTCTGTCATAAGGAGGTAGCATCAAAAGCCCATCCTGTTTCAGATGTTATTTTTTCCACTCTCCACTCTGCAGACTATAAAAGCTCAGTGCTGAAAACCAGTGTTTGTTTTGAGTGCAGAAAGTGAAGGGCGAGTTAATTGTACTGCAGCAAGTAAAAACCTAACTCTTAAGCAAAAAAAAAAAAAAAAAAAGAAAGAAAGAAATAAAGAAAAAAGAAAAGAAAAAAAAAAAGACATGTAAACAGTGTGGAGATGGAGTTTCAAAGCCCTTGTCTTCGAGAAGTTTAATTATATTTCAACTAAAGCCAAACTGTCAAAACACGGGAGGGTGATCTGCCTGCTTTGAAAACGCATTAGCCTTCTTATGTAAAAGCCTATAATTGATATCCACGCGGAAACTAGAGATGAGCCCAGAGAGGGGATGGCCTCTTAGAACCGCTCAAAGGGCACTTCCCTATCGACCACGTGTGACTCCTCAGAGCCCCGTTCGTGGAGTGGGAAATTGGAGAGGAGAACAAAGCCAAGCACAAAAAGCCCCGTGAACAGAGAGGGTTTAAAATATCAGGCCTGGTTTATGCCATGTGTGGGCCCAGGGCATTGCTGACTGTCGTTTACATAAGAGGAACCCCGGTCGGGGGGGTGGGGTGAGGGTGGAGGTTGCCTGGGCGTCTCAGTGGGTTAAGCGTCAGGCTCTGGATTTCAGCTCAGGTCATGATCTCAAGGGTCGAGCCCTGAGTGGAGTCGGGCTCTGCCCCAGGTGAGGAGCCTGACCGAGGTTCTTTCTCCCTCTCTCTAAAAAAAACCCCGAGGAAACAACAACAAAAACGCACAGAGGAAACACACAGGAGCGCTCCTCACAGTCCACACGGCAATGTGAGTGCTCAGAACAGGTCGCACCTTCTTCCTCCTGAGAAGGGGGGCTGGTCTGTACTGTGCTGGGGCTGAGGGGCTGCCTGGGGCCTCTCTTCTCCACGCAGACCACTCCTGGGCCCTGCTGGGCCTGGTTTTCGGGTTGCTTCTCTTCTTCCAGACTCCTCTTGGCCACTTCCCCCAGGAGGAGACCCTGAGTGGTTGAGGCTTTGTCCTCCTCATCTCAGCTCCATTCCTGTCTCTCCTTTGGTGATCTTCTAGAACATTCTGGTTACCATGCAGAATTTTTTTTTTTTTTGCAAAAGTCTCAGCATTTTATTATTATTATTATTTAAACTTTTTTTTTTTTTTTTTTGGGTCTCTTCTTGGGTGTAAAGGAAAACAAACTTTAGGGGCAGCTCAGTCAGTCCAGGGTCTGACTTCCAGTTTTGCTTCAGGTCATGATCTCAGGGTCGTGGGTTCGAGCCCCATGTCAGGCTCCGCACTCGGCAGACATTCTCAATCGTACTCTTTTGATGTCTGAGAGTTCTCTAAATTCAGAAACCATGCTCAAACAGAATCAAACTCGAGCTAAGGGAAAATTAACAATGTCAGCCGCATGGCACATATTTGGGGTTGGACTAGAGTAGGCATCAAAACAGACCGTGACGGGAACAGCAGTAGGAGAAGGGCTGGGAATTACCAGGCTAAGTCTTGAGTTCTCATAGGTGGCCGCCATCCTTCCTCTTCCTCCTCCTGGTGAGTGGACCAGGCCCACCCACCAGGCCCCACCTGGGACCATCACTGTCATTCTTCCCTTGGACGCTGATAGTTTAAAACAAGCCTAGGTACCCTGTCTTCTTCCATCCTGGGAACCCGCGGCGGCCACTCGCCTCTTTCTTCCTCCTGGTTTTGCGGATCTTCCCCAAGTGTGACACATTCCATGTAACCCAGCACTGGGTCGAGTGGACTTTTTGGTTTATGGTCTGGGACTCTCTGTTGGCCTCAGAGAAGAGTTGCCAGATAAAATACGGGATGACCAGTTAAATGTGAATTTCGGATCAACAATGAATCATTTTTAGTGCAAATATGTCCTAAATACTATGTTAAGAAAAGTATGTCCCGTGAAATATTCAGGACATATTTACGCTATAAAAATTATGTGTTGTTTGTCTGAAGTTCACATTTAACTGAATTTTCGTTTGCTAAATCTGGTAGCTCTCCCAGAGCCCCTTGCGTCCTGAGTGAACACGGGCTCCATCAGCTGTGTGAGGCGGCAGGTTCTAGTCTGGATCTGAGCCTGGTGGGGCTGTGTTTTCCCCACAAGGCCCTAGTGAAGGCAACCCACGGGCTAGATGTTCCCTTGTTGCTTCCTCCTTGGCCCTGCTCTGTGTCCTGGCGGACAATGTCTATACCTCTGTCCTGGCGCACTAGTGTTATTAGCCAAGGTTCTAGACCCAAAAGCTTCTTCAGGCTAAGACAGTATTGGTTTATCTGCAGGCCTGGTGCATAGCAGGTCCTCAATATGGTCAAACAGAGCTGGTGGCCTGGGAAGGACAAGGTGGTACCAGGCTCCCTAGGCCATGCCTGGACCATAGAGTCATCCTGTCGGCCACCTCCAAATGACTGGGGAAGCCAGCAGAAGCCACCACGCAGCTCACATAATGATAGCTTTCTCCTTTCCTATTCCAGACAGTTTGGATTCTTTAAAAAAAAAAAATTGCTTTTGGGAAGCAGCAGAGGGTGCGGGAAACCCAGAAAGCAGCCGCCTGTGGAAAACAGGAAAGGAGCGCCTTTAATTAACAGCAGCTCCCAGCTCCATCCGTAGCACCGGGCGGGCGCCCAGCTGAGAAGGGAAGGCCGCTCCCCCTTGCCGGCCAGCATTGGGGGCAAGTGGCCTGGACAGACCCTGAGAAGGAGCACTTGGGGCCCCTCAAAGAGCAGTCTCCACACGACGTCTTCACCCCTAACCTCTACCAGTTCCTTCCTCCCCCCCGCCCCTACCCGGAGCCGCTGCTGGGCTCTGGGCTGAAGGCTCAGACACACAGAGTGCGCAGAGCTTAGAACTGCTCAGGGCCACCCTCTGTTTCTTTCATCTTGGATAGAAAAGTCCCCTTTCAAGTTCTCCAAGAAATGATCTCAGCACGAGCCATTTACCATTGAGCACCGTCGTCGGACTCTGTGTTTCCAAGATAGTCACGCAATAGCATACCTAGTAGAACAGGGCCCTGCTGCGTGACAGGTTGGCGGCGTTGTATTTATTTCACAGATCCAACAGAAGGCCCAGAGACGGGGAACAACTGGCCCATGGTCACCCAGCAAGTGGTTCATTCATACGTGAGGGATAGGTACCATTGAAGCATCAGAGAACAAAAATGAGAAAGACATCATCCCTGGTAAAATGGGCAGGAGTACGATGGGGAAAGGGACAGGGCGACAGCGTGCCAGGAGGATGAGTCACACCTGGAGGAGGGAGAGAGTAATTGAGGGGGCAGGGGACCCTGAGGGAGCATGGACAGCCATGGCACTGAGGGGAGGGTGGACAGCCATGGCACTGAGCTTACAGGCCAGGGGCGGGTGTCTGGGGCTGAGGTTGAGCTTCTGCGTCATGGGTCTGAGGCATGAGGCCAGCGGTGTCAGAGGGCCAGCTGGCCTGCAGCCATGTGGTATGGACAGAGGACCAGGCAGGAGGTCCGAGACTAGTGTTGCCTCTGACCTTAGTGAAAGCGAACAGATCACCTCACCTCTCAGGACCCTCACCTGGCTTTCTTATCTGAAGCCTAGGAGGGGACTGGATTTGACCATTTTCTAAGATCTCTCTCTAAGGGCCCCGATGTTCTAGAATCTGCCTGAAGCCCCAGACTACAGCCTTGACCTGACAACTCCAGGCTGTGGAGATGATTGTGCAGGGCCTCTGGTGTATTTACTGAGCACCTACTATGTGCTGGGCTGCAGTGAGGTTAGTCCATTGGCTGACACCGTGGTTTGCAGAAAAGTGGTCTTTGGGGCTAAGTCCTTGCTGCCCCCTGCACACACGCTCACCATCGCTTCTGCTCACCGGGGCGGACAAAGGGATTTCTGGGTAGTTGCAGACACAAAGCCTCAGCAAGTTCTAACTTTGATCTTAGCAAAGTTGCACTCAGCAGCTCTGGTGTGCTCAGCTCCTCCTCAGGGCGTGGGAACCAATTTCTAAACAGATCTGTGTAAGCAGCGCCCTGCGAAAGAGATTTTTCCAAAGCCGGTGGCCAGGGACATGGGGCAACACCAGAAGGACAGGCTCCCCCACCAGATGGTCAGCGTGTTGCTAGGGACTAGTGTGTGCCCAGAGGACCCAGAGGAGGCCCTTACGAAGGGGAGCTTCTAGGAAAACCAGTGAGGAAAACCAGTGAGGAAAGGGTCTGTGAAACGGGCTTTCCTGTGCTGATGTGTGATGCAGGAGACGCAGGGGTAACTTTTAGAGCGTGTGTGCAGGAGCACAGGGCAGGAGAAGGGGAGGCCTGGGGGCCAGTGACCATGGTGAGGCTGAACAGCGTAGGAGGGGCTGGGGACTTTCACTTCCTTATTTGGTGCATTAAAATGCTACATCTTGACTCAAATCCTCCTGGTTAGAAGAGCTGTCTAGGGGACTGGCATCCCGTTGGCCTGGACGGGACCCCCCCTGCCATCATTCCAGCGTAACTGTGAATACCCCACCGTCCCCTCACAGAAGCACACTTATTTGGACGACGTGTTCTGTGGTCACCCTTGTGGCACTGAAACAAATGACCATTTTAAAAGTTCAAGTGACCAGAAGAGGAGAGATGGGTTTCTGGAAGAATTCCATCCGGGTTCCATGATGTGACTGAGAACAGGGCCCCTTCGATGCAACCACTTCTTTCCAAGACACTCCGCGTTCTTCTCGGTGAGGACTGTTTGTCATTGCGACACAGCACTTCCCAATGCCAGGTTGACCCCAAAGTTCTGACATGCAGAACAAAGAGTTTTCAAACTCCAAACCGCCAGCGAGCACTTTGGAGGCTGTTTTTGATTCTATTTCTCCAGACACTGACCCTCCACCCCTCCTTAAGCATCCATCGCCCTCCATTCCACATCTTGAAAATTTAGCACTTCGAGGACTACTTCGTATTGGGAGAGAGCTGCGCAGAGCTCTTCCAGAACAGTCACACTTGAGGGGAGGTTAGGGCTCACCCGGCGGAGAAGACATGGACCCCAGAACTCCAGCTCTGCTGCATGGGCTGGATGGCTGGATGCCTGGATTCCTCATGAGCCAAGTGGGCATTCTCATACTTTGCAAGAGAACTAAGCAAAGTAAAGAATTACTAATGGTGAAACTGAAGATATGACAGTAGGTTAGTGGGTGATGAAGCTGTCTGTGGGTCCGAGGCCTTCCTACAGTACTTAAGATAACCTCTGCATGTACCCTCCACTCTGCCGACAGGGCTGGCTCTGACCCCACAAGTTAAGGGTCCTGAGGCACAGACCCCTGGAATCCCAAAGCACTGACCGAATCTGTCCATGTGTCTCACCAGCGGATTTCAGCCCTTTCTCCTTCCCCTGCGTCCACAGACCCGAGCCGGCCTGAAGACATCGTGCACCTCACGATGGCTTTGGTCCTACTGGGTTCCATGTTCTGTGCCTGCACCATCCCGTGCCCTGGGGACGACAGCAGCCATCAAAGCCCTCTCTGCCCTCATGGATCTTGCACTCTAGAAGGAGAGACAGACAACCAGCCAGGAAAGAGTCGGAAAATGTGAGGTCAGGCAGCACTGAGTGGGTGAGCAGTGGGGACGCGAATCAGCAGACTAGGGCTGGAGTGTCGTTGTGACGGGATCACTGGGGGAGCCCTCTTGACCGGGTGACCTTTGGTGTGATGATTTGTAAGGTAAAGGCCCCAAGACAGAACCCAGTGAATGTTGGAGGAAGAATCAAGGCCAGTGGGGCCAGATGTGCAGATGTGAGCCCAAGCCGTGGGACGGGAGGCCACGGGATGGGTCGTCTTGTCGTGGTAACGACTCGGGGCTTTTGCGGGGCTTTTTCTCTAATTACGATGAGAAGCCACTGGAAGTTTTGACGGGAGGAGTGAAGTCGTCCGGCTGACATTTTGAAGGAATGCCTTTAGCAACCGGGTGAAAAATAGATGGTAGAAGGACAGAAAGTGGAGATACTTTAAGAGGCAACAGACAGGGTCATGATGCGTGGGGTGAGTGACAGCGGTGGGGGTGGCGAGAAGGGGTTTGGCTCCGGCTGTGTTTCGAGGGTAGAGCTTACGGGATTTGCTGGTGGGTTCGATACGGGGAGTGAGAAAAGGTGGGAACCATTGGTGATGCCAGGGGTTTTAGTCTTCAAATCTTCTTGCTGTAGAGTTGACATTGAGACGTCTTCCCCTGCATGTGCCTCCTCTGTGCTTCGCACTTGGCCTGCCTCTCGGATCCACCGCAACTCTTCTGCCCGCCGCGCTTTCCCTGCTCCACACACAGCCCCGAGCTTTCCGCGTGCTGGTTCCTGCTCTGCCTTGCGGGGGGCATTTCTTCCCCCTGTATCAACAGTGGCCCAGTCCTACCCACGGAGGTGGGGGTTCACAAGGCCGAAGCCTCAGGCCCCCTACCCATGCACCATCCCTTCCGCAGACTCAGAGACACTGTAGCCATCGGGTCTCACGGGCGTGTGTTTTGCAAAATTGGCAAAAGCAAAGTAAGCAGGTTAAGATGTTTGTCCTTTTCCGCCCTAAGGTGGCCTCCACATGCTTCTCGAGTTTCTTATGGTGTTGAAGGGGCTTTGAGCCGTTGGGGATCTGGCTGAGGGAGCACAGAGCTGGCGAGACATTTAATGTGGCTTCAGTACGATGAACATGCATTTTGTAGTCTCCCCAGCTGCGTTAAGGCATCCCTCACAGTTCTGGTATAGAAGGGGCTTCCGTGGATACCCCTCCGGCCCCCGCGCCAGCTCACGCGGCCTTCCATGTGCAGCCACGGGCCTTGGTGCTATCCTAGCCCACGCAGATCCCGTGGCATCTGTGTCCTGGACCAGATCGGTAGGGAAGCAGGAGCAGAATTTGCAATGCGGGGCATCAGAATCCGGGCTGTGGAGAGCTCTTCCAGTTATCAGATGTATAAAACCGTACAGAGGAAATTCTGCTTTCACTAACACCGGGTCAAAAGGAAAGTTCTCTCCTGTCAGGAAGCCACCCAGGATTGCAGCAGATACACTTACAGATGCACAGAGCTGACTTACGGAGGCAAGGAGGGCTTTTGGGAACCTGTGGCTGCTTGACACATGGGGGGCTGTGGAGGCCTTAGGGGATGGCTGTTGTGAAGATCTCTGTTGGGTCCTAGAATATGTATGTTACAGATTTTGCATATAGATATTGTGTATTTGTATCTGTGTGAGCTATATAATACACATACCTGTGTTTTCCATGTGAACAGATAAGGGGACATGTGTTACAAATTTTTTTAAAGATTTTATTTATTTATTTGACAGAGAGAAAGGGGGAGCAGCAGAGGAAGAGGGAGAAGGCTCCCCACTGATCAGGGAGCCCAAAGCGGGACTTGATCCCAGAACTCCAGAATCATGACCCGAGACAAAGGCAGATGCTTTACTGACTGAGCCCCCCAGATGCCCCGGTGTTACAAATTTTCTTCCACAACAATGAGGAAGTCAAGGGACACCCCTTGGTTTGGTCATCACAGGGGTTGCAGAATTTGGGATTCTCGGGTCAATCCATTGACAAGCAGGGTTTCCCACGTCTCTAATCCCCGGGCAGTTTCCAGGGACCTTTCCGAGGTGTCAGGAAGGGGCTTCCAAGTAGGGTAGGCGGAAGTCCCTGTCATTGACTGCCGGCCCCAGGGAGGTTGGTGAGCCAGGAGGGCAGAAGAACAGAATGGACTTTGCTTAGAGCTCTGTGAATGGGGTCAGGGGCCCGGGCCACCGAAAGGAGCAAGGGACAGTATGGATGTGAGTGTACACGTCGATTCCAAGGTGGATCTGCTGACACGATGGGGGCATCCGGCCCACCCGAGGGCTGGCTGCGAGGCAGGCGGCTACGGGACACGATGGGGAGAAGCACGCACGCAGGGACGTGATCAGGCCAGAGCTCCAGAATCCCAGACCTGTCCAAGTGGGGAGCAGACAGGAATGATTTCAGCTTTTGAAAACTGTACCCCCGCCCAAGTGTGGGTCTGGCTGAAAGGTTGGAAAATTCCGTTAAAATTCAAATAAGAATAATAGCACTGGAGTCACGAGTCTAGTTTTTATTTAAATGATGCTCCCAGATCTCTGTGAGTCAATCCAAAGCATAATTAATACTGTTTTGGTTTCATTTGTTTTTACTACAGAGGATACGTTTTGGTTGTAAGGGTACATGCACACATACCTGTGAGCTTACGTTTACAACACACCCACATATATTTGCCGTCCGGAAGTAACAGGAAAGATGAGAAACATCCCCGAGCGGGTGCTACCTGTCAAGGGGAGGTAGTGGGTGACTGTGCGCCGGCTGTGAGGGGCTTCTGAGCCTGACTCTGCAGTGCTCTGGCCCCGGGGACGCGCAGGGACCCCAACCCACCTGTATGCTGCAGACCTGGCATGCTTCCTCCCTCCTGTTAGAGTGTGTAAGCCCCAGCCCTACAGTGTCATCCCATCTCCCTCTCCTCACCAGCCCGCCCAGACCTGTAGTTTTGTAGCCCACCTTCCTGTTAGTTTTGACAAATGGGTACCCAGCATTTACATCTGCTTCTCATCTGAAAGAACGGAGGGGAGAGAGCCTGTAAGAAGAGGGGTCGTGGGATGGGAGCAAAGCTTTCAAAGACAGACATGGATGAGGCAGAAAGAAAGAGAGGGAGAGCATGGTGGAGTCCCAGCAGCCGGGGCATCATAATCTCTGCGGGGTCCGGGGAGTAAGAGGGAGTTTGCTTGTGGAGTGGTTGCCGTTCCTGAACTTCTCAAGGGCAGTGTCCTATCTACGCCGCTCTGTGCAGCCCCGGGCAGAGAGCCGCCCGTGACTGTGTTTCTGCCGATACTAAGGAAGGCAGGTCTGGACTGCGCTTGGCCGCACTCAGGAACCTAACGACCCCGGAATGTGGCCTGGGGCCGTGGTGTCCTGGCGCCGTCTGTCCCTGGGACTGGGATTCCTAGCCTGAGCCTAGACAACCTTCTTCTCTTGGTTCTGGCTCTGTCCTGGGTGAGCTTTCTATGCCTCACCCCTGGTAAGTCAGAGCCGAAGGTGGGTCACCCCTGCCCCCGTCGCAGCCTGACTCCTCATCCACACTAAGCAAGAGCCCAAGGGTGGCGATGGGGAGCTCCTCGCAGGAGATCAGGGACGCCCTTGTGGTTAGATGTGCGGGCTTTTCCTCATGTCCCCAGCATCCATTTTCAGGGCTCACAACAAGACCGCCTGCAGTTAACGCAGTGGGGCCTTCCTCGGCAGAGGTTCCTGGGCGTTTGGCCCTTGTGCATTTTTTCTTAAGCTTTAAAAAATGAAAATCATAGCTTTCAGCTCCGCTGGGCTGGGGAGACAGCCTGTCTGAGCTGCCTTAGCCCGGGACGCTTCCCCGGGGCCGACTGTGTTTCCGGAAAGAGCCAGGGTGCACGGGTCACCTTCAAATTGAGGGCAGAGACCTTGGATGTCGTCTAGGCAAAAGCTTTCAAGATTTCCTGGTGGCAGAGCTCTTCCTATGATGAAACCCCACTACCTAAGGAGGACTAGCTGTCCTCGGAGACCGGGGAGGGTTCAGAGATAACTCCGCGGGGAAGCTCAGGGCTCTGGAATACGGTTTGCAAAAACACGTCTAACCCTGCTGTGAGAGCGTCCCCAGAGCATCTGTGAAGCCTGCAGGCCCGGGGCAGCATCAGAAAGAATCAACCTATGAGTGCAGACGATGGTCCGAAAAACCACACAAAACCACCACCATGCTGCATTCAGAGCTCTTCTCCCCAGGTCACCTTCCAGTCTGCCAGAATGTCCCCAACCTGGGCGCCTGCAAGTCCCCACCTGGTCCATCCCCTGGAGTCTCAGCCTCATTTGGCTCTTCGTGGTTGATGGGGCGAGTCCCCTTCTCCTGGGCCCACTCAGTCCACCACAGCCAAGCCCCAGGGTCACCATCTTGGTGATAGAGAATGTCCTGCCACCCATGAGAAGGCTGCAGGTGGTCAAGGGGAGAGGGGCTGAGAGCCCGCCCATCTCCCAAGGATACTGTGGGGATGAGCGAGGGGCTGCGCCATGCAGCCCAGATGGAGCCTTTCCAGAAGTGGAGACCGCTACAGTTTTTTTTAGGGAGCGGGGCAGAGGAAGAGAGAGAAACCCCAAGCAGACTCCACACTCAGTGCAGAGCCGGATGTGGGGTTCGATCCCACGACCCTGGAATCGTGACCCTGAAATCTGACTCTCAATTGACTGAGCCCCCCTCCCCCCACGCCCCGGAGGCTGCTCATTTTGAGGCAGCTCCCGCTGACTTGCTTCACCCTCCTTCTCAGCAGCGTCTGGGGAAGATGTGTTCTTGGAGGTCACCTTCTAATTCAAAATCTAAAATTATTTTAGAAGAGAGTTTCACATTTTTACCTGTTCACAGCATGTGAGCTCCCTCAGCGTCGAGACCGAGATTAGCGCCCAGATAGCAAGAATCATTACTTAGAAAAGGAAGATGCCAGATGGTGGTCATGGTTGGTCCCCACTGACCATGACTCACAACATCACGGAAGTGACTGGAAGATCCACGGGGTCGAAAGTTGCCATTGCGGTCCACTGCCCGGAGGAGAGCAAAATAGGAAGTGGAGAGAGAAAGAAAGAGAGGGCGCCCGGGTAGCTCAGTGGGTCAAGCATCTGCCTTCGGTTCAGGTCATGATCCCAGGGTCCTGGGGGGTCCTGGGATCAAGTTCTGCATCAGGCTGCCCTGCTTCTCCCTCTCCCTCTGCCGTTCCCCCAGCTCATGCTCTCTCTCTCTGTCAAACAAGTACAATTTTTAAAAAAGAAGGAAAGAGAAAGAAGGGGAGGACACCCACCTTTTCTGATCACCTGCTACATGCTAGGCGCATTACACATATTTTTTGCACGGCCTTTCATTCACACAACCACTCTGAGGGGTAGGGATGACTCAGCTCATTTTACAAACTGAAGGAAGGAGACGCAGAATGGTACCGCTTGTCAAGGTCACACAGCACAGCGGTATCCTTCGGGTATAGCAGAAAGGAGGGGCATGAAGAGGCTGACAGGAAGAATGGGAGGGAGAGAGTGTGGCCATAGAAGCATTTTCTGGGAACATTTCAGAGGGGCCGTCGTGCTCAGCTTGGGGGGAGTCCTCAAATCCACAGCCCTTCCAGAGGGAAAGGCTGCTGGGACGCATCTACGCGCAGCTGGGCTGCATGTGAGTGGCCGAGTGGGAGGGGTTTTGAGGTTTTTGACCCTTCACAGAGGCCACCCATCTCTGCTGCCTGTATGTGCTCCTGCCGCCTTGTCTTCCAGGCTATTCTGCTGCTGGTATCTAGGACTGAATGCAAGAAAGGTTTGGAACCTTCCAGAAAATGATATTGTTCTGTACAATGGAGAAGGTTCAAGCAGAAGTTCTCGAATCGGACAGGGTCATTTAAGTCGTGGCTCTGCCACGGACTGTGTGGCTTTTGGGCAAGTTACTGAACTCCTAGCTTCAATGTTCTCAACCAAGAAATGGGGATAATAATAGTATCTCGCTCATAGGGCTGTTTTAAGGACAAAATGAGGTAATGTATGTAAAACACTTAGCACCAAATCTGGCACATATTAAATGCTCAGTGTCCACTGGCTTTTATTATTTTTAGTACGTCCCAGTTAAACAGCCATGATCTAGGATGCATCACATCAATAGAAGTTTCTAGAAAAGCAGCTCCGGTTTGAGACTTTTTGGTCAAATGTGTGCCCTGCTCTTGGCCGGTCTCCACGTAAAGCTAATGGGGGTGGTGGTAGAGGAAGAGCTGGTTTGGGGGAGCCAGCAGGACCAGTAACCGTACTTCAGTGGCACCCTCTAAAGTGCTAGGGTACAGACAGATTTTAGACAACCTCTTCTGGAACTCGGCTCTCCTCTTCTTACAAAAAAGTGTTTCACCTCCTGGCCCAAGATGGTGCCTCAGATTCCAGCAAGATCTATTTATTTGGGGTCTTACAGTCTTTCGGGGCTTCAGAAAGGTCTGGAAAGAGTAATGGCTTAAGCCATTGTCACCTGCATCAGAGGCTGACACGCAGCACCCATCCTGTAGCGTCTACAGTGAACATGTACTTATAAACGGGAACTCATGGTCTTAGTGAAGGAAGCCTCTGGCCCTTGTCCTTTGCTCTGATGGTTTGCACATGTGCGTGCTCACACATCCTGTTGGCTCTTACACACACACACACACACACACACACACACCCCTGCATGGAGCTCTGAGCAGGAGCAGGTGTAGAGAACCCATGACCAGCCTCACCTGTTGGTCCTCACCCAGCCGCCTCTCATGAAGACCCATCGACCTGGCTTGAGAAAGAGGCTGATGGATTGGCGCATCGTTTGGGCAGAAGATGCCCTCGGAAGCCCTGGGAAAGGAGCGTTTCCTGCAGAAGCTGGTGTGCGGATCACGAGGCTGGGCTCCAGGCAGCACTGCCCCGTGTAGTGGCCCTTCTCCATCCCTGGACTTTAGTCCCCTGAGTGGAGAGCGGGATCTGGGCATGGGATTGCGGGAAGCAAAGTGGGTTCCAAGTTGGATCTGGGGACTTTTTGTTTCTCCTCTCCTGCTACGAGCATCTTTCTTGTCTTCTTCTCCCGGCACCCTTAGCTTCCCTTCCTTTCCTCTGTCTCTGCGGGAAGGGTAGGAGGGGGCTTGCCAGGGACGTCCAAGAACATTCTCTTCCCAACTGAGCTCTGCCCATCCTGGATCTTACTCGTGTGTTTAGGGGGTGTTTTCTTACGTAACCGCCCTGTTCTGCAAACACTCCGTATCCCGGATGCACGCTTGGCTGTATTAAGGCCTCATGTCTGCTGGCGAGTCTGAGACGCCAGCTTTTCTGGAGTGTCTTTAGAACCCCCCGCCGCTCCCCCCTCATTTTTGACCCTTGTCCCCAAATGTTCTCCCTCCAGTAACTGGGATTTGTATCCTTTTTGTGGACAGGCATCTCCAAGCCTAGGGGCCCCCGAGGAGCTGGGAAGTGGCTTTGAGGGGTGTCTGTGGCCGTCCTGTTGTCAGATTTGTGGAAGAGAAAACAGAAAAGGAAAGCGGCTCCTCCCTTACATTAAAAATAAAGAAGATTTAAAATTTCTATTTAAGAGAGCTTTCCTCTCTTCTCTGAAAATAAATGCACAATTGTCTTGAAAACCCTCCAAGCCGAAAATACACAGTACTGATGATCCCACTCCATTAGGCTCCTTCCCAGAACGAGGATCGCTAACCTGGAAGGAGCCATCCCCGTGAGATGACATCAGCATTTGTGAGTTCGTCCTGTGCATCTTCTAGGGGAGGGGTCCACCGCTTTCACGGGAGTGTCAGTGGGGTTTGGGACTCAATGAAGATTAAGAGCCACTGCCCTGGGTCACTTTTGACCCTTGTCTTTTATCCCTGCGGACAATCCGTCCCCAAATTCTTTCTCTGCAGTGCCCCCCACACCCAGCCTGTCCCTGCTTGTCCAGGTGATGCCAGCTCCGAAACTCGTGCCCCTTCCTGCTCCCAGTCTCTCTCACCTGTGGTTTCCCTTCTGTGTGATGTGGCCACGTTAGTCCTCAGGTGCCTGGCTTTGTGGCATGTTCTCCACCTCTGACCTTTACCATGATGTTTATGACAGGGTGCTCTGGGGCCAGCCACCCCAGCCTACTACAGCTCCCCTCCCAAACTTCTTACAGGACTGGGAGGACCAGACCTCCCTGGGTTTTCATCCTGGTTCTGCCTCTCCATAGCTGTGTGGCCTTTGGCAGATTACTTAACCTCTCTGAGCCTTGATCTCTTCTTGTGAAAATGGGGATAACATGTCTCTGTCATCCTGTTTTTGGTGAGAATCGAAAGGGAGGATACCTGTAACAGACCTGGCATGTTGGGGACGCAAGGTTTTCCCCCTTTTCCTTCCCCTCCCCTGCTGTGCATGGCGTGAGGGTGTGGGGCAGGGATTGTCAGGATTGTGTCCTCAGAAGGTAGTGGGAAGTGAAGGGAGGGATGTATTTTAAAAAGCAAGGTGGGGTCTGGGGTTTAAGAGAGGTGCTCTGGGGTGGCCTTCCAACTTCAACCTTCTTCCCAGTGTCTGCTGTGGTGATCCAATGGGCTCTACCTGGACCCCAGAGATAAGCCCGAGGACGTTCTAGAAAACTGGCAGTTGTCCTTTCATATTAATGTCCACGCCCCTGAATGGCCCTTTGTCCCGGGATCACTTGGAGTCAAAATTGTCCCAGACTGTGTCTAGACTGTGTTGGAGTAAATGACTAGGAAGAGGAGCCCTCTTGACATCCCTGCTCTCCCCAAGTCCCTCTGCCTCCTTCCATTTGGCATTTTCATTCCTGGCCTGCACCAGAAATGGAGATTGCATTTGCCAGTTGATTTGTGAAAATCACAGAACCATTATCTTCCACAGAGTAACTTCTTAAAACACAGTCAATTTTTTCCCTATGAATAGTCTGTCGATAGCTCTTCTTGTGTCTGTAAAGTGCCATGGGCTCCTTGGAAGAAACGTGTTATCTAAACACAAGGTTTTATTATTCTTGTCATTATCATTATTTATTAGCATAGGACTCTTAAAACAGCAGTAACTATGGAATGCTATTATTATTATTATTATTTTGCTTTGGTTACATCTGAGTCTTATGATAGCAAGGTGTGATGTCTCAAAGACCAAGTCGCAGGAGGAAAATAAAATCTCTCCATGTCTGTGTGCCTCTGGTCATCTGAAGAGTTTGCAGCTTTCACGGACATTAATTCATTAATTCCCCAGGGTCACAGAGACATGAGCATGAATGTTCCCAGCTTTAGAGACAGGGAACCACCTTGGAGTTCCCAGGAGAAAGTTCCCTTGCACTGTGGGACTACTTGAGACTTTTGGGAAGTGCTGACAATGTCCTTTCTAGTAGCACAACAGGAGCCCTGAAAGCCGACACACTTTGCTGGCCAGTAGCTGTTGGAAGGGCAGGAATGATTATGTCCCTTTCTACCCCTTCCTCACCCTGCTCCAGACACAGTAACAACCCACGGTGCCACTGGACGCATCGCTGGTCCCACACGACCAGGTTGACGACATCACGTGGAAACATGCCGGAAATGAACAAGGTGCCAACTGCCCCAACGAACTCAACAGTTGCCCATCTTGTCGGCTGTGAGAAAGCTCCTGTCTCTCAAGGTTGGGTTTGGAGTTCTTGGGCAATCTCGGATCTTCGTGTGAACACAATCCTGCCTCCCCAGTCCTGCCAGGATTTGTGGCACGGGGCCCCGACATCCACCCGTCCATATGCAGTGGTATGACAAGGAAATGCAGTGAGCCGCACAGACTGTGGGCTGGGAGGCATGCAGACCTTGGTTTCAACCCTAACGTACCTCTTCCTTGCTATGTGATCTGGGGCAAAGTATTTTCCAAGCCTATTTCCTCATTAGCAGGATGGGAACCACAATATCTTCCTTGTGGGTTTGTTGTGAAAATTGTTCTTAATACACAGGTAGCCCCAGCCAGAGTAGGGGAGGGGTTGAGGGGCTGGAGAGGCCCCTGCTGCCCCAGGACGAGAGCTGACTGTCTTCTCCGCGATGTCACGTCGGTTGCTTGGAACGAGACATGGTAAGAGTGTCTCCTCCATGGAAGTCGGCAAACGCTACAAAGGAGGGCTTACTTTTTTGTCTCCCCAGAGCCTGCTTATCAGCACGTTCCAACATAGTAGACACTCAGTAAATATAGCTAACGATTAGTAAACTCAGGTAAAACCCGTGTTGATTCCAAATGTAGAAATAGAATACATCCATTATATGGAACACAAAATCACTGCTTGTTTTACAAGAAAAGTATATCACATCTGCCCAAAATTGATCACCCAGAAAGATGAATGTGTGGCCTCCTTTGGTACGCGGAGCTTGTCATTTAGATCTATTGCTTTTGCTTATTGAACTCGGGAGCATATTTTGTGTTGCTTTTAGTGACTCTAGTAATTGTTTGGCTGATAAGAATGTGCTGGCTAATCCCCAAACTGACAGGAAAAAACAAACAAACAGAGAGTTTTGGAAGTAGCTTTCAGTCCTTCCCTGAACAAACAGCTTGTCAATCAACAAACATCCCAAACTGTGCTTGATTCTACAACAGATATGAGAAATTTGCAGAACGATTCTCGAATGTATGGAGTTCATAGTCTGCGAGGGGTAGCTGGAAAGAAGACAGGGACATGTGATGTGCCGTACAAAGCGAATGTCTTTTGCAAATATATTATATGCTACAATTTGCTTCCCCATCTAGAAAGCTCAGCACAGAGGAATGAAGTGAATGTTTTCAGGTTACACATCTAGTAAGAAGCAAAACTTCATTTTGAACTCAGACAAGATCCTAGAGTTTCTCAGTCCTAATTATTAGGTGCTGGGATTAAAAACAAGCTAAATTTTGTAAATGGATAATTCGAGAGTAGACAGATCAGAGGCTAATTACGTGATCCCGGACAACAAACGCAGGGAGAGTGAGAATTGAAAGGGGGCAGGAAGGGGCGCCTGGGTGGCTCAGTAGGTTAAGCATCTGTTTTCCGCTCACGTCACGATCCCAGAGTCCTTGGATCGAGTCCCGCATAAGGCTCTGCACTCAGCAGGGAGTCTGCTTCTCTCGCTCTGCCCTTCCTCCTGCTTGTACTCTTTCCCTCTCTCTCAACTAAATAAAATCTTATAAAAAAAGAAAGGGAAAGAAAGAAAAGGGTAGGAATCACCATGTGGATCACAATTGCTGTGGGGGAAGCCCCATGGAAAAAATGACATTTTTCCTGCGTCTCGATGGACCAGTTATACATTTTTGTGACATTTTGCTCAACCATGAATTCAACCAGGTCTGCCCATCTTTGGCCCAGATGCAGCAAGCTGTCTGCTCTGACTGGTAGGACCAATAGGGAAGGGCGGAGTGTGCAGTACGGTGACAGAGAAGGCCTCTGCTCCATTCTCCGACCATCCTACAACATCAGCAGAAAGCCAGGCAACCCAGTCTTGATATGAGAAGCCCAGTCTCTCTTTCTTATTATGTGAATCTCTCTCAGCTTTTCTCCTTATTCCCCACCTTCTTTCCTGGCCTAATTTTTTTTTTTTTTTTTTAACATCGATGGGCTTTTCTGACTGTAGCCAACCCAAACACGACTCCAAATAATAAATATTGGAACAAGGATGGCGACGCCACTGTTTTGCTGGGGGCAGGCAATCCTTCATTTCATACATCATTTACTACCGTACTAGGGAGCAATTCTACAAAGCCAGGAAGGATTTAGAAAGTTAAGAAAGGAGGGGAAAACGCACCAACCACATCACTACTCTATCTCCATTATCTTGTAAAGTTTACTGATGCACAACAAGAGGCAATTTATAATGGCGCCTGCGACTGTGCTGATTTACACAAGGAAGAGCAACATGGTGCTAACCAGCGTTTCAGGAGCATTTCGTATTTGTCACAGGTTTTATTGGAAGTGTGGCAATTTTTCTCTGTGACCCAAATCTGGGTTTTCCAGAGCGCAGTTTGAATGGAAAGCCAGCAGCCATGTACTGCGGATGTCCAAGGTGGCCCGGGAGACAGTCTGGGGGTCTTCGTGACCGAGAAGTAATAGAAACTTGCCAGTTCGCTCTGGCAGCCGCACTCCATCCTTCCGCCAGGATCCGGGAGCCTGTCTGCAGGGGGAGGGAGGGATGGGGAGACAGAGGCGGGTGGGAGGCGCCTCTGCAGCTGCTCCACTCCGCTCAAGAACCCCTGGTGTCTGCTCCATCCATCCCCCACCCCCCCAGAACACAGAAGTCCTCTTAACGTCCCTCGCTTTCCCCGACGGCACTCCCCTGACACATGTGACAAGTCCACACGGGTGACCCGGAAATCACACCCAAAAGAAGTCTCTTGACCATCTGTGGTCCACTTTCCAGACCACCTGCCTGTCCCTGGCCCCTGTCCCGGCCAGTCACAAAGCACTGAGGTTTGCAAACCGGAGTTGTGGCCACTGCTGACATGCCTTGCCAGCCTTCCACCGCCTCTCTCCTGAGACATTGGGGACCTGAGGAATGGCCTCGGGGCACCTTGAGGACTGTTGGAATGGAGTCTCAGTTTCTTGTCCCAAAGAGGAAACAAAAAAAGCCAGAGGTTGGGGAGCCAGCCACAGTCACGTCTCTGCGCCGCCCCCTATCCCCAGCTTAGCCTCCTGGGGCCCTTCAGGGCAGGCCTGGGTGGTCTGCTCATCAGGAGTCCCGAGGGCTTCCTGTCCTGCCCACCTCCCGCTCTGTCCCTCATCTCAGGAAGATCTCATTTGTCTCTGTCCCCAGGAGCTCCTGGGGTGGCCTGGGTGTCCCTGAGCAAAATCCCATTCTGTGAGTCCTGCGGATCTGCGGCAGGTGACCGAGTCGACAGAGTCACTCCCCTCCCTCTTTCTAAGAATTTAGCTGCAAGCATTCCTTTTCCTACCCCTCTTCCCCGGCCTCCCCAGCCTCTTCTAACTGTTCTGCTAGGAACCAAACCCACGCCGCGGGAGTTGCCAGCAGACGGCTTGGTCCTCAGAGGACTTGAATTTGAACTTGGTGAGACCCCTCTGGTACGTTACTCAAGACCTCAATTTCTCAACGGCAATGTGGGGATATTCTTGTATCTGTCCAGTGGTATGCTCGAAAATGTTGAACCACTAGTTCTAAAAGAGAGGAAGGAAGGAAGGAAGGAAGGTAGTTAGTTCCGATGCGATAGCATTCGCCAGTGTTTGTGGTGTAAATACTTGCATCATGGCTAATTATAAGCCAGCGCACCCTGATGTCACTGAACGTGGATCTGGGGAGAGGGTACACTCTGAGAGCTGGCTCCAGCCCACGCCTGACCCTGTCCAGTGAAGTTATGGGAAGCTTTAGCCAGGGAAGGCATAGGCAGCTCCGAGCACAGCAGCTGGCATACAGTTTATAGTGGTTGTACCTCACACCAGCCGCGGTTCCCAGCTTGGGGGCTTCTCTTCTTGCCTTTGAAAGCAGCTAATGGATCTTCCTGTGGAGAAAGCCAATTGCAAATGATTTTTAAATATTATGAGTCTCTCTTTGCTGGCTTCTGATCAATTGTTCTAAGCAACCTTCTTGGCAATAACCCAGGGCCAGCACATGGGCCTTGGGGTGGCGTTGGAAAGGGAGTCATCCAGGCCTCTCCCTGCCAGCGGGAGCGGGGATCTGTGTCTCGAGAGCCACACCAAGCTGCCTGGGCCGGCACCCCTGCTCATGTGCCAACCCTGCCACATGCAAAACATTGTCTTACTTTTAGCAAGTTCTGTGTTTATGTCTTTCCTAAGCAACAGCTTTGCTGCCGGCCACATCCGACAAAGGAACAAAGTCACATTGTTCAAAGCAAACAACTCCAGTATCAGCTGGAACGAACAGACAATCACACTCCCGGACCTTAATCTTCAAACCCAGCCGGACAAAGCAGACTGAAAAGACTCAAGGCCACAAGGCAGCAACACACACCTTTATCTGCTTTCAAAGGGTGTCTGTCAAGTTCAGGTCTTATGTGGACTGCCCCCCCCCCCGACTGTTACTAATATCCTTTTAGAAACCTGAAAATAGCATGTCTTTCCTTATGGATGGGTCCTGTTCCGGGTGACTATGATGGATTTATTTTTTTCCCTTGCTAACCCCAGGTTTAGAGGAGGACAAAAATATTTCTTTCGCATCTCTGTTCAGTTTTTTAAGGTCCCCGTAGTGAGACTATCGTTCTACCTTTTTAAACTCGGTCTCCCCATCTGTTGGCCCAGACAAGCCTTCTAGACTCTTCTACCACTTCGACATCCTATGAGTCTGTGAGCCATAGCCCCTTTTCTGGTCTCCTGCCCAGAGGTTGCTGGGGGCTGACTGGCAGGAAGATGGACCGAGTGGAAATTGACCACACGTGGTTTACTACTTGCACACTTACATGACAGCACATGGTTCCCAGCCCTCCGAATTCATGATCCTGGGCCCTCGAACCCTCTAGAACCTTTTAGAGAACCGGGCATTGGGACAGCTGAGAGGCAGGAAGGCACAGGACACAGCCACCTGCAGAGGTGGGCCCTTGGAGAGGTTAAGTATCTCACCAAGGAGCCGTGGTTGGAATGAAAATGAAACCTTTCCAGCCAGGCCGGGTTCCGTGGTGTTGCCTCTTGCACACATTAAAAAAAAAAAAAAAAAAAAAAGACTCTGCTTACTTGTCAAGCACCCGGTTAGGAATTGCTCCAGACCCACTCGGGGACTGTTAACTGCGGTGCAAAGGGCCGACTGGGAAGGCGGGTGAATCAGTCGCTGTGATGGCCTGGCCTGGCCTGGGAAGCGATAACCTTGCCTGGAGAGCAGCAGGGGTGGGCCCTTAAAGACCTCAAGGAGGCGGAGCTGAGCCTTGAGAAATGAGCAGGATTTCTCCAGACAGAGGAGTGGGAGGGAGGGAGCTCCAGGAAGAGGGAACAGCTTGGGCCAAGGGGCAGAGACACGAAGTGCCCACCAGACTGTGGACATACATGGCCTTTGCTTGGCATATGGCTACACTTCCTGCACAGAAAGTGAAAGAAGGCATGATTTTGAGCTCACCTATCCATTAAAAAAAAATTATTTCAGGGCTCTCTGGGGTTCTAGGTCTGTGATGAGCACAGTGATCGACACAGGAGGAGCACACGATGCTCCCCAGCTGACCCACGCTCCTCCTTCCCTTATTTTCCAGATTCTTCTCTGGTCCCTGCTTTAAAGACTGCCATGACCTGAAGGGACAGTGCTGTCCTCACAACTCTCAGCGCCATGATAAACTTCACCATTGGTCAGGACTTGCTATAACCCTTCCATTGTCTTGAACTCTTATTTACTATTTATTTATTTGCTTATTTGTTTATTCAATCGTTAGAGAGAGAACATGTGAGAGCAGGGTGGGGAGGGAAAGAGGGAGAGAGAGAATCCCAAGCAGACTCCCTGCAGAGCACGGAGCCTGACACGGGGCTCGATCTCACGACCTTGAGATCATGACCTGAGCAGAAACCAAGAGTCAGAGGCTGAACTGAGCCACCTCAGTAAAAAAACAGCGCCCCGTTATTTACATTTTTTAAAAAGATTTTATTTATTTATTTGACACAGAGAGAGAGATACAAGTAGGCAGAGAGGCAGGCAGAGAGAGAGGAGGAAGCAGGCTCCCCACCAAGCAAAGAGCCCGATGCGGAGCTCGATCCCAGGACCCTGAGATCATGACCTGAGCCGAAGGCAGAGGCCTTAACCCACCGAGCCACCCAGGTGCCCCTGTTATTCACATTTTTAAAGTACTATTTAGTTCTCTAGCTATTTTTAAATCAACTTAATTAGGGTATAATTTACGTACAATAAGATGCCCAGGATTGAAATGTATACAGTTTGATGATACATGCATATACCACACAAACATAGTCACTGTCCCAACACAATAAAACATCCTGTTGCTTCAGAGAGCTCCCGAGTGCCCCTTGCCCTCATGGCCAACCCCTTCACTGCCCAGCCAGCCAGCCCAGGCCCCCACTGACCCGATCCCTGTGATCCTAGCTCCATTTTCCCTCTTCCAGAATGTCATCTGAACGGAATCAGATGGTAGATGGTCTTTTGTGCCTGGATTCTTTTGCTCAACGTTGCTTTGGTTGTTTCTTTTGTTTGTTTGGGATTTACCCATGTTGAATGTATCTGTAGATTGTTAATGTTCATCGTTGAGGAGTCATATATTACATAAGTACAGAATTATTTTTTCATCTCTTCCTCTACTAAGGGACATTTGGTTGGTTTTCTCCATGCATTTTTCTGGTCTTGCCTTTCCAGCCAGACTGTGAGCCTAAGGGTGGGAATGTGTCTCTCATACTCTGTCCCCACCCCAAAACACCTTACCCAAGGCCCTTTTGGATTGGATTCTCAAATGTGTTGCTTCATTGAATTATATTTGTGGAGAAGATGTGGTCCCTGCCTGTTAAAGTCTTATAATCTAATTACGGAGGCTGCTACAAACATGAATCAATTACTCCAAGGCAATACATTCATCTCTTCGTTCAGCAAGTGTTTATTTTAGGGAAGAGAGAGGACATGTCTATGAATATCTAAAAACACAGCACAGAAAGTAAAATGTGGCGTAAAAGAAATTCGGAACAGGATCCGCGGAAATGGAGAGCAAAGTGGTGTCTTTTGCTGAGCCGCTCGGGGAAATCTGGGAGAAGGAGCAAACGTACAGGTCTCAGAAGGGGGACAGACTGTGGACTGACCATGTAGGGCTTATCAGCGGCAGAGGGAAGGGGAGCGAAGTCACAGAAGCAGCACTGGGCATGGCCGGAAGCAGCTGGTTGTGGGTGTGAGCAGAGTGTGAGACATGGAGGGCGAGACGGGGGGCTGGGAAGACAGGACAGGCTCACACCACACAGAGGGCCTTGAATGCCAAGCTAGGAAACCCAAATGCAAGTTGAACACGTATTACAAGCCCGTCAAACACTTACTCTATGCTATCCTCCCTATAAGGCAAAACCCCCTCCATCTCGGAATTGTTACATCAGTGACACAGGAGAAGACTGAAGCTAATAGGGGTAAGTAATTGAACATGGTCACACCAGAGGTGAACATCAGAGTCAGGACTCAGCCCTGATTTCTAATAACTGTGGTCTTTCTGCACAGCAGGTGGTAAAACATGGGAGGTGCAAACATCCCAGAGTGTAAAGGCCAGAGAGAGCCTTTTTTGTTCAAGCCATAGAAATAGGGTTTTGTTGTTTGTTTCTACAGGATTGAAATAGGGTAAAATTCTTACTGTTAATGATACTACATGATACTTCGAGAACTTTATATTGTCCGAGGGATTTCATATTCATTATGTCATTAGACCCTCATAATAATCCTGACAGCTCAGCCGGTCAGGTTTTGTTCCTATCGTTAGCAGTATTAGTACCACTATTATTCCAGAATTTTCAGGGGAAAAACCCCAAGACCCCAAAGAGTTAAGAACCTTTCTGAAGGAACTGCAGATGACTAGCCAGGACACAAAGCCGCATCTCTTGCATGGATTTCCATATTGGAAAATAAGGAGGAAGGATTCTATTGGATAGAATTGACTGGAAGACCAACATCACCGAACCAAACCAGCTTGTCTCAAGCCCTCCCCAACCCCCTTCCCGGCGCACTGTTGGCCTACGGGCAATCTGAGAAGGGTTTAGAACAAGTCTGAAGCAGAGCTTTATTTTGAACACGTGTGAGTCAGATGTCTTTTCTGTAACAACAGAGAGTTGAAGATGTGGGTCACCAAGCTTTCTGCCAGTGTCAACATTTGTCCTTCTCCAATCCTCAGGGCCACAGTCAGAACTGGGAGGGACCCCTATGTCATTTTGCAAGGGTGCGAGACGCACGGACCATCCCTGCACAGTGGCCTCACCTCTGCCCACTCACTCCCCCCAGCCCGACGCTTCTTCCTGCCCCTGCGTTGGTGAGCTCTCCGCCTACATGGGGTCCCGAACTGACCGGGCCGGTGCACACTGTGAACCAAGGCTTGGCTGGGAACAAAGAGTGTTTCCAGAGGGGATGGCCCCAAGGAGCTCACCTATGTGGTCATTTTGCCTCAGGTAAATCCTGAACAACCAGGAACAAAAGAGAAAGAGGCCATGACCAACCGCAAGGAAACATCGCTGTCAGACAGAGCTTCTAAAGAACCATCTGGAGGGGGCCAAGCCTCCTACATGGCGGGGGCGTGGGGGCGGTCCCTTTCCAAGAATCTACTGCCTAGCTTGGAATGTCCCAAAAAATTTATTTGCTTCTGTGTGCACATGATCTCTGAGGCAGTTTGCTAAACACATCAATGAATCATCTACTACCCCCATTTTTTGCCACCTGCTTCCTCTGTAATCCAGGACAACCTGACTTCCACCAGCCCAGTCAAGCCCACCCCAAACACGCGGGGCTCCAGATAGAAATACTGGTCTTCCTCACCTTGCATAGTCACTCTCCTTTTGAAATATACACACTCTGTGAAGGGACTCTAGAAATAAATCTTAGCTCAAAGAAAATAAAATTCTCTACACATGAATTAGTTTCTACACTCCCAACCAGCAACCAGGCAGTAGGCAAATAACGGTTGCCCTTGGTCATCACTGGGAAGATAAAGAACTATCAAAACAGGGGCCAGCTGCTAGCAGGTCTGTCATTGCCCTGTGCCTCGTAGGAAGATGCAAACAGCAATCTTTGGCCGTAAAAACCATCCGGTCCATTTGGTCCTGGACAGAGTTTGCGTAAGTTCTAAGACCAAAAGTCATAGCAAAATGAAACCTTGCATATGAACACTGACCTTTCAATCACTTGAGAAAGACACCCTCTCTCCCTCTCTCTCTCATGAACACAGCCGCTTGCTAAGAGCAATCTTGAGCTGGGAGCTTGAGGAATTGCTGTAGGTAGGAAGAAACATCAGCTCTGGAATTCAATTAACTGTCACCATGGAGGCTGGCGTCAGGATGAGTCACTCCCCTTCAGCAAATGGGCATGGGGGCTTCGAGCCTCCACGACGAATGGTGATTGATAAGCCGCTGCAGGATCAGGACTCTGGCTTCCCAGGCTCCTTCCCTCACCCACACACATTTCCCATCAGCACTCAGTCAAGAGATAGTGGCAGAGCCTGTGTGAGTACATGGGAGATGCTGTCAAGAATTTTTCTTATAGTCTCTTCTTTCATTTGTAAGTTTCACGGGCTTCAAAGCTCCTGAAGAGCAGGGACCCCTGCTTTATTATTTCTTCTCTCGCGGTTCACATCCAGATTCATGCTCAAGGGGAGAAGAAAAAAATGCTACCTGATGTCCCAGGTGGCAGGCACTATTATTAGCCCCACCTGCTAGATGAGGAAGAAACGTGCCAGGAGGAGCTGGGGCTCAGTCCCAGAAAGAATGCTGAGTGCACCTGCTCTCACCGCTGGCTGTGCTGCCCCTCGAAGAGAATGGTGTGTGTGTGTGTGTGTGTGTGTGTGTGGTCTGACACCCATCACCCTCTATCAGGAGTGTCCCCTGGTTCTTTGGAGCCTATAAACCTCCTTCCACATTCTAAGCTGGGGCAGTGACAGAGGCTGCCACCCTTAAGTACAGAGGAGCCAAGGCACTGGCGTGTACGGAAGAGCCAAGATGAACTACTAGGGGAGCTTCCTTGTCCCTCTTCCCACTTTGCCGTGGGAAGTAAAGTGTGGGCCTGAGAATGGCGAAGGCATGTTCCCCCGTTCTATATGATAGCGTGTGTCCGATCTACACATAGTCTATAGAAGTCTCTACAACACTTGATAGGGAAAACATGATTTTGCTCTTTCCTTGGTCATGCAGTGAATCAGGCTAGGACAGATTGGTTTAGTTAGTTTTTGGTGTTAGTTCCCCCCAGCTCCCCCACTCATCTTCCAGAATCCTCTGGCCCTCATTTCGCTTTTGTATGTGCAGATACAATCTGTGACACAATTGAAAGGTAAAAGAAATAATCTCAGTGAAGGATAGAAAATTTCACCCCCAAACATGGTTGCACTTAAAATTGTTCAAGAACTGCAGGTGAATGTTAAAACATAAGAATAAAAATTCAGTATGAATTTGTCCACAGTGCTTAGAAAGAACATGTTGGAAATGTCACATGTGTGTGTGCGCATGCGCATGTGAGTACCAAGCCAGCGTGGTCAATGGGCAGATGCCCAACATTCGAGGGGCAAAAAGAATGCAATCAGGTACTCTGACCACATGGGAAATAGCCGCTGTGAGAGCTTTGGCCATCTCATTCACACGTTTTGTAAACTTCAGGTAGAGGACAAACAACAGCCAGAAGAATGGCCCCCGGGCGGCATCCTAATGCAGACTTGAACTTGGATATCGTGGCTGGAAACTGCGGAAGAAGTCGTCTGAGGTTGGGTCTGCTTGATGTTGGAGCTTCCCCGTCCTTCCTAGCGTCGCTTGTTTTTGCTTTCTTTGCCTTTGTCCTTGCTCTCTGTCCCCATTTCCCTACAAAACCAAACACGCTTTCTATCCCAGCTTCACAAAGAGAAACCGATTCCAAGAGGAAATCACTTCACAGCAAGTGAGCCCTGGGAAGAATTCAAGACTGAGGAGCCCTTGTAATGAGATTAAGGGAAAAATGCTTTTGTGCAAGCAACTCAGACCCGTCCTCAGTATGTGAAAGGAGCCAAAACAAACACGGGCATTGTTTTGGGAAGGAAAAGGTTAACAAGCTATGAAAACAAAATTAGAGATATTTTCAAAGCCTGACCCTCAGCAGAATGAGTAGAATGTGGTCTGCTGATGCCGCAGCACTTCCCTCCCCCTGACATTTATCCTGCAGCTGGGAGGGGGCAGCTGGGGGGGCAGCCTCCACTGTGACGTTCCCAGCAGATGATGCGGGAGCAGCACTCCGCAGGACCGCCGCACCGCCTCCATTGGGAAGAGGCACAAAGGTCCGAGTCCAGGGGAGAAAGACACCTCGCTCCTTGGCCCCCTTCTTAGAAATGAGCTTAGAAAACATTCTTTGTGGAACATGTCGACCTCGAGCACATGTTCTCATCCGCCCTCTGGCTGGCAAATGGAAAAATTCTGAGCTTGTTTCCATACTTTGTGGTCTAGTAATGACCCTCAGGACAAGGCCGGTGCCTTAGTTTCCCCATCCAAGCAGTTGATGTTTATTGGGTACCTGCTGTGTACCAGCTGAGGGCTGCCTGCTGTGGGTATAAAGTTGAAGGGCCCATCCTTGTCTTTACGGGTCTCACAGACTGGGAGGACAGGGATATGCAAAGTTATCATTGTCGTATAGAAAGCCTGTATACGTAATGTTTCTCAATGGGAAAAGTTTTCATTGGCTTCCAGATCTAACAGTGATGGGGGTAATGTCAGTGGACATTCGATACGCAAGGAGAATGGTGTGTGTGTGTGTGTGTGTGTGTGTGTGGTCTGACACCCATCACCCTCTATCAGGAGTGTCCCCTGGTTCTTTGGAGCCTATAAACCTCCTTCCACATTCTAAGCTGGGGCAGTGACAGAGGCTGCCACCCTTAAGTACAGAGGAGCCAAGGCACTGGCGTGTACGGAAGAGCCAAGATGAACTACTAGGGGAGCTTCCTTGTCCCTCTCCCCACAAAAACCTTGCCAGTGCCCACCAAGGCCCAGGCATCTTTGTTTAACTCAATGCACACCGACCACCTTAGTCATACATCCTGCTGGTGATGACGGTGAGAGGTTTTATAAACAGAATCAAGAGCCCAAGACAAAAACGATGAGAACGTCAAGATGTCTATGGTGGGTTTAATGACAAGGCACCCAGATTTCTCCAACAAGACTTAAAATCTAGCTTGTCGTCCTGAGGTCTCAGCTCTGCTTTGCTGAGAAGTGTTTTATATGCGCACTCTGAACTTTGTGCAGACTGAGATGGTGCGGCCAATTCTCAAAGTCTCCATGATTATTTTATACCTGAGACTTCACAGCCTTGGCTGTTGATTTTCCAAGATCTGAACTGATGAGATTCTTTCCCACACATCAAAAAGTAGAGATATCAAAATGTGTGCGGAACAGCGTGGGCTCAGAGTGGAATGGCGCTGCGGGCGGTAACTTAACCTCATAAAGCAGGAGCTCCAACCCTTGGGTGACAGCTCTGTCTTTTTTCTGAGTCTTGTAGCAATAAGTCAAGAAATTTGGAAGCACTTTAATGTCAGTCTAGTGTGGAGCAGGTAGAACAGCGATGCTTCCCATCCCTTCTTAATTCAGAAAAAGAACCACCGATAATCACCCCTTGGCCCTCTGGCTAACTTCTGGTCAATGACTAGGTCCCGGGAGTTTTGTTAACCTAATGTGAAGTTAACCAGGCTTTTTATTTCCAGATTTATATGAAAATTTTAATTCTCTGTGCAGATAAGTAGTCATTTCAAATGTCCTTTATCCCTCAGACGTAAGGTTTCTTTGAATGTTATTCAGTGAGCTCTTGACTACCTGGAACAAAAATTACTAATGCTAGCCCAGCTTCCTCTTCTGCTTCTGGGTGATTTTCCTCCTTTCTTCCTGCCCACCCAGGTCAGGAATTTCTACTGTACTGAATAACATGGGACTTAATCCATGAGGTGTTTTATGTGAAATAAGACGTTTGGTATCGTTTTTTTGTTCCCCTGGTGAATGAAGCTTACACCTGAAATCCTTAAAAGTCATCCGTATTTATAGATGTCCTAAAATATTTCCCACATTCAAAATATACCCAAAGGCCTTCTTGATATCTCTGCGAGGTATATAGACATCTTAAACTCAGCATGTCTAGAATGGAGTTCCTCTTCAAGCCCCGGGGCCCCTCCCCCACAAACCTGCCCCACCCCCAGCCTTCCCATTTCAGCTGGTAGGAACATCTTCCTTCCAGCTGTTCGAGTCCCAAACCTTGAAGGCATACTGACTTTTCTCGTTCTCTTAGCCCCTCCATCTACACTGTCGGGAAACCTCCCTTCCTCAGAATACATCCAGAATCTGACTGCTGCTCATCAGCTGACGAACCGTCACCCTTGCCCACCATCATGACACCGTGGATCATAGCTGTGACCTCCAACAGGCGTTCTTGCTTCCAGCCTTGACAACAACACTACTCTCAACACACCAGCCGTGACCCTTTGAAAACGTGAAGGAGGTAGTGTTACACCTGCTCGGAGCCCCTCAAGGACTCTGGCTACCCAGGGATGCCCTAGTCAACACGTGGCCTGTGGAGCCTTCATCCCATCTTTTCTTTCGATCTGCCACTCTTGCCCTGACAGTGCTGGGGCTAAGTCCCTCCCTGAGGACAAGTTCCCTTCTCACCTGCATGGTGGGCCCACCCTGACCTTTACTGAACTCGCCGGCCTCACTGGCCTCACCTGTCTCCTCGGCCCTCTTCTCCCACTCTGGTTTTGGGGGATTTTTGTTTTGTTTTGTTTTGTTTTTGTTTTTTTGTTTTTTTTTCCATAGCACTCCTTCTCCCCTCCCGTGGGGTCCAGAATCTTCATTTACTGATACACCCCTGGCATCTGAAGCAGCTTCTGCTATCCTAGGTATTCAATACCTGTTTGTCGAATGAATGGATGACTCAGGGAGCCTGTGCTTGGTGTTGCAAAGGGCAGGGGTCTGCAACTCTGTGGACCAGGTTGAGGTCCTGCCACTTACTAGCTGTGGGACCTTGGGCAAATCTCTTTACCTTTTCGAGCCAGTATGTAAAGTCATGACTATAAAGTGCCTAAGATAGCGCCTGACGTATGTAAACATTCAATAAATGGCACTTCATGGTACTGTAATTACTGTCGTCTACACCAACAGCTGCTATAACCCGGCAATGACCTCAAAGGAGCGCCTACGGAAGCTCACCTTCCCACGTCAGACCATAAAGTAAGGACTCGGTGAATGGTCTCCGGCACCTGCCATGCTTCCCTCTTGCCCATCCCTGTGGCTCCTCTATTTAGCAAGAGGGAGGTGGTGAGAAGGTGTGTCGATAATTTGCTCAGTGACATTGAGCTTCGATCCCCACAACTTAAACGGCAGCCCTGAGAGCAGGTCAGTGGCTGGTAGACAGATCCCGGCTCCTTCTTCCTCTCCTCCCCCCTCTAGCTGGTTCCAACTGGCTTCTTCGTCATCATTACACTCCAAGGAGGCAGCAAGGGGCAGCAGAACGGCCTGGTTTTCAGAATCAGACATGATGGGGTCCAGTCTGAGCTCTGCTGCTTGCTCACTTTTCCTATCTGTAAAATGGGCACGATAAAATTCTCTCCAGTGGAATTTATAGGAGAATTAAATGGAATACCAGGCACCTCATCCCCATCCACTGGGTCCTCAGTGTATCCTGGAAGAACCTGGTGACTTGAGAGGACTATCCCTCCCATGAGATAATCAGCACTTTTTGCGTTTTTGAGAAGGAAGTGACTTGGTAGTTGAAAGGTCTTCTCCTGATGAAGGTAGAGCTAGTCCAGGAGAAATGGAACATGCTCTGGTGGGTGACCGGTTCTCCCTCAGGCCTCTTCATGTCTGAGATCTGTGACTGCAGTGACGTCGCTCTCCTCTCCTTGCCACCCGCCAACCCCCCACCCTATAAGTCGCCTGATTCGGCTCTTGGCATTGCAGAAACAGAGCTCTGCCTCCCTGTGCCTGGTCACACTGCCAAGTCGTCACTGTAGGACGAAGGCACAGAACAAAGGAACACTCAGAGAACTCACACCGAGTAGAAATGGGAGAGAAGCAGGAAATTTAGTAAATCCAAATTACAAATGCAAGGTTGACTGCAGCAACATTGAATATGCAAGTATAATAAAGCATGTTTGGAGGAAACATCCCCCAGCCTTCTGCTTTATTTAGGGAAGACAGGCTTGGAGAGACACAGAATGATGGACAGGTGTAAGGACGGAAAAGAAGGTGGGGAAGGTCTGAGAGCTCTGGGCATGCCCCATGACGGCTCAGCACACAGGCTTAGGGCCGGGGCAGGGGTTTAAAAAAAAAAATTCATCTGAAAAAAAAAACAAAAAACAAAAAACTGCTTCCAGAAATACAGAAAGCCTAGGCCCAGACTCGCACTGCTGTTTTCGTGCTGTTTCCCTGTGATTCTTTGCACCCCCTCCCCTCCCAAAGTGGTCCAGAACCAGAGTGTGTTGCCATGGCAACGGGCTCAGTAGGGGAGCCACTCAGCGTTACCCAGTAATTCACATCTGTGCTCGCTTTTCTCCCTCCCCTCTCTCCCCCCTCTCTTTTTATCTGTAAGTGGAAAGCAGCTCAGGAGTGACGACACCCTGAAGCTGATGGTTCTGGAAGGAGGGAAGAGGAGACCTTCTTTTGGGGGGATATCCCCCCCCGAAGTTCCTTTTCCCTCCCCACGGGTTGCACTCCCTCACCTGTCGGTGGAAGGAGCTGCCTCAGGCAGGTGGGGCCTCTGGGGAAGGCTGGGAACCAGCCGCAGCATCTGACCTTTGCACAGGAGAACTTCTTCCTTAAAGGCTATGGAATTAGGGAATTAGCCTGCGGGCTTTTACAAGCTCCCCTGACTTCTTGGGGTTGGGCAGGTGGGTGGGGGCCAGGAGAAGCAGGATGGAGTTCTCCCAGCCTCGACAGCCGAGCGCCCACAGCCTTCCCTTGGCCTTCCCTTCACTTCCTTCTCTTCTCTCTCATCTGCTTCTCTTTCTTTCTTGTTTGCAAATTCTCATCCTGCCGTCCATGCCAGGGTCCAAAGCAATGGATGACGAAACAGGCCTGGTCAAGGATGGGGCTTGTTCAAGGTTGATTTGGGGAGAGGCCAACTGGAGAGGCAATCGTTCTGCCCCTTTGCTCCCGCTCTGCTTTTGCAGAGTTCTGTGAAGTCACAAATACCGGTTCACCTCCTCTCCGCTGCTTCTCCTCCCTGTAACAGTTAACTACCCGTGCCTTCTGCTCTGTGCCTGACGGAGCATGAGGAAGGAAACCAGCAGCTCTCAAAGAACTGGTCCCTGCGGAAAAATTTATTTGTAAGTGCCACCAAAATCTGAAAATGATGAGGTTATTATTGTAATGGCATGATTTTTAGGAGACTCTTTGCTGGTGTCGCTGAGAGCTTGGATCGCTTCATCTCTGTGTAGCTCTGCTTTCCCTGTCCTTGCTTTCTAAAAAAGTCTGTCTCTTTATTTCTTAAATAAGCCATCTATTCATATGATCGCGATTTAAAAATATTGTAAAGAACTTATTGTGAGAAGTCTCCCTCCCGCTCCTCTGCCCCAGACACCCGTTCCCCTTCTGAGAGCCGAGTACTGTCATCGGTTTGTACTGGACACATTCAGAGGCTCAGAGGCAAATGCATGTGTGCATTTTCTTTTCTTTTTCCTTTTAATCCTAAGTCCTAAAAAGTAGGGTTGCAGGACTGAGATGGTCCTACCCAGGGAACATCCCCCGACTTGTTTGGGATCCAATTTACTTTATTAATGAAGTCTATACTTGATTCAACTCTCTGTGTACAGACTAAATAAGTAAGTTCTTCGATAATCACAGGCTTTTTTTTTTTTTTTTTTTTTTAATTTTAAGAATCACCTCCCTCCCCTGTCATTTCCCAGGATGACAGAGAAGGGACACAGTGAGCCAGGTTGTGCGTGTTGCTCTCTGCCTGGCAAGGAGCAGGTGTTCACTCATCGTTGCCAGGTGAAGATGGCAGGGGTGGTGGGAGGCAACCGTCGCCAGCTGAGAGCCAGCCCACTTGGGAGAAACAGGATCCCTCCGACAAGCTGTGAGGCTGGAGAGAGCGCTGACTGCCTTTCTCCCAGGAGCTAGGCTGCTAGGCCACCCCTAGGCTTCCTTCTCGAAGGAGAGGACCTGCAGTCTGCAGGCGGCTGGGGAGCAAGGGGAGAACGGACCATACGGCTGGCTCGACTTGAAGGGGCTCCCTCCATATTTCAGTCAAAGCTGCTCAAAATGGCTCTTGTGGGCAGACAGGGCCTGAGTCAGCCAGTCTGTGGCCCTCACTGAGTGCTCCCTGGGTCCACAGCCCCCGGCCTGGAGCCGAGAAACCAGACACGAGAAGCCTCGCGTTCAGTCCCTCCCCGAGCTGTTGCGAAGCGGAGGGAAGCAGGACAGACACGCCCGAGAAAGACTCAGGAGCCCATTAATATGACCACAGAGACCGGACGGATAAACAGGCAGGGCTGATTCTGACGGAGGCCCAGGCCTGGGGTGGAGCGTCCCTCCACGCCGCTAGCTGAGCTATCCTCGCATGCTTCTAAGGCTGTCCCAACCTCAGTTTCCTCATTTGTGACGTGGTCTCACAATTGTGGTGAGATCAGAAAATGCAAAATGTCTTCTGGGAGCAGGCACACGGCAGACACTCAACCACGGGTGGTATTTATGACTATTCTGATAATCATTCTAGAATACGCCTCTGGAGAGCCATAGGGAAGCATTTCGTGTTTCTGTTGCCTCCGCCCCCTTCGGCAGGTGAATCTCTTTCCTTTCTCCTGTCTCACCTCTGAGCCTGGTCTGGTGGTCTTCCCAGCAAGGCCGGGCCTGGGTGAGATGCACCTCCCAGGAGGATGGTGGGGACCGGTGTTGGCGCCATTGGGCCAAGTCGAACGGGAGGGTCCTTGCTGTGTGTTCCGTCCCTGGAGCCCGTGGGCTGAAGGGCAGAGCTGGGATCAGAGGCCAGGAGATGGAGCCAAGGGTCAGACGCCAGCAGCAGCCAAGCTCTGCATGATGTAGGGCTGGGAAACCAAAAAGTGGCCGTGTGGTGCTTGCTGGGTTAAGTGAGAGAAGCTTCTGGCAAGGTGTATCTTTTCTGTGAGGCCACTGAAAGCCAGAAATGTTGGAGCAGTCTCCTTCAGTTGGCTCTACTCAAGCTCTGTGGTGGGAGAGCTTGGGAGGATGGCACATGGAGGAAGACGCTGCCTCCCAATGGAGTGGAGCATTGCCAAGGCTCGTGCTAGAGCCCCTGTGGCAGCAACAGTCCTGTGGAGGCCACCATCAGAGGTCTCTGCCTCACTGGGACCAAGAACGTGCCTCCTAGCCAGTTCTCCTGCCTCCCCTTGGACTCCCGCACACACACCTTCTTCACACAACCACCAAGTGATGGCCAAACACCGCAGACCAAACCCAACCCAGCCCTCAAGGCCCTCCAGCCTTGGTCGGTTTCCATCCTAGCCAGGACATACACTGGAAGTCCTCCCTACCTTCCTCCCGAGTCACCTTTGCTCTGATTTATACACAGCAGACCCATTCCTGCCCTGAGGCCCTGACCCAGCAGGTCCCTTGTCCAGGAATGCTGCTCCCCACACCTTGTAGAGCTGGTTCCCTCTCCAATCCAGGATTGAAGGTCAGCTCTGCAGAGAGGCCTTCCCTGCCTGCCCACGTGCTGTCCCATCCTGTTTTGGTTCTCTGCTCTGCCGGCTAGACTGGGAACTCCCTGGGAGTGGGCCCAGGGCCCAAGGGGACATTTAGGTTCCCAGGGAGTTTCTCCTTGGTGGCCCAGGGTGGGGACAGCATTGTGTGTACCATGTCCAACGAAGGACCTGAAAGCACACTTGAAAAAGCCAGATTTCCATAGGAGGCGTGCCAATGGGAGAAGCAGCCCGGGAGATTAGGAACCAAAACGATGCCAAACCTGGGAGATTAGGAACCAAACAATGCCTCGTAGAGGCGAGCTGGGATGGAGAGGACAGCATCCTGACAGAACCAGGCCCCACAAGGCCCCCTGCACAGGGCTGGGTGAGCTGGGTGGGCTGAGAATCCCGACCAAGCTCCGTCTCTGTCCCAACACCCTCTGCCTATCTCAAGAGCCCTGTCGAGAGCGCTTTCCCACCGAAAGTTTGAAATGACTGTCAACAGTGCTCTTCTTCAATCTCGGTGGTTGCTGCATGACCAGCTGGGTGTCTAAATATTTTTGTGAGTTCTAATGCGCCGTGTCGATGGGAATATAGACCAATAGGCCAGTTCTTGCGTTGCTCGCCAGAGACGATGCCGAAAAGAAATGTGTGTGGATTTTCATGATTTGTCCCCAGTTAAGGCCGCAGGCCCAGGTCCCTCTAAAATCGTGACTCAGCACAGGAAACGTGGTACCAGTTTTTGCCTTTTCACTCTTGTTCTTTCCCTTTTCCCTCCCCTGCTGGTCTTACCGCATTCCTTTTTGATGGTGAAAGACTCAGACCGGGGAGCCCCGCAGACCATCGGCCCGCGGGTCTTTTCTGCCTTCGTCGCCATCAGAAGGTAGAGCGGGTCCCGTGAAAGGCTGGGTACCCTGCTTGTTCCTGGTGGTTCCTTTTGTTTGCTCTTCGTGTTTCTGGTGGCTCGGTTTTGAAATCAGGAACATGCGCAGGGAGAACGAGCCTTGCCTCTCCCTCTGAGGTCAGAGCTTTGACAGTGTTTTGGAAATTGTAAAGTGCACACGTAGTAAGGAATTTGGTTGGTGGGGGTTCCTTCTTCCTGGCGGGGACTGATCCCAGGCTGGCCTGTTCCTTCTGTCGTGATAAAGCTGCCAGGCTTTCCTGACCATCCAGTCCAGGGACTGTACGTCTCCAGGAGAGGCAAGCCTGGGGCTTCCCCTGCCCTAGCTGGGAAGGAAGGCAGGAAAAGAAGGCTGCCCTGGAGGGAGAAAACACACCTAAGAGCCTCTCTCACAATGAGTCCTTGGCTCAGAAGCCCACGTTCTCTGGGGTGCCGGCGGCGGCAATGCAGGTTGGGTCCAGTTCCCAGATTTCACTTAGCTCATCTACTGATTTCCATCAATAGCCCCTACTGTGGCCTAAAATACAGCTATAGCTTCTTCCCTTGGAGTCAGGCCGAATATCTCTGGGTTTGGATGTGCCATGGAGAGTCTCTCCTCACCCCTACTGCAACCTTGGAGAAGCTGAGCCTCAGGAAGGCAGAGTCTGTCCTTGTTGCCAAGTAGATCGGGGTTGCCGTGGACAGTTGCGCAGGGTGGGCATGCAATAAATGTCTCTGGGGAAACTTGACGAGGACCACATTCCTGCTCAACTGTAGCAGGTGAGTGTGGGCAGAAATCTCCACCTGGAGACAAGGCACCATCTCCTTAATCACAGGTCATACTTCTAAATCAGAAATTCTCCCAAAGAATCAAGGCATGCTGTCTCCATCGCATTTCCTGACCCCTAAGGGTCACATTTCCCTGCATCGGGCTTTGCACATAGGCAAGGTTCAATGAATGTGCATGAGGTGGGAAAAATGCTTGCAGCCAAAGCCAGCCTGTGAACTGCGGGAAGAACTCATGGGCCTAACATAAACTCCAACAGATACAAAACAACATAGATGTTAAGGTGATCTGTGACTCGGGGAATAGGAGCCTGGCCCAGCATTGCCCATCCACATCTGTGGAAGGGGAGGGAGCGCACGTCAGGGCTGGATAGACAGATGCCTTTATTCCTTCTGCTTGGTATTTCCTGCAGTTACAAGGAGATGTCGGTGACACACACATTTGCCTTTTCCTGATTATACACAGTGTCGCTTGGTAAAAACCTACACGGTCTGCAAGGATACCTTCCGGCTGAACATTAGAGCCTTTTCTATTATGTTTAAAAACAAAAACACGAGACCAACCCCTCCCTGCCGTTTGCACATAAAGTGGTAGAAAGGTGCAGGGTGGCCCTGGAACCACCTGGCTTTCTGCTGTCTTTAAGGCTAAGCTCGGTCATCTGAGGAGCCGTGTCGCTGCTCCTGAGTCCAGACGACATAGGGAAGCTCCTGTGCCTCTCGGGGGCTCACCCTTCCCTTAATGTTCAGTCCGGCAAGAAGAGATGTTTGGGACTTCCCACAGGACACTGTGTCCTGCCGGTTACAGGGACACGGGGGAAAGCTGAAATGTAGCCTCGGCCCTCCAAGAGCTCACACGGCGACTGAAGAAGCAAGATGAGCCCAGAGGCCACCAAGCACGGCACCAGCCCTTAGGGAACCCACTCCAGGGACTTCTGCAGCAGGATCTGCTCCACGGACACATGTAGGACCTGTAGGGACGGAGCCGTGGGTCCTGCCGTGCAGACTCTGAGAATCTGGCTCATTCACTGGCAGAGTTAATAAATGTTTCTCTCCTCCTCCCCCTACCACCCACCCTGCTGCGCCCCGAACCTGCGGGCCTCTGCCATCCGCCCTACCCATCTGGCACCCCATCCATTGCCATGGGCCATTGTGAAGTTTCTGGCCCATAGCTCTCCCTTAATCATCAAATGTTTTAGAGATGTCACCTACCTAAGTGGGGAAATTGAGACAACCAGAGAAGTGCGAGTTTTGCCCAAGGTCACCAGGCTCCCCGTTTACGGGAGGGGCCTTGCGGGGCCTTGAGAAGCCAGCCCGAGGCCAGAGGAAAGAGCAGGCAGGCCCCAGAGCTAAGCCCGCGGGCCCGACCCTCCAGGGAGGTTCACTCAGCAGCCGCTTCCCTTCTAGAGCCCCGAGGCCCCTGTCTGCACACATGTGAGGGAAACATCCCTTTTCCCCTTCCGGTCCTGTCCCACGTTGGTCACAGACAGGCAGATGGAAGCGCTGTGTGACCTCAGCCCAGATTTATGCACCAAGACTCACTCTGTGGCAGAAAGTACATTCCTAGTTTTCACAGATGCCTTCTTGTGTAAGTACAGAAGGACCAGGAAGCAACCCAAGAATCTGGGCCCGGCCTGTGGTCACATGAGACATTCCTCCTGGCATTCCGGGTTGGGCTTCCTTGGGGAAGGAGCCAGGTAGCGTCCTCTGTGGGTCTTTATCTGGGCCTACGTCATGGGTGGTCTTCAGGGCCTGTAGAGAACTTGGGCCCTAGGCCCACCCCTGCCCCTCATCCTCATGTGAGAAGGGAGAAGGACAGCCACTGTCCCTGAGGTCTTCTGGGATGTGGGGAGGGTCATAGGCCCAGGGTGGGTGTGCATGGGGCCTTGTGCACAAAGATAGCAGAGCTCTCCTCTCCATCTGGTCTGGTGGCACTCGTAAAACCAGCTGTACAGATAAGAAAGATGAACCTGTTGACTAATCCTAGGTGGCACGATTTTAAATATGACTCTACCCAAAGATTCACGTGCGCGTGCGTCAGCTGACCTGCCTTGTGACCGCCTGCCCCAGGAAGATACACGATTTAGGACAGTATATTAGGAACTGTCAAACATTCGGGCAAACCCTCGAGTGTCTTCTCAAAATCCTCAAAACCAGTTTGATAAATGGCAGTTTTCCTAATTCCCTCCTGCTAGAAACAGCCACGGAGGCTTCTTCAGGCACAGCTAATTCTGTAAGCTCCAAAACATTGATTTGGGGATGGCTATTATAAGCAGCTCCCCGCACCTGGGTCAGTCTTCAAGCTCACCACACCCATCTGGCTGGAGCCCTAAAGACGTGGATACAAAGGGCCACAGTCTTTCCCTCCCCAGGCAAATAACCCCATCCTAAGCCCCTAGAGCTGAAGATGCCTGGACTCAGGGGAGAGCTGTTTGCAGGAGACGGGGGGGGGGGGTGAACAAGGGGGTATATGCGGGGGTGTGGGGTGCTGGTGCTGGCAAGGCCTCATCTTTTATGCCCCTCTCTGGTTCTCTGGTTCAGGCTCAAGCTCCAGGTAAGGAGGAGGAGTCCTGTACTCATGACAGTCACCGTGCTACTTTGGAGACCACCTCGGAGGTTGGACTGTTCTTTACATGGTCATCCTGGAATCCTTCACCAGGCCAACCACCAGGCCCCACGACGCCACGAAATCCACATGAGAGCCTGATCTGAATTTCCGACCCTTGGCTTTCACAGACATACAAAAGCTTCTCCCAGTGACAGGGCTAGTGACGAGTTTCACTTGTCTGTCTGCAAGGATAGTGTCTTAAATGCTTTCCAGGACGGCCGTGAAGTGCTGGGATGACTGAAGGCAAAGGTAGGACCTCTCTGTACTTTGATTTTTAGTGCAGGCTTCGTGTCTGTATGTCATTATTTTTTTACCATGCAGGTGAGGCAAGAAATTAAATTGGGCTTCTTAATGAGGGAGGATAACCAGGCCCAGAAATACAGGATCACAGGAGAGCTGGAGAAGCTAATGTGTTTGCAGGTACCGTTCATGCTTTAGGCCTCTGTTGCTGGGTGTTCCTCCTGCCACACACACAGACACATGCACGCACATGTGCACACACAGAAACACACGCATGCGCAGACACACGCACACAGACACAGACATGCACATGCACGCACACGTGCACACACAGACACACACACATGCACAGGCACACAGACACACGCACACACACAGAGACACACACATGCACACACACAGGGACACACATGTACATACACACGTACAGACAGGCACGTGCATGCACACACAGACACATGTACAGGCACACAATGCACACACACAGAGACACACGCACAGACACACTACAGATAGATCTGTTTTTGCTTTCCCTTGGTTTCTCAGGAAAGAAAAATCCCCCAGGATCTTCCTTTTCTGTCTGCCTGACAAACCTAATAGGAAACGTACATTAATCTGTACGTGAGGGTAATGGTTTTTCTGCTGTTTCATGTGTGCCCCGTCAAATTCATGGATCCTGAGGAAGGAGGAGCCCCTGGGGGAACAAGATTCACCTCTGTGGGGCCAGGTGACCCGCCCCGTGGGGTGCTGGGTGAGGCAGACAAGGGGTCGTTGCTACCCTGGGGTTGGGGGGAGTCTGTCTGTCCCCCCGCACCACTTGGCCTTCTCTGAGACGGAGAATGGAACACCGCCCGTCCGAACACGAGGCTGGGAACTGGATCTCCACCCTCCTGGAGGTGGGGAGGGTGGCTTCAGACAGCCCAGCCCCAGGCTGGTCTCCCAGGCAGCACCCGGCGAGACAGGCAGAGTGAATGGGGTTGGGGACCTGCCGCCTTTCATGGGACCAGACGTCTCGTGATACCAGGTCTCCAGTGTGCCGAAGGGACCCCATGTTGCTTCTTGAGAGTCACTAGTGAGCGTTTCCTTCACGGCAGTCCGCTCCAGGGACCGGGCCAGGCCCTCCACACGTCAGGGCGGCTACTCCACCGACCCTAGGAGCTGGTCCCCTGCTCCGAGGCCAGAGGGGTGCTTGCCCCTGCTTCGGAGTCCCCTGTGGAGATAGGGGACGGCAATGTTGTGGTTTTGCTTCTAGCCCCAGACCACCCTTCCGTCTCCTAAGTCACAAGAAAGTGGAGTTTGTCTTCAGACCAGGTCGGACCATCAGCAAGTGTTTATTTGCTCTGTCTTCTCCACCTGCCACAGAAATGTGTCCCTTGCTAACCTCCTGCTCCCACCCTCCCGGGCTCTACTACTCGGGACCACAGGGCTGTGGGTGCTGTTTAAAGGAACTCACCTCCTCACGTCACCACCTACCCATGGCTACGTCCTTGGCTCTGGTGACAGTGAGGGCAGGGGCGGGGGCACAGGAGCTGAGAGGTCCGGGGAGGCAGAAAGGGGCTGAGATTCTGCCTAACAGGAATGGGTGAGGGGAGCTGCCCTCTGAAGGTCACTGTTCTGCCTGGGGGCATCCCCCAAAGAGGTCATGGCACCCCCACCTGCCCCAGGGAGCCCCATGATTCTTGAGAAAGGTACTCGGGCCTGGGATAGAAGCAGAGAGGAGCAGGAACGGGGACTCTGCGGTCTGTCTCCTACTTGCCAACCTATTCCTCTATGACCTTGAGCTGTTTCCTGCCTGGCACTTCTGCTGCCCACAGGGGAGGCAGGCAGGTCCGCTCTCGCAAGGCAGAGGAGTCCCTTTCAGAGGGCCGGTTGTGGCCCAGCCGCTGCAGAGGGAGGCCCTGGCAGGCCTCGTGACAGTGGCCCCTGCTTTGGCCTTTCCAGCTTCCAACTGAAGACGCCAGGAAATGGCCAAGTCAGCCCCTGCCGCGACACCTTCTAGAACCAGAAGAGGCCCTTTCCGAGAATCTTGCCGAGCCCTGAGGGTGAGGAGTGTCACATTGTGCAGTGGGGAACGCGGGCAACGGGGCCTCCACTTCTAAGTAACCTTTACCTCGGAAGCCGGCCAGCCCTCCACCTGGAGACTGGCCTTTGATCACGACTTGTCACCTCCCAGGAGATGTTCCATTTTCCAAGCAGGTGAAAAATGAACCCGATTAAAAATAGTCACCTGGACTCTTCACAGAGTCCCCTAGTAAAGCGAAACAACCCGTGCTCTGCCAAGTGGCAGAAAGGCCCGCCCTGCCCCTCGGTTCCAGGACCCAGTGGCCAGTCAGGTTCCCACTGCACCAAAGGCCGAGGCACCCTCCGGCGGGGCACCCCACAACACCCCCCCCCCGCCACGGCCTGGAACCCCAGGGTCACGGCCAGGCTCTGCTCTGGCCGCCCTCACAGCCCTCCCGGCCTTGGCCGCTGGCTCTGGCGTTCACTTTGGTGACTAGGGGCCACGGTGACCGTCCGCACCCCTCCTCCTCCTTCCAGCCCTCTCTAGCGCTCCATGGCCCTGGGTTTCTGGAGCTTTCTCAAAACTGTGGATGCATTCCCAGTGGAAATCATGACATTTTCCGTTTCACATTACGTCCTCCACAATGCCTCAGGAAAGGAGAGGGAGAGAGGGTGGGGCCGGGGGGTGGGGAGGCACCCGGGGCCTGGGAGTCAGGCCCTCTCTCTGCCGACAGCGGGCCCAGGCCTCCGCGTATCCCGGAGTCACCTCCCCGCGCTCGGCAGCCAGCCTTCCAGCATGTTCGTCTCCAGTCGGGGGCCGGATGGGTCGGGGAGTGGCCTCTTCGCTCGGCTCCCGTGGCACAGCTGGGGCAAGGCGTGCCTCTCCACTTGGCTGTGTATGCGTGTGCATGTGCGTGTGTGTGTGTGTGTGTGTGTGTGTGTGTGTGTTTTAAACTTTACTTTCCACTGCCATGGTAACTGTTCCATGTTTGGCACAGGGAAAGAGGAAAAAAAAAGCCTCGGAGAGAAGAAAAGGAGCTCTCAGCGCGGGGCTGGCGGCCCGCCAGGGTAATCATGCCGTGGAGCTGAAATGAGGCCTCTGGCGGGCAGCCAAGTTACAAAGAACAAAGCTGTCAGTTCCTAATGTTGGCGGCAAAGCTTGTTTGGCACCCTTATATGGTTTCCCAGAACTCCCTGCCTTGGCCGCCTTCCATTCCCTTCAGGGCAGCAAACAGGATTAGCACAGCTCCGAAGTTGTTTTTCTCCGCTCTCCTCCAACTGTTCCAGTGACATCATCCCGCTGTATCCATTGGCCAGCAGGGCGGTTTTTTTTTCCCTCTCTCTCTCTCCACCTCCCCCTGCCCGCCTGCCCTCCCTCCCTCCTGCCCTCCCTCTCTCTCTCCTTCAATCTCTCTCTCTCTCTCTCTCTCTCTCTCTCACACACACACACACACACACACCCCTCCACTCCCACTTCCTTCCTGTAACCGCCCCCTCTCCCCTGACTTTCTTGAAACGCTGTGTTTTAGGTCATTCTTCTTGTCCAGCTTCCCCGTTAAATGAAAAACGCCCCGGCGCTTGTACATTTAGCTGAATCAAGCCAGACGTTGTATTTTATTTTTATAACTGAATTCCTGTGAGATAAAAATCTCATTTTCCTTCGCAGGCTGTAATCAGCACTCGCAGGGCTGTGGTTTCCAACGGCCCCATCTCCCGCTTCCTTATGAAGCTCCGCTGAGAAATCAGCTTGGCTCCCGGTCAGGTTTAAAGGGCCCGCGGCCGGGCCCACGTTGCTGCTTCTCCCTCCCTCCTTTTCTCTCTCTCTCTCTCTCTCTCTCTCTCACACACACACACACACACACACACACACACACAGACATGCACACGCAGCCTCAGCTACACAGACAAAGGGCGTAAAGCTACCCACCAAGATAGAGGAACACACAATCAGGACACAGCGTCATCTCTCTCCCTTTGGAGAAGGAAAATAGGTGACTACACGGAAGCCAAAAGCTGTTTCCGAAAAGGCTGGTTGAAAGCAGCAGGCAGGCAAGCGTTATGCAACTCATGGCTGGGTTCACGAAAGAAACTGAGGTTCCCGACGGCACAAATGTGCCCCCGCCCCCCCACCCCACACCTCCCCACCTCTCTCTGATTCATGAACTAGTTTTCAGATTCATGAATCACTCGGGAGCCAGCAAGAGAAAAATGAGTAGTATTGATCTCATTTCAATTGAAATTGGCTCATTAGGGCCATTCTGGCTGCGGACACCTTTCCACCACCAGACACTGGCCGGCATCCGAGGTCTGCAGGCCGGCGCCCCCACCTGCGGGCGGGGCAGGAATCCTGGGGTGAAGCCTTCTGCAGAGGGTTCCCCTTCTCATTATCATCAAATGGGTATAATAAGATCTTATTATTAGATGGTGAAGGGACCGTGGCTGGACGCCACCGCCTTCCTGCAGCGGATCTGTTGCCTGCTTTGATGTCCTCCCTCTTTCTTTGTTTTCGCTTTTAATAAATCTTTGAAGAGGCATCTTGGGGAAAATTTTTTTTTGGATTTCTGGTGACTTCTCATGGTCTACCTAAAATAGAAATTCACCTTCTACTGAGTGACTGCAACTGCCAGGCCGACTAGGACATCTTCGGGTTTCTTTGTTTGAAGGCTAAAAAGCCACTTTTACCTTCTGTGCTCTCTTCAGCAAAGAAGGACTGGTGGGTACGGCTCTTCTAGATTTGGGGTGATCTGATTTATGTAAGGAAAGGCTATCCACCCACTGGGATAACTGCTTTCACAGGGACACGGGGCTCTGGGATTTTATGAAATGGGCGTTTTCCCTTCCCAAATCAAGTAATTAATGCTTTTTTTACCAACCATCCGGGGAGTGGGCAACACAGAGAGAGACTTGAAGTCCCCAGGCAGGTTCATAAGGGCTGCCCACCAGGAACCTGATTCCTCCAACCGCCTCTCCTCTCTCTGCTTGAGTTCCAACTCAACCATCTTCCCTCTTGACAGCCCCCCACCCGCCCCCCGCCGCCCAGCCCAATATGTCAGACCCATCCTCACGGTCGAGAAATCGTCTCTTCCTCTCTGTAACACCGCTCATGTGTGAGCAGATCCTCGTAGGCCATTGGCTTCAATTTACGGTTCAAACGGTATTTTGTGTGCTTTCTGCCCCCAAGTCCTCCCACCGCTACCCTCCCACCCCTGAGAGATTTACAACAATTGACTGGACAAATGCTTTTCAGAAACCCTACAGAAGTTGGCAGCCACCTCCCGAAAGGGATTCGATGCTAATCTGCATAATTTTGGATCCAAGAGTTTAGAAATGAGATTCTTATCCATTTACTTCAGACACACAGTCGCGCCATAAGATGCATTTTCCTTGGCAGGGATTCGATGATGTGACCTTCCTCCCTTTAATGCCTGCAGCGCCCAGAGAAACTGAGAGCGGCCCAAGAAGGGGAAAGAAGATGTGTTTGTGTGAATTTCAATCAGCAATTGGTTCAGAGGCAAAAAAAAAAAAAAAAAAGAAAAAAAAAAGAACTGCTTTGCATTTCCGTGAGTTCTGCGTGAAGGTGCCTTTCGGCTCCCAGCCGTCTAAGCATTTTGGGCTGAACCTGCAGCCAACCACAGTCCTGGGCCTGCAGGGCCCCAGGGGTTAAAAATCACTCCCACAAATTTGCTGGCTGGCCTCAGAGCAAATGGGGATAGTGGGTTGGCTCATGTTTTGCATTAACTCGTTTGCTTTTTTTCCACTGAAGCCTCCCATTCTGTGATAAACCTGAGTTGCTAGGAAAGCTTTATGTAACACCCACTGGTCTCAGCTCCTCAGAACAGCAAGTGTTCTGTTTCCAGAGTTCCCCATAAACCTGGCAGCACATCAAAACCTCTGTTTCATAACAGACCAGAAATAGGATTTTCTAATAACATTCCAAGGACTGGACTTATCGTGCAGAGGTCTGGACTTTTATGAATTGTTAACGGTTAACTGCACAGAGACCCCCACGACGCCCACCCTGCTATCTTTGGGGTCAAGGATGGGAGGGGACGTCGGAAGAAGGTGGTTTCTACCTCCATGATCTGTTACTTTGTGACCCGAGGACCCTTTCAGAGAATTTGCTAAATAATCTCAAACATATTGAGGAACTTACTCATGTTTTAAAAAAAGAAAAAGGAAAAAAATTTAAAAAAACCACCTTCCTCCTGCTTCTTCCTTCATTCATGGAGAATGTGGTTTCCTTTTATTCGGTTGCCAGACATGCTGTCAGTTGCAGATTTAACCCCAAGCTTTCCTTTGGGAGAGGGCAGCTCTCTTCGAGGGACACACCTAGCTCGGGGCACCCAGGCGTCCTCGTGCAAGTGACGAGCCGCACGTTACAACTTCGCCTCACGAATTGCGGGCCGGTGGGAGGATGGCAGAGAGGTGGCCTCGCTGTCCTCCCTCGCAGCCCTCGGCCGTCCGCCCCGCCTCGTCCGGTCCCGGTTTAGGTTATGACAGGGAGTTCCCTGCACAAGGCCATTTGGCCTGTTTGGATGTCACTGGGGAAACCTCTTCCCAGGGTTCCAGCTGCATAACTCTCTGTTCCATCTCCATCAGTTGAGCCTTCCTTCTGGTTCTGCCTGGAACAGCGTCATCAGTTAGCACGTGGGTATCACCTCAAAACAAAAGAAGCCGCAGGTGCGGCGCTGCTGGGGACAGAAGGACCCGGCATCGGCTGGGCTCACCTATGGGCAGAGCCCCCTGTGACTCCAGCAGCAGAGAGCGGCCACCACAGCACGTCTTGAGGATGCTCTGGTCTCCTCCTCTGTCCCCAGCACCACCCTGCCCTTCTTCCCTGGGTCAGCTGTCTGGCCTCACCCCAGCAGCCGGGAGCGGGGCTCATTCCCCTGACTGGGATCCCAGCTTCAGCCCCACCAGAGCCTGGAGCCCTTCGGTCCACGCTCCTGTGTGGTTTCCCTGTTTGAAGCTTCCCTGTAGTCTTTCTCCCCCCGCCACCCCGATTTCCTCAGTTCCTGCACTGTAAGTCTCATACACCTTCTCATTTGGGAATATTGGCCCCCAGACGTGCCCACTCAGGCCTTTCCGGGAGAATTCTCGCTTGGTTATTTCTTCCATGGCCATTGACATAATTTCTCCAGTCTCCGGTGTTTGCAGCACGTCCCCATTTAGTTCAGAGCGAGTGGAGCTTACCTGCTGTTCACTCTTTTGTGAGAAGAGGGAGGCCCCTCTCCCCTCACCCCGTCCGCATGCGGAGCTGGGTCTTGGGGGACCCCCCCAATGCCTCCTGAGTCCTCCCCGAAGCCCTCAACCAGTAATGGCCCCAGGGAAACAGCCGTCAGAATGGGCTTCCGGCACCAGGCTCGGGTTTAATATCCTTGAGATCCATTTAGTGTCTGGACACCTGGTTGCTATGGAGACGGTTGTCATAAAAACACACCGATCTGGAGAGAGATATAAAACCGATCCCCGTGGTACACAGTTGGACACATTAGCACAGAGCAATGGCGAGCAGCTTATCACTTGGCTTTGTTGACACAGTGTCTCTGCCGTTCAAATCCCACCCGAGCGACTTTTCTTAGAACCAGGTAAACGCAAATCCACGTTCGGTGAATATTTCGTAAGGGGCAATCGAGGGCTTCACCTAACGCCAGCTGCCCCTGCCTTCCTGCCCCCAGCTGAGCCAGCCCAGAAGAGGACACTCTTCCTTAGCACGACTGTTCTCTGCTGACTGTCATTGACCTGTCAGCACGCCTGAACAGGCAGGTCATGCCTGACCCTGTCATCCCTCCCGGCAGGGGGGTGCTGGGGACGGGTGACAGGTGTGTGCAGGAGGCATGGGATGCCCTGCCCGGTTTGGAGGGGCCGAAGTGGAAGGGGGCCCCAGAGACCCATCCAGGACAGGGTCTGTATCTGTCGTCTGCCCGCTCTGTGCTGGGTGGTTCAGTGAGAGACCTTATGAAGTGCATTGGGGTGCCCACCGACCGTCTTCTCCTCCACCCCACCTAAATCCCCAAAGCCTGCCTCCGGTTACCACCAACTGAGGTTAATGTCTCCCTTGGTCTCATCGATGTGCAGAAACTGGTAAAACTCTTTACTCCCCTGTCTCAACCGTGCCGTGTAAGGGGCAGGCTCACATTCATTCTGCAACTCACAAAGCAGAGTGAGGGTCCTTATGAAATGTGTTTGCGGAAGGGGGTGGAAGAATGACTTGGGGTCCGTAGCTTTAGCTCTGCCATTGGCCGAGCGTACCTTGGCATAGGAAAATGGCTGGAGAGAACCGGTGAAGCGGTAGATAAGGTTTGCTTCCATACTAACGGCTGCAGCTAAAGTGTGGGCTCCCCCACCCCCCACAGGCATGCCTGCATTAACCCCTGAGACCCAGGTCACCTTCTGTGCTCTCCTTTCTTTGGGGAGATTTCTTGGAGAGAATTTGTTCTTTTGGGGGGAGATTTTTTGGGGAGATTTGTTCAGACAATGGGTCTGAACTTCATCTTCGACTTGGTCTTTGATCTTCAGCAATTCCCTTGGTTTTCCGATGCCTCAGTTCCCTCCTTCTTTATTGGGAGGCGTGTTTCAGTTTCTGTTTCTATTTAAAACCAAAAGGCATTTGAAGCATCTTTTGCTTTAGTCAATCCTATCACATTGCTCCTGAGAGAGGAGGGAAAGATGAGACCCAGGCTGACGGTCTGACTCGGAGAACAAGCGATGCATTTATCGCACATATTACCAGGAAACACGATATAATGTTAAGACACCTGTTCTCCGTGTCCCTGCGTACTGGATGGCATTCGAAAATAACTGCCTCCGCGCTCTTGTACATTCTTTAGCTCGTTCCATTGAATACCCTGGGATGCGCTAACGTTAGTTCAACCTCTCATTCGCCTGTCTTCAATTTCTCTAAATACCCCCTTAACATGTCCTTATCAATAGTTTATTGACAGAAGGGCACCGAGTGGCTCCGTCAGTTAAACGTCTCCCTTCAGCTCAGGTCATGATCTCGGGGTCCTGGGATCGAGCCCCGAGTCTGACTCCCTGCTCAGCCAGGAGCCTGCTTCTCCCCCTCCCTCTGCCCTTCCCTCTGCTTGTGCTCTCTCTTCCTCTCAGATAAATAAAGTTAAAAAAAAAATTGTTATAGACAGCATCTTCATTAGTTCCTAGGTGTCCTTCCCCCTTACTTTGATTTTTCTTGGTTAAAATAATTTTTTAGGGGTGCCTGGCTGGCTCAGTCAGAGGAGCATGCGACTCTTGATCTCAGGGTCATGAGTTCAAGCCCCACGTTGGATGCAGAGATGACTTAAAAATAAAATCTTAAAAAAAGAGAGATCATTTAAAAAAAAGCAATTTTAAGGTTCAGCTAATATGGAGTCATTTATCTTTCAACTTCTTCTTCATTCATGAAATGGGCCTACATCTTTTTTTCCACACTCTTCCCCCGAACCAAAAAAAAAAGAAGGGGGGGAGTGAAAAAAACAAACACATTTTTAAAAAATTATATTACCTTTTATTATTTTACAACATATTTTAAAAAATGCTGTTATAGGTGCCTTAACTGCTCTATTAGACCTGGAATAACAGAACACTTAGAATTAGAACACACAGATACCAACTGTAATACCTTCTTGTACTGAACCATTACTACCGAAAGGATGTAGTTTTCTAAATACGCAGATGTGCGGCAACGCAAAATAAAATGCAAACTTGTTAGTACACGTTTTTAAAAACAAACCCATTCCCCTCAGTTCCTTTGGCTGGCATTACAGTATTCTGCCTTTTTTTTTTTTTTTTTTTTGTCTTTGTCTGCCTTCATGTATTTCCTGAAAACTTGAACTTAGTCCTGATATTCTTTCTTGTTTTCCTTGCCCGCTGCTTCCATTTCTCAAAGAACTTCAGGATGGAGAAGCTTTCCAGATTTTTTCTCTCTTGGGCCGGCTGAAAGCCCATGGAGCACTTCTTGTTTCTTACTATTTTTTTTTTATCTTGTTTTCATGGGACCTGGAGTCTTGGCCCTGCAAATACGGCATCTTGTTATCTTTCTCCCAAGGCAACAGCTCACATCCTGGCAGAGCAGACAATGGCAGTGTGTGTCTGTACTTAGCTTTTATACCTTTTGTTTCAAAATGCAGGATTTCCTTATGGTTTGTTTGGGCTTTCAAAAAGCTTATTTACTGATCCAGAAAGGTGCCAGACTCACACCCTGAAGAATGCAGGCCAAGTTTATATGTGCCTGAAAATACACCATCATGTCCAGGCCTATTTGATGTTTTGGGCCAATTTCGAGGCTGATTTGATTGCTGTGTGTTCTGTCCTATTGTTCGCCAAAAAAGTGGCTGCTAATAGAGGCCAAAACCTCAGCTCCCTGCCTCTTGTATAGAGAGAACAGGGCTAGAAAGTCAGACGAGGATGTTACCTCAAATGGAAAGAATGAGGATCACATTTTTAAAAAAATTGTGCTCTTGTTTATACACTGGTAGTCACCTCTAATCATTTATTTGTTTAAATTAAACTCCCTTGCCTTAATTAAAAGTTGGGCTCTGATTTTTAAAAAATTATCCAACTATGTTGAAACCCCACATTCCTCTGTTTTGTACCAAGGTCCGATCTTTATATGGTATTTACAAAACAACGTTTTCAAAAACCAACACTTAAATCAAGACGTGAGGTCTTTCTAAGAGCGAGGATACGTGATCTTTGTGATAGAACCACAAACCAGACCCAAACGCACGAGTTCATTACAGGTTTCCTCAATTATCTCTACCCACTATGGACCAACGTGTTTGTTTTATTTTCCTTGATGCCAACGTGATATCATTGCCCAAGGAGCACTGGGGAGAGGCCACGAGAATACAGACCGGCCGCGGAGGGTATGTACACAGATGTGCACGGACAGACACAAAGAACAGACTTGTGCCTGCGCCCTCGCCGGGCAGCTGCGGGGACGGGCCCCCGCAGGACAAGGTGTTGGCATCGACTCTGCCATGTGCAGCCAGCCCTCCGTCCAGGGGCAGGTCTGGAACTTGGATCGGGGTGATTCGACAGGATGTGATGGGGCCAAGATTTAAGGAAATTTTCCAAAAAGTCTGACTCTGTGCTGTAAAGATTGATTTAGTTATTATTTGAGAGAGAGGGAGAGAGTGGGCATTAGTGGGGGAGGAGCAGAGGGAGAGAACCTCCAGCAGACTCCCCACTGAGCTCAGAGTCCGGTACGGGCTCCATCTCACCACCCTGAGATCACAACTTGAGCCAAAACCGAGGGTCAGATGCTTAACCGACTGACCCCATCCAGCTGTCCCCACTCTGTGCTCTGGCCACATACTGTATGCGTCCTCCTTTACATTAAGACAGCATCTCCAGACGGTTCTCCATAAGACTTCTTGACATATTACATCCTTTGCCTGAAAGGACCATCTCTGCCATCCCATTAACCCGATAGCCCAATGTCCAAGGTCTGACTCCAATGCCACCTTCTCTTGGAAACCTTGCTCAATCCCCACTTAAAACTGATTTCGCTATTTTTTCTGGATGCCCAGAGTACAGCGCCCCGCAGTGGAAGCCTTCTCCCCTCTTCTACATTCTCGCTGTCTGCGGGCAAGCCCAATGGTGAGCTCCTTGAGAGGAAGGATTGTGTCTTTTCCCTCCAGACAATGACTGTGCTGTGTCCGGAATGTATCATCTTGCATTTTGATGCCTGTGTCCCAGGCTTCTCTCTGGAACCATTAGATGGAAAGTTCTCTGGGCACATGGACTTTGTTTTGTTTATGTTTGTATCCCCAGTGCTGAACAGATTGTCACATGGAAGGAGTGCTAGTGTCTATTGCAAAATTGGAGTTGCACAAGGTATAGACAGAGAAGCTAAGTGTCCACGCGGTCGTCTCAACACTCCTCAGTACACATGGCCCCCCACCTCTGAGGATTCGACTTGTGATTTTTTGTCTTTACGATGGTGTGGAAATGATACATATTCAGTAGAAAATTTCCTTGAAATTTGGATCTTTTCCTGGCCTAGCAACACCATCATCTCTCCTGAGCTCAGCGGTGGCTCAACTCTCAGGTGACTACCTGATCGCGAGGGTCAGTAGCAGACATACTTCCCACCACTGGGCACCCCCGCAAGCCATTTTGTTTCTCACTCTCCGCACAGTATGCACACAATTGCACAGATATTCAATGCTTTATTATCAAAGAGGCTTTGTGTTAGAAATGCGCTTGGCCAACTGTAGGCTCATGGGAGTGTCCTGAGCATGCTTAAGGTCATCTGGCCTGAGCTATGACATTTGTGAGTTTTCCACTCAGGGTATTTTCAACTTATGGCAGGTTTATTGGAAGTAACCCCGTCGTAAGTCTAGGAAGATCTCTATATGTATCTTTCTTGCTGTTTCCACTGATTCCCCTCCTGTTCCTTTTTAGTCCAATGAAAACTGGCTTCTTCCCTTACTTGTGACTGTTGTCACTGTTCTTGCTTATTGTCTCCCCTGGAACTCTCCCCCTCCCTCGATGTCCACGCTATGACGCTGTTCTGCTTTTCCGCCTCTCATAGAAACTTGTGGGTCCAGCTGACATTGGGGTCCTGGCCTCTTGGGTCCCCTCCTCTCCTTCAGCTGCATGTGCCCCCTCAGCACCCCTACCCTAACCGTGGCCCCCACATACCTTTACATTTGAATGAGCCCCGGATTTTCAACTCTAGCAAAGACCATGCCATAGAGCTTTGCACTGTGATTCCCACAAACATACTGGACATCTCCATGTTGATATCCTGCAGCTCCGTTAAAGTGGGTCATGTCATCGTCTTCCCGCCAAAATCTGTGCCCACTCTTACCATCCTTACTGCATTCTGGGAGCATCTGTGGCTATTTTGCTCATCACTCTGCCCACCCCCCCCCCCAACCATCTGATCACCTCTGCATTGCCATTGGTGGACTCTTTCAAAAAGATACGGTCTACATGCTACAATGACGTCACTCTCATCCGAGACCCACATGCAAATCTGAGCCCGGCCCCAGACACATAGCCTCTGAGCTCGGGCTGTGGGCTCCAGCCTTACCCAACTGCTTGTGCTCCCCTTGGGCCTCTAGCCTTGGCACCTGCTCGTCCCTCCTGGTCACCTGCTAGTTTCCCCAGATTCACTAAGACTCACCTCGGCTGCCTCATTCCAGGTTGTCCCCCTCCAGGTGACCTGATAAGCCCTTCCTTTCTGCTTCCCATCCCATTCGGACACTGTTTGTTTTTTTGTGTTTTTTTTTTTTTGGTTTTTTTTTTTGAGATTTTATTAATTGATTTGAGAAATAGAGAGAGAGGCGAGCTTGAGTGGGTGGAGGGGCAGAGGGCAAGGAAAGCAGGCTCCTTGCTGAGCAGGGACCCTGACATGGGCCCCGGAGATCATGACCTGAGCTGAAGGCAGACACTTAACCACTGAACCACCCAGGTGCCCTGCCATGTAGTGCTTCTTATATTATTGGGTGCCCCTTGGGTTTCTTGTCTTCCTTGTCACCTGGGCTACGGACCCCTCAAAGTCACTGTTACCAGCAGATCCCTTCTGAGGAAAAACCTTCTGTCCCTCATCTTTCCTTAACAATCAAGAGCATTTCAGGCATGTGGCCAAAGGAAAGACGAGAGCGTAGAGCCCTGGGATTCTGTTCCTCCCGATGCTCTGCTGTTCCTGGGCTGACCCGCTGGAGTGGGAGCTGCAATTCAGCTGAAGCCGTCACCGGGTCCCTTGCTGTTGGCTTTGGGCTTGTGTGAAAAGAAAAGTGTCATTTTCTATGTTGCTCTGTTTTTTAAAGTCTTCACAGTTATTAGATTGGAAGCTTTTTCATCTGCTCTTCTTGCTGGATGAGAGGCAAGAGGAAGGGAACCCAGAGAACCCGCTGTCCCCAATGCTTCCCGCGTATTTATTTGCACACACAGAGCCCTCGGTCCAAACCTTTACAAGCCCACCCATAAGCTCACCCAAAGGCACCCTGTCTCCCCTGTGCGCTCTGCTCTCTTGCTCAGCCACGAGGGTGCCCAGCTCTGTGAACTTGCCCACGTTCCTTGTCTGAGTCGCTCCAATACTCCAGTCGTATTTCCCCTTCTCCCCTCACCGCCATGCAGGAGCTCGCGCGACAGCCGCATTCGACACCAGATGACCAGCCTAACTCAGGACAGAGACCTCACGCCAGGAGAGCGAAAGTGATCTAACCGATCCCAGGACATCTAACAGGAGGTCTGACAGTCATCTACAAAACCGGAGTTCATGTCGCAGGGTAGGACCACCGCAGGCGACAAGGCCAAGGGTGGACCTGATACTAGGAAGAGGTGCGTGGCGTGCTCTGGGCACTTCCTGTCCCTCGGCTGCGGCCCCCTGGGGCTTAGCCGTCCCGGAGGGTCACTCCTGCTCCAGTTACGTGATGGGAATTTAGGCCAGATGAGGAGTCGAAGGCAGGGCCGGGAAGCATGGCCTCTCAGACGTGTTTCTGCTCCCGCAGCCCTTGGCCTTGCCCTTCCACACGGCCTGCCCTTTCTCCGAATTATACAGGAGAAGTGTGATATGATCCCTCTGGTTTTCAGGGATTTCCAGCGTGTTTTCCTAATACAGCAGCTATGCCCGTTATGTTTAATTCCAGATTCATCATCTCTCAGGGCAGCCTTGTGGGCTTATGGGCCAATAAGGAAGAAATGGGGCTGGGGTGGGCGGCGGGGGTGAGGAACATTCCAGAGGAGAGGTGCTGCTGTAAATCTGGAAGAAGAATCATCTCTGTGAGCTAAATGGCATCCGAATTTTATTCAGGGGAGAAGCTGGCCCGTGACGATGATTTCGGAGGAGAACCATCTGAACTTCCAACACAGTGACGCAAGGGCTTTTGCGTGGGTTTGTTTGTTTTTTAATTTTTTTTGCAATAACCGGGGAAGGTGTGCACATGGAAGTGGTGCTGTTCAGTCTGGAGTGAGGGTTGGCTGAATGATCGGCCCACAAGTGCGTAATGTGCCCTGTGGAGGTGACAGCCCACTGTTTGCCGCCAAACAACCCACAACATGAAGATGGACTTCAGGTGTGCCGGAAACACGTGGGTTACGTCATAGAAGAGCAAAACCCCTAAAAATAGCAAACACGATACTGGATCTTCAAAGGGGTTTTTTGGAGGTAAGAAGACGATATTAGGAAAAGTGGATGAAAACCTTCATCCAGAGCTTGGGGCCTACGCCGCAGAGCAGAGCTTCTGAGAGTGTGAGCTTGGAAACGTTCCTGTTACTTGCTTCTTTGAAGATGTCCTCCTGTGCTGTCCCTGGGCTGTGGAGTCTGCCATCAGTTCTTGGGCTGCTCAGAAGGCGCAATATCTGATTTCCGCGGCTGCACCCTGCAGAGTCCCGTGGACATTAAGCAGTGATGGATTCTCTCACTCACATCACATCTTTCCTGGGGAACGCGTATTGAGAACACACTTTTCTCCTCTTAACACCTTTCCTTCAGGGGACCTGACTCATTCCCTCTAAAGCGGGAAACCACAACAGAGACATATTCTTTAGCCCAACTGCCACTGCGTGTGGAGCAGAGAAGCAGGACAGCTGTGGGGGTGGGGTTGTCAGTCACCTCACACAAGTCATCCCACAGGATTCTGGGAGTGAAGTTCTTGGGGCCCTCTGCTCTGAGATGGACCAACGGTCTGCAGCACATCTTGGAAGGTTCTAGAAGTACCTACTGAGATGGCAAATGTGGGGGGATGACCTTCCTGGTGTTCCTCCCAACAAGAAGACCAACATGGACACACTCCCCACTGCCATCCACGAATCCTTGCCCCTTGGAACGGAGAAGCCTCTCTACTCCCAAACCCATTGGTGCCACTGTCCTTGCTTTGGCCCCTGTTAACCTAGACACAAGAAGAAGACGGGCCCCAGAGTGACACTGCAAGATGGTGATCCACGGTGAGGTGCCTGTGAAATTCCATGTTGTCCTGATGACCTAGTTCATGCCCTCAATGTGCCTGTGAAAGTGGCAGATTTCTGAAGGACCAGATCACTTGACCTTTATGTTGGTACCTCTGTATAAGTTGTTTCCCTTAGGGAGCTTTTATTTTTTATTTTTTAAAGATTTATTTATTTATTCGACAGAGAGAGACACAGCAAGAAAAGGAACAGAAGCAGTGGGAGAGGGAGAAGCAGGCTTCCCACCGAGCAGGAAGCCTGATGCCAGGCTCGATCCCAGGACCCTGGGATCATGCCCTGAGCCGAAGGCAGACACTCAAGCTAGACTGAGCCACCCAGGTGCCCCTCTTAGGGAGCTTTTAAAGAATACATATGCCTGGGGCCTCACCCCTACCCCCCTTTCTCTTCCCCTCCCCGCTGGTTTGAATCAGATTCTCTGGGGAGGAAAGCTGGCAATGGTGCTTTTTAGAAAGCTCCCCAGATGATTTTAATGTGCAGCCTGGGTTGAGAACTGCCAGGTCAATGGCCATAGCTCTGGGAGAAGAGATAGGTGCGCGCCAACGTTTAGGGGAGTTTTCATTACTTTAGGGAACTCCACTTGGGGCAGGTTTTATGTATGCCTGGGTTCTGGAAACACATCATTGCAGGAAGCACAAGCAGTCTTAGACTTTAAGGAGGCATTCGGACGGATAAAGGATTGTTTCTGAACCAGCTGGTCCTGCTGTGGGTCACGTGCGGGGAGCACAGCGCAGGGTCCCCCTGCTCTCCGGACGGCTCAGCAAGAAGGAAGGCGTAGGTGTGGAGCAGCACAACTTGTCGAGGGACTAGCCTGTGAGCTCCGGGAGAACAGGGCGTGTGGGTCCTCTCTGCTCTTTGTGAGAGCGATCAGGAGCGTAACAAATACTGTGGCAAGAATGAATGAATGAATGAACGAACGAAGGAATCAACACATGAGCATTGCCTTCTCGAGGGCACGGGGTGGCGGGGAGACAAACAAGAGCCCTGACATGGATGGAATTCTGGGTCATGTGATTTACCCATAATTTTTTTCCTCAATTGAACCAGGAATGAGGATCTATATTTTCCGAGAAAAGAAATTCTCCCCATGTCTCACACAGTAGCAGTCATACTTTTCGTACATTGAGAAAACAAATGTAGACTAAAAAATTACTACAAATTCCGTGATTCTTAAAATGAATTTTTATTTTGATCACATGCAAGTCATGTATTTCTTTTCTTTTTCTTTTTTTAAAGACTTTATTTATTTATTTGAAAGAGTGAGAGAGAGAGCATGAGGAGGGGAGGGTCAGAGGGAGAAGCAGACCCCCCGCTGAGCAGGGAGCCTGATGCGAGACTCGATCCTGGCACTCCAGGATCATGACCTGAGCCGAAAGGTAGTCTCTTAACCAGCTGAGCCCCCATGCAGCCTGCCAAGTCATGTATTTCTCCACAGTATTGAAGTTCAGGGAATTTTACCTTTCTTTTTTTTTTTTTTTTTTTTAAACAAATCATGACTGAGTTCCTTCTGATCAAGGTAGATTAGAACGTCTCGCTCAGTCAATTGTCTGGCTTAGAATTTATGAAGAGCTCCATGCTTACCATGGCCCAGCCTATGTGGTCGACCCCCCCATCTCCTCTTTGGGTAGTGGGATCTGCAGAGATCCCACTCGGTGGCAAACTTTGCCACCAAACTCCAAGACCAGGGTTTTGGCATTCCAGCATCCCCCCTAAATCGGCATCACCATTGCCTACCCTGGGTCCTGAATGTTTGAAGACTGGGGTCTCTTTTTTAAGGCAAACTCTACCCGCACTGTGGTGCTCAAATTCACCACCCCTGACCAAGCCAATCAGGCTCCCTTCTCTTACCTTTCCAAGTGCAAATTCTTAGCCCTTTCCTCCCCTTCAGCTCTGCCTCTGTCCCCCCCCATCCCCTCCCCATCCCCATCAAAAACAAATCAAAAACCAAACTGCACAAACTGGTTTCTCTGCATTTTTCTTCCCCGTGGAACGCTCCATGGTTTGGGAACTGGGGCCGGCCCTTCAGAGTCTAGGAATTTGTCTACTTTTTCTGGGGCTGGAAAGAGTCCGTCTTTCATTGTGCAGAGGCGGATACCAGGCACTTCCTGGTAGGATCTGCTAACATTTAGCAAGTACGCTGTCCACTCTATGGAGACATTTCATCCACACTCCCACCCACTGAGGTAAGCAGGGTGAGGTCCTCAGTCTTACTGAGAGGAGTAGAGAGGTTAGAAGGAAATGTGGCCAAATGAGTAGAATTCGATGGAAAACTGGATTAAGGGATGAAGGAGGATGGGGATGGCCCAGCGTGACTCATAGACTCTACTTCAGTCAAAGGAGATACCATTAATAAGCTGTGGATGCAGGGGGAAAAGCCTTTACAAGCCTTATCAGTACCTTTACGGTTTTTAACCTTCCATATTTTCTTTCCATTTATATGTCTCTCATACCACATTCCCTACAAACTGTATAAATCATTCATTCATAATTAAACCAAACTCCTAGTATCAATGAAACCAAACCTAGCCAAAGGGATGGGACTTTGGCAGTGACTGTTAAGAATGGATTATCTGAACTTCATTCTTTTAGGATTCTTTTGCAGTAAGGATGAGTCAGTCTTTAAATCAGCCTCCGAAAGTGAAAGAGAAAAATCTAAGAGGCTGGGCACGTGCTCCCTGCAGGCCCAGGGGACCTGGTGTGCTTGGGCCTGGCTTCGGGGACCCGCTCCTCTGTGGTCCCTGGGTTTCCAGGTAAACAAGCACGTCTTGCCCTTTGGCGTATGCTGCTGTCCCTCTGCAGCGGAGCTGAGGCCGTGGTGTGGCCATGAACTGAATACAGTGCAAAGTTACTTTTAAATGAAAGTCTTCAATCATTCACCTGAAAGGTATTTCTATGATTCACTTAATCAATCAATCACTCAGGGGATAATTATTTGCCTCTTCTGCACACCCCGCTGCTGTTACTTAGCAAAAAAAATGAAATAGAAGGAGGTAGGTAGGGCAGACATTCTTTTGAGCTCAAAAGCAAAGCGCGTTGTCAAACGGATGGGAGTATGCTCCAAGGAACGCCTGTGGGTGCGGTATTTGAGGTGAGCGCTATCCCCGGGGCATCTGGGGGGATATGACAGGAGAGGTCCCGTGCTCTGGAAGGGCACACTTGACGCAGATCATCCCAGGTCGCACTGTTACCGTAGTTGGAGTAAGACCCATGGTCCGCCTGCTCCCTGTGCTCTCTGCAGGACCCATCCCTACCCCACTGCCCTGCCCCCGTGGCCCTGGGAAGCTCGGGCAGGAGTTCTGGGTGAGTTCACGCAGGGTCACCCCTGCCGCCCATGGTCCGTGCTGCTCGCTTGCCACCATGCCTACCTGGGTCCTCCCCAGGTTCCTCAAACCTGCCTCTTGGAGGGACCCCACTCTTGGACACTCTCACTGCGTTGCAATAGGAGGTAGTGTTTCAGGGGAGAGGCCCCAGGTGGGAGGGGGTTTTAATGGAAGGAGCCTGTGTGCCCCATAACACCTGCTTGGAGGGGAGGCCTGTGGCAGCAGTGCAGGGACACTCCCGGGCTCATACACGAAAGCCAATGGCTTCAGCCCCTTTCATTTAGTCTCTGTTGCTGTCCCGGGACCCTCACCAGCAGCCCTGGGACCCCGGGCCCAAGGACGCCAACTACAGCCAAGGCAGCCCCCGTGGACACCTCAGAGGCCATGTGGGGACAGTTGGACGTGGTGTGACCCAGCCGCCCTCAGTACCAGGCCCTGTTCCTCAGCTCAGCCACAGATGTAGACCCGCAGGCCTCTGCTGGCTTCCCTGCCTCCCCTCCGCGGAGCATGCCTGTGCGGCTGCCATCTTCCTCACTTGAGTTCGTGTGGCGCTGCCTCTCGGCCACCTCCTGGGCATCCACCAGACAGAGGGGGGCCATCCACTCACCAGTGAACTCCCCCAACCCACGTCCCTGTTTGGCTGCTCCTTCTGTCTTCTCTTTAGCTTACTCACCACACAGAACCAGAGTGATCATCTTAAGCCCGTTTTGGGGTTGTCCACCTCTTCACTCCCCAGTGAGTGTAGACGGGAGGCCACCCACTTTGGGGCCACGGCGCAGTACTGACTCACTCCACACCACCTTCCTCTTCCAGCACTATCCGCCTGCTGGGGATCCGGAAGGGCTTCAGGTCTTGCCTCTCGCCTCAGGCCCTTTGCACAGGCTATACCCTCCCTTTCGCTGGATTCCTCACTATCCAAATTCCAGGTTTCAGCTTCAATGTCACTCTTCAGAAAGCCCTTCACTGCCTGTCTGTCTGTCTAAAAGAGGTTCCCAGCATTGTTTCCGCATAGCACCCCACACTGTTAGTCACAGTTTTCGTGCCTTCTTTGTTTACTTTAGCTCTTTCCACCTCCTTGCTGGGTTGTGGGTATAATGAGGACAGGATGACACAGACAGTTTCATTATGAGTCTTTGTCACTTCAATCTATATGGTTTTGGGCCTGGGCCCAAATCCAAATGTTTTCAGAATGGAAGAAAACTGGACTTACTGTTGAGATTCACTGTGAGGAGGTAGCCCTTAATCCTTGAGCACTTCCAGTGGGACCTCTGGGGGAAACCCAAAGCAAGCCCTCGGCCAAGAATCAAGGGCAATTCCTTGATGTTGCAAGTGACTCAAGGCAGCCATAACCTGCCCAGGGCCGAGCTGGAGAGGACAGTCTGGGCCGAAGGGACAGCTACCGCCTCTGGATCTTCTGTCTCTGACTGGCTTCCTGCCCCAAGGCCTGGGCTGCCTCGTGGGGCCAGCACAGGGCTTCCAAACCTTCTACAGACCTGGAGCTTCTGCTCTGGTGAGGACTTCAGGCCTCACGGATTTTGCTCTCCCCTCCTGCACTGTGTGTGTGTAACCTTCACCCGCCAAGACAGGCGGCTGGGAGTGAGAGGGGCGCTCCAGGTGGGTTATTCAAACAAACAATCAAAGAACAGATGACCACACAAGACAGAAATGTCCCCCTGATTCCCCCAAACCGAGACTGTGGACTGGGGGGCATGGGGGGCTGGGGTTATGGGCTCAGCTTAGCCTCTGAAGAGACCTCATGATGCTGGCAGGTTGTGCCCCAGGCCCACGTCCTGTTACTAAGCATGATAGGCATCAGGTTTAAACTCTGCCAAACCTGGACAACAGCCTCATGCATTTTCCACAAAATCTCTAAAGCCTTGCATGTGAAGAGCCGAAGCCCCCAGAAGATCCCGTTCTCCTCCCGTCTTCTCATGTGTTCTCACGGGGCTTCCCCCGTGGGGTGCACAGCACTGCAGGCTGGCTCCCAGGCCCAGCAGGAGCCTGGGGGGAACCATCTTCTCCAGTTATGGATCCATCTCAAGCCTTCTCTCCCCCACCAACTTCATGTCTAAGAAGGCTGCATTCGCTGCTTCCGCTGTCCCTTCTGCTACTGTGCCCCAACCCCTGCGGGCCTCCTTCTGCTGTGAGCACCCCACTGAATGGCTCTTGTTCTCAGGCCTCTCTTGGGATATAGATGACCTCCAAGTTTGGTCTGGGCACCTGCTATTCACGTTCCGTGGGCGATCCTTTGTTCCTCTGGCTGACGACTCCCAGATGCAGGTCTCCAATCCTGACCTAAGTCCCGGGGAACAGAGACTGTATTTCCCACGACTTCCCGAGCAACAAGTCCACTTGGCCATCTCTTGACAACCTTAAACCCAACGTGCCCAGATGGACTCATGCCCTCGCTCCTCAAGCCCACCTCTTTCCCAGTCTGTGTGGTGATTTATGTCATGTCATGCATCTATCAGGCCGCCTCCAAGCTAGAAGCTCAGGATTATTTCAGCCGCCTTCTTCTCCTTCATGTTTCATATCTAATTGCTTCCTTATCATCTCTTAAATCGACCCCCTCTTGTCACTGCATCCCCGATGCTTTAAGTCCAGCTCGCCCACCCACCTACTTTGTCCTGGCGGGCTCCCAGAGCTTCTTCCCAAATCTGTGAACAGCAGTGATTTTAGGCAAGAGCTCCCTCTTTATTGTTCTCAGTTCTCCGCTTCCCGATTTCTGTCCTGTGCCCCACCCCCCCACTTGCTTTTCCATCTCTGGCCATTCTGACTTCATTGGGTTTTAGATTCCCATGTGATTTCCCACTATGATCTTCCATCTAGCTTATACCTCTGGTTTTAGGTTTAAAATTCTACACATGGACTCTCAGAGGAACATCTTAGTCCTTCCTACTCTTGGGAACCCCGCTGGTCAGGTCAGACCCAAGTCCCCTACCTCTGCTTCCATAGAAACACGATTATACATGTGCTTGTTTTTCACACTGGACTTTAAGTTCCTTGACGTCAAGGACATTATTTACTTGCTTTTGAATTCCATTTGAGGCATAGTATAGGACTATTAAAATGGAAAGAGTGTGGAAAATGCAGGAAATGTTTAGGAAGGATTCTAGGCATTCCATGTCCCGCAGGAACATGGAGAGAGGGAGGGGCTGTTGTGGGCTGAGTCAAGACAGGAAGTTGAACCCCAAACCGAACACAGACATTGTAATTATATGCCCCAGAAACAGGAAAGTGCTGGTCACTTGGAGGAAGCCTATCTTTCCATTCCTTCCAGTGCCTTGAATTCATCACTTACTCTGTTACCTTTTCTTAACCCGGCTGGGATGACTACTGCCTGAAACACCCAGGAGTACTGTCCAGAATGTCATGAGAAGCACGGTGTAGCCAACATGAAGTCATGGGCCAACAACCTTCCTGCGTGTTAGGGCCAAGACTCTGGGAGGCCCTCTTCTGTTTACTTGGACCGGAGGAAACTTGGAGCTCTGCTTGGCCCCAGAGTAGCTCCAGAATCAGAAGCGTTCATCATCCCTATGAGCACATATCCAGGGAGTGTCTGACCGTGAGTTCTCCCTAGAGCCAACTCTCCGCCAAGTGCGAGCAGTCCTTGTATCATACTGGCCAATGCTCAAAGGCCCTGTTAGGTTTTTCCAAAGAAGAATCCTAGGCCTTTTCATTGGTTTCTTCCATTGATTGCTTCCTGTCATGCTATCATGTGATTGGCATACTGCTGTCCTTAAGGCTGTGTCCCTTTGGTACTATGAGCTCAATTCTGTTCCTTGTCCTCCTGGCCTCAGCCTCGTCCAACCCCCTTGGCTGAGAGATCAGTGGACGGTGCTGCAGCTTTGGCCTGCCTTGTGGTTTTTCCTAAGATCTTTCTCGAAGCTGGTCATCACCAGCACAGGAAGTACTGTGTGCAGGCCCTGCTCTGTTATCAGCTCTCTGAAGGGCGCTCTTTGCAGTACCTCATACTGAGGGAAAACCCAGCCTTGAAGGAATTGGGTTGTGCTAGCAAACTTTTTGAGATTAGTTTTGAAAGCCTGTCCTCCTTTCCTTTTTCCTGTCCTTTTGGCCACTCACTCCTTCCTCCTCCCCCTCCCAGCAGCTGTGGGTCCCAGATGTTCTAGAGGGGCAGCCAGAAGTGACTTGCTATTGACCGTGAGGCTGTGCGAGCCTGGAGAGGCTTGGCCGACCTAACAAGAGGGTGCCCGAGAGAAAGTGTGTCTTCACCACTGGCCCTCTACAGTATGAGTTTATCCCTTTGAAGATGGTTGTGTTCTCAGGATCTCACTGACTTCTTAGGCTCATCCCAGACGTAGTTTTAGCCCAAGCAACCCCCAGAGCCTTCAGTGGTCTTCTTCATGGTGAGCTCGTAAATTATCACAGAATTCTTCTTCTGGTTTCCTTGGTTTCTGGAAAGCCTTGGTGAAATCTGCACAAAAATAATTTGTTTGGTCACATCAGCATGTTGATATGCGTGTTCAGACTTTGGGAACAAGAAATCCAAGTCGTAATATGGCCACTCATCCTTCTGGGTTTCCAAACCCAAAGAAGGCCCCAAGTCTCTGGAATATACAGAAGGACACAATGGAAGGAACAAATATACAAACAAATATATAAAGGAGAGTATTCTAAGATTCTAGAAAGTTCCTGTTTCTTCTACCTCATGATGCACACCCACATAAATGCCTCCTCTTCTTGCCTGACCCAACCTCATCTCCAGCAACAGAGAGATGGTAGACAGATAAACGGATCCAAGGAAAATAACTGGATGGTATCACTCTCCTTAAAGTAGCTCACCACATTGTGAAGGAGACCCTAGCTTTACCACCCACAGACAATGACCCAGAGTTTGTACCATCTCTGTTGATAAAATCACCAACTATCACCTTGTGTCACTCATGGGATCCATCAGTCCCTTGGCCAATGTTTCCAAGTGTAATTTACATACAGTGTCATCCATGTGGCATCAGGCTTGCTGATATTTTTAAACCAATCCAGGCTTGATCACCTTGAAGAATGCTTATTTTATTTTCTGTGGTTGGGCTGGGCCTGCCGGACCCTTCCCCTCCAGTCCATGGGCTTTCAGCTGCCTGCTCAGGCTGGCTGGAGCCGGGATACCTCTCGCCATCCTGGTTTGGTGGGGCTCAGCCAACACTTTGCTTCTCCTTGCTTCCATGAAATCTTCTAGCTTCAGAGAGGGGCTCCCCTGAGAATCAGCCTTATGCCATGTGCACATGGCAGGGCCCGGAAATCTTGACAAAGCAGTTTCTCTAAACCACAGTGAGGGAAGGCAAAAATAACAATAATAAATGATGCCTTCAAGTCAGCCGTTCACCTCCGCCGATGCCTCCTGTGTGTCGGCTGTCACATGTTAATAGTGTCACCTAGAATCCCCGATGGGGCCATGTAAGCTTCTGCAGCGTCCCTGCCCCCACAGCGGTGCTGATGAACACTCCTCCTTTAGAGCCCATCTGTGCTGCTCTCTGAGGCCTGGCCTGTTGCGACGCACTGCTTTGCCAGCCTGCCTTCAGGTCAGACTTCAGGGCTCTGGATTTTTAAAATCTCTGGGTCAGTTTGTCTTGAGAAACCTCCACCTACCTCTCCCCACCACCCCAATCCTCCCAAGGCATCCAGGGCTCACCCACCAGGGGAATAGGTTATTCCTTAGGCCTGGGCAACCCCCCATCCAACAGCCCTGCTCCTGCTGAGCTAGACTCTTAAGGCCGGTGGTGACATTCTCTCTCTGTGGCCTTGACCTGAGCAGCCATGACAGTGAGCACCCACCGGAGCCTCGCTTACAAGTGCTGGGAGCGAAGTCTTTCTCCCCATGAGGCCTGTTGCTTTGGCGAGCTGAGAAGCATCGGCCAAACCAAGCTCAGACCTCGTCTGAAGCCTCCGGTCAAAACCACAACTCTGTTCCAGAGTGTAATTTCATTATTTAGCTTTTGGGCTTTCTCTAGCTCTAGAGTCAATCTGGAAACATAAACAGAGAAAAGAGAGGGGCTGTCTCACACCTCTGGAATGCCACTCACTTCTCACACGGTTTCTCAGCCTCTGGGTTCAAAGCATTTCTCCTATCATTTTATTATTTGTGTAACACGCATTATTTGGTCACCTGGTGTAAGCCCGGCCCCTGGTCACCCCCGCTCGGAACCTACTACCCTAAGAGAAGCAGACACACCGAGGGTGAATGGCAGAGAGTGAGCAGAGCCCTGAGGGCCACCAAGGAGGAGGATGAGATCTTTCTCACAAAGGTGGTAACTTTCGATGTGGGTCTTAAAGCAGGACTCTGCGTTTAACAATGAGAGGTCGGTGGCGGTCCTGTTAGAAGGAGGGTGGGAGGGCATGAGGCTCTGAGGGCTCTGACACACACTGGCATGGTGGGGAGATCCTTGAGACCAACGTTCATATGCTGGGCCTGGCCAGTTGTGAGGAAATCTGAGGCCACCTGTAAGTCCCCATGGGCACTTAGACAATGTCCCAGGGGTGACCAAGAGTCCCTGAAGGTGTTTAACAGAGCAGGGAATGATGTATGGATCAGAGAGGCCAAGACTGGGGCAGGGAGACAAGTTGTGATGGTCCTGGCCAGAGACAGTGGGTAGGCTGGCTTTGAAGCTGTGGGGACACAGAGGAAGGTGACATTTCTGTGACAGGGTCCACCAAATCTAGACACCTGTTGAGTATAGAGAGAGACAAAATGAGGAAAGCATTTGAACCCACACTGAGATTTTGAACTTGAGAGACTAGAATCAGGAGGCAAGGCAGGACGGGATGGGAGTGAGCCAGTGACGGGGTAGACGTCAGACTCTGGTGGCTTCCGGAATGGGAGGAAGAGGAGGCAGCAAGTATAGATGAGTCCTTCATGAAGCTTAGTAATGAGGAGAAGAGAGAGAGACTCTGAGCACTAACAGGCTTTTCTAAAATAGGGGAAAGAGCAATTCGTAAGGAGGGGATGACGCGGTAGAGAAGGGAAGGTTGTAGTGTGTGGGAGAGCAGCCATTTATTCAGTAGGTCCTAGGAGTGGGCCCTGTACCACACACTGAACACCCAGATGCACTTCAGCTCCACATCAACCCAGTGAGGCGGGTATACATTTCCCCAATGAGGACATGACCAACCAGTGGGTTCCGCCAGGGATGGGGACTGGCTGAGCAGTGGAAGCAAGAAAGAATGGTGGGGTGGGGGAGGTCCCCAAGGACCAAGGAATGTCTATCTTTTAGACTTGGGACTCCAAGCAGTTCTGGCTGGTGACAAAGACCAGACCCAAGGACCTGGGGCTCGATGGTTCGTTCCCATGAGCATTACGGTTACACAACATGAGCCAGCCGCAAAGGCCCTCTACAGGGGTGGCCGAGGGGACAGTGATGCACAGGCTTCTCTCTCCACTTTTCCTCCTCTCCTCAGAATATCACATCCACAAGTGTGTGGTTCCCACAGAGCACAGCATGTGTGCAAGAAATACCCGGAGTGTCCATTGCCTTTGCCTTTCACCACTGTGGCTGGTAGAGCCCATTTTGATGTCTGAGGCGTTTATGAACGTCAGATCGCCACAGCCCATATTTTGCCTCAAAGATTTCTTCTCCGTTTCCTCCCAGTTCCCAAGTTGAACCCTAAGTTGATGTTTAATTTATCTGTGGTTATGAGGGAGAGGGACAGACAGCCCTGCATAATTAAAGTCTGAAGATAAGCCAAAGTTCATTTTAGCCAAAATGCATACATCCTTCCCCACCATGTCGCTGCCCATGTTGCTCCCGAATGACAACCTGACTAACCTGAGTTTTGCCAGCTCTTTGTATGGTGTGTCTGCCCTTGTATGATTGGTTGTGACTGAGCATTTCAGTCAGCCCAAGCCTGGGTCCTTCAACGTGTGGGCGGCTTGAGCTGGGGGGGGCCATCTTAGCAGATCACAGAAGACCGCTTGAGCCTCCTGCTCCCGTAGCTTTCTGTTCAGCTTCTGGCTCAACAAACACACCCTCCGTCTCCTATAACTGACTTCTGGTGAACTTACTGAACGAATAAACACATGAATGAATGAATGAATGAATGGAAAGTTTCTAAGCCACCTAGAAATTAAACTTTTAGACAATTCCTCCAGTGTGACAGACAACTGCTATAAAGATTTCAGTGAATATGTGGGAGCCCATGACTCTCAAGCTTCCTTCCATTTATGATTTGATAATCAAAGACCCAAATGTAGTTCGATATGTGAGATGGAATTTTCCCAGCGCTACACATAAAATAATACCCTTAGGCTTTTCTTTTGAACACCTTCGAAGTACACAAGTATAGAATGGGAATAATAGGACCCAGAATCACAAAGTGAAAGCAGTCTGTCTCACACAATCGTTCAGTTTATCTCTAAGGAAAATTAAGCCCAATGAGGATCAAAGAATTGCCTCAAGTCTTGAAGATTGTTCAGAACCCAAAATTCATTCAAAGAGTCTTACATTTATTTATCTATTTTTGAAGGAGGTGGGCAGTAGGGAGAGGGAGAGAGACACCCTGGGTGGACACCGAGCACAGCGCCTGACACGTGGCTCAATCCTATGACCCTGAGTCAAAATCAGGAGTCAGACATGTAACCAATTGAACCACCCAGGCATCCCCCCAAAGAATCTCAAATTTAAAAGAAGGCTCATTACAGAGAAGCTTCATGGAAACTAGTTGAAAGAGGTTTTGTGGGAACTTGTGGAAATTGGCAAGACATTGGTTAATTTCTCTGACTCTACTTCCATGGGTCCTTCCATAGTAAGAAAAGCTGTAGAAAGCTCTTAACATGAATCAAGAGACGTCTAAAGTTTACTCCAGTTCTGGGATTCTGTGGCCCTGCCACAGGCACATCTGGTTGGCTGGACTGATGGCTGTCGCAGAAGCAACGGCCACTGTGTGGGGTCAGTGGGATCAGAGGTGTCCGTTGATGCCATGCTGCCACAGCCCCAGGGAACAGCAATTGCCCTGATCTCCCTTTGAATGCCTTCTATTCTGGGCCTTCTCAGGTCTGTTGGAGACAAGCCTCCTTCAGCTGAGATGCTCTGAGTCATTCATGCCTCCCGGCCACCTGCCGGGGCCCCATCTGCTGGAGGGGCCACTGGGGCCGCCGTTGGCCCAGGGAGCGCCCAAGAAACGAAATCGCCATCAAGAGGAGTGCTTCGGACATAGTCCATTGGGTTGTAGAGATCAGAAGTCTGTTCGAAGCAGTTCTGATTTGAGAGAGAATAAGGAAAAAGTGTAGAGGTCTGCATTTCAAGGATATAAATGGGGTTTCGCAGAAATCCAAGAAGAGCTGAGCACCAGGACTCAGGAAGGAAGGGCAGAGCGGAAAGACAGCGGGACCTGTGCCTTGACTTTGGCCCAGCACCGACATTCATACAACAGCGGCTCTGCTCCCTGGGGCGGCTTCCCCTTCCCCCATGTCTTTTTGCTCCAAATCCTTGGGAGACCTCCGACTGCTGAGCAGTCGATGCACTGGCTGCGAGAATCTGCTCTCCATCACTGGACTAACGAACTGTAGCTTCAGGGCTGGTGATCCAGGGACTGTCTGCAGAGCTGGCTGAGCTGGAAAACGGACCCAGTCATCCAGTGCAGAGATAACCAGGGTCCAGAGCAACCCAACACGGCGTGCACTCGGCCAGTCCATGCTAATGGGGGGTTTGTATTTTGTAGTTTTCCCTTCTCTCCTCTTCCTTCATGGAGCATTTCCCAGCATATCTGCAAAGTCATATGGTTCCCCATTGATTCAATGATCTCCGGATACGAGATCAGGTGCCTGCACACCATTCCGGAGAGTTTAGGCGAGGAGACTGAACAGCCAGCCTTGATTACGCCTTCTAATGAACTCATCCACTAGTACATTTAACAGATAATCATCAAGGGCTTAATTACCAGCATAGTTTTCTGCTAGAAACAAACAGGTCTCATCTATGGTTTATATCCTCAGGCAGCTTGCACTCTATATAGGAAACGAAGACATATACCCTTAAGCAAATCAATACAGTTACAGGTAATTCCTATGATCTCAGAACTAGGTGGCTTTAGCCAGCCTTGTGTAAAAAACAAACTGGGTCCAAATAATCCAGCATGGCCCGCCAGCTAAACACAGTCTCTTGTCTTCATCCAGCACTCACAGCATCACCGTCTCTCTATAGTTTCCTATAGAAACTTCGAAGTCTTCTGCAATTTATTATGCCGAATCCAACTAATCAACACCCAGAATAAAGATGGAGCCCCAGAAAAGATAGTGTACAATCTGGGTAACAGGTGCTGAGCAAGGACGGCCTCTTCCCATGTTCTCCATGCTGCCTGCTATTTCTAAGGAATGATCTTCCCACCCTTGCCATCTAGAACTGGACTCAGCGTAAGATTGTCTGAGACAGTCATTGGCCACAGGACATGGACGCTTCAGGACTGAGCTTGGAAGAGACCTTCGGAATTATGGGAAAAAGCAGCTCTTAGGTGGGATATTTCTAACTGCAAAGGTTATAGATATATTTATGCTGTTTCCATTGGATTCTCTATTTGTATTTTTAGAAATGGGAGTGCAAAGGGCACTCGTCCTGCTCCATTGGAACAGAACTCCTGCCGCCCGTCCTCCTTCCCCTGCCCTCAGCTCATAGTCAATCAACAAACCCTTGTTGAGGCCAGCTCTGGGTCGGACTGAGGCTGAGTGCCATGGGATACCCAAAACAACAGCTTCCCAGCCCTCCAGGAGCTTGAGGGGGAGAATTGTAACACAGAATATCTCTAACGCAAGGCAAACTCATGCTGGAATTGGGATTGTCTTATACGGAACATATTAACTTAAGGGAGAATGGATACCTTTCAAAGAAGAATGTAGGAGAGCTAGATAGAAATGTGGTAGTGGATCTGAAGATACAATTCCTACTAGAAGAAACCCAAATCTGTGTTAACAGTCACACGACAAATAAAAGGAATAACGATTAAGACAATCATGAGATCCCTTCCTGCATCCATCAGATTGGAAAAAACTACTGAAATCGAACAATGCCAGTTGTGGTTGAAGGTTGAAGAAATAAGGACTTTCTTTTTTTTAAATCATTTAATTTTTAAGTAATTTCTCTACCCAACGTGGGGCTCTAACTTACAGCCCTGAGATCAAGAGTCTCGGGGCTCAGCGACTGAGCCAGCCAGGTGTCCCAAGACATAGGAACTTTCATGAAATGGTTGTAAGCACTCCAGAGAGCAACCTGGAAGTGTTCAGTGAATCCCGTAACTGAGTAAAGAACCCAGATAAGTTCTGATTATAAAGAAATATGTTCAAGGATATTTGTCACAGGAGTATTTGTGGTGGTGAGAAGTGGAGGCCATATACGTTCCTAGCACAAGGAGGGTTGATAGGGGCATTTGATGCAGTGATCAGAATAACAACACGGATGTACACTCAGCCTAGCTGGATCTTAATAAGATAGTATAGATTAACGATGGTAAGAAGCCGATGGAGATATACAGCGTGGTGACATTTACATAAATTCAAAACACGTTTACAAAATCACCATGTCCCCAGCAGCTACAAAAGTGCCCGCTACAGGGTAGGCCCTCCAGAAGTTGTTGTTTTGTTGTCATTATCAAATATATATACTAAATAACCCTCTACATTTTTCAATGCTACAAACAAAACGAGAGTGCTAACAATATTTATGTAAATTAAGGATACATGAGCACAAACACAAGAAAATCACGTATTTTTTAGGGCCTACACAAATCTATAAACATATTTAAGGGCATGATTCTTCTGGTTGTAGTCATTTGATATTAGAATGGAAATCCCTGGAGTGAAGCAAAATTAATTCATAAATCTCTGTTGTACCCAAGGTCACATACCCTCATGAACACTCACTCTCTATGTTCTGGTTTTATATTCACCAAGCAACACTCTGAAGTCTGAGAGTTTCTTGGGTACCTGGTTGACCGAAAAGGCTGAGGGAGGGCTTTCCCAAAAGCACTGCATGAATATCCCATTTACTAGAAAATATCTGAGCAGCTCTGAGCAACATACATTTATATATTGACATTAGTCTTTGGTGATTTCAGTTCTGAAGATCAGTATCCCAAAGCTTAGGTGTTTCCTGGGTCCTCTATCTCCCTAAAGCGATGGTTAAATATAGGTTTAGGTTCAATTTTGTTTGTTTGTTTGGAAAGAACACTTCATAGGTCATTCTGTGTCCTTCCTAGCGCTCCACCGTGGGATCACATCCTGTCTGGCTGAAGCATGGAGAGTGAAATAACATGTTTGGGATTCGATGTAAAATATTTCAGCAAAGATTAAAAAGCAAACTTTTTAAAAAAGGGAATATAAATGTAATGCCGCAAAATCTTGATTGAATCTCTTTGGTAGTATGGGGGGACTCACAGTTTGCTATGTGTGCGCAGGAAATTTTTAGAGAGACAGAGACGGGGAGAGAGGGGAGTCCTGTTGCCTAATAAGATGGCAACCTCCCATCTCTGACTCGTCCTTTCCTCTCCGGGCAGTTAAAACACCAGCTCACGCCCACCGTTTGGGTATTCACACTTGCCTTCATTTTTTAACCCCAGAGATTTCTCTTACTTTCTTGGAATTCAGATGATGGGTTTAAAGGGATGTTATAGGTTTTCAGCGCTGCTAAGTGTTTTGTAGTAGGAGAGAGCTCAGGTAATATAATCTGCCCGATTTTTGGAAATGGAGGATGTTAGCTGTGCTTTCAAAATAGTTTTAGTTGGTATATATATATATATACATGCACACATACAGGGAGGCAGTCTGTACAGTGGCTATCTTCTTGTCAAATATCATAAGTACATGCATTCTTTTTAAACTTATTGATTTGCTTACGTCATCTGTACACCCAATGTGGGTGTACAGATTCAACAAATTCAATCAGTGTGGGGCTTGAACTCACGACCCCAAGATGAAGAGTCACAGGCTTTTCTGACAGAGCCAGCCAAGTGCCCCAAATACATGTCATACATGAATGATAGTAACCCTTGTCCTCACTCTTAGAAAAAAAATCAAATTATATTTCCTGCCTTAATGATCTCTATATAACCAGGCTAACATCATTATTTTATTTTATTTTTTTTTGGCATTACCAAGTATTTTTAAAATTTTACCTCAGGAGCAGTGAGTACACAGCACTTAGCCAAGTAAGGATGACTGCATCATCTTAAACCACAGTGAGTCTAAGAGTTTATCGAGTACTGTCTCATTTTATCCTCACAATGACTTTACAACACAGCAGGTATTGCCGTCCTGTATTTACAGATGGGAAGAGTGAAGCCCAGGGAGGCAAGGGAACGCAGCAAAACTCACACGCTGAATGCCAGGCCTGGACTGGAATCCTCAGGGTTCCACCACCCCCACAGGGTTTGTCCTCCAAAAATCCAGGTTTTCTTCTCATAATGAATATTAGGGTATTCATTTGCAGAGTCTGAAACAGCTAAACCATAAAAGGAAAAAAAAAAAAGGATACCAATAACTTCAAAATCCAAAGAGAGGAGTAGACCCTCCTGTTTTAAACCAAAATAATAAAAAGAAAAGTCAGAGTGGGTTGTGGAAAAAACGAATCACCTTCTCCAAGTTTAGGGCAACGGTCCGATAGCTGTACCTTCTTCCGTGCATTTAGGAAAACTCTGCAAACAGCACGCATATTCCTCAGACAGATGTGATTGCTCTTAGTGGGCGCTTCCCTGCAGCTGGCCGGCTGGTCTTCAGCTGCTCTGTCATTTTCAACCAAACATTTAAATCTGGGACTGGGTAGATAGTGGAGGCTGGGTCAAAAAGACAACTTTGGTATGAACTATTTATACTTAGTTGGCCTCTGTGTTTGTCTGTGTAGTTTTGCCAAGCATTTTGATAGTTTTCATTGAGTATTCTTTATTCTTTTCTGGGAAAAAAAGTGATTCAGGGTGGGATTGGGAGGGGCACAGGGCATGAAAGGCCTTTCCCTTCCCTGAAGACTTTGGACACTCTTCCCATAGTAGATGCAGAAGGAAACATTGACCTCTGACTTGTAAATAATTGGGGATATTTTTCTGGTAGTTCACCACTGTTATTCTTTGCCTTTTGGACTGTGATTTAAATTTGAGTTCAGTCCTTGTTTAGTGGACTAATGAAAGTATTGGATTGGAGGGAAATTATTAATTCCTAGTAGACAACAGGGTGACATGGACACAATGAAACTTCATTGTAAACTGATTTTCAAATAGCTCATGTATTTGGATAATTCTTGTCCAATACCTTAAGAGATCTTTACTTTTATCATTAGAAAGTAAAATATAAACTATTCCCAAAAAAGAGAGTACAGAAAAATATGAAGAAAAAATAAGAAGCACCCACAATTCTACCTCCTAACACACCAAATAGAAAGTCTATTAAGTGTATTTCTTTCTATTTTCTGTTTTTATTTCTCCTCAAAATTTTGGTTTATTATCTATGTAAATATAATAAAATGTATATAAAATGTATATATCTATCTTATAAATATAAAGTTATGTGTAATTTTTAGAACTTGCTTTTTATTTGTATAACAGGCATTTCCTTGTTATTGCCATTCTTGCAAAACATAAATTTTTAAAAGCTTCATGTTATTCCAAAGTATAGATGTGTCAAAATTTCCTGGACAAGTCTCTGATTGTTTAATTCTTTCATTTATTTTTGTATATTGATGAAGTCACGATGCACATTTTAGATTTACACCTTTGTCAACGGGTCGGGTTGCATCTTTACCGTAATTTCCCAGAAGAGAAATCGCTGAAGCAAAACAGGCAACATTTTGAGGTTCTCAGTTTTTTCTCCCAGAAACACGTTATCAAGTTCCACTTCTACAGGCTGTGGATGAGATGGCATGGTTCTCTGGACCCTTGCCTTCCTTGGTTTAATCCTTGCCTCTGCCACAGGAAAAGAGGAGCCCCGAGCTCTGCGGGCTCCAGGTCATGTGGCCTCTCACCTGGTGTCTGTCCCAATCCCCGCAGGATGGAAGTGGGTCAGCACTCCACTGTGTCCCCCATACCTCCAGCCACAGCAGCGTGGCGGAAATGGAGAATTCTAAGTGCTCGGGAAGGATCCTCCCCCATCTTCCCGGTCAACAAACACTCCCTCGGCAGCCAGCCCTGCTGACCACAGGACCACTCTCATCCTAAACTCTGCTCCAGGACAGGAGAGAGGTCTTGCCTTACTCCTTCTCCATCCTGCTTTACCTCTCATTTTACAGGGAAGTTCCTCTCCGTTAACGGCCTGATTGTTGTTCTGTGTGTGAGATGAAGGCAGCTACTAAGGCCCTTAAGCTGGGTCCCCCTCTGGCGAGGCTGGAAAGAGCCGTAGAAGGACAAGGAATTGCTGTCAAGGGCCTCCGTCCAGCAGGTTTCCCACAGCCCTCACCAGGCTCACGCACCTGCTCCAGTAAGAGGTTCTGCTGAGGAGTGTGATGCTGAGAAAGAAAGGAACACACACACACACACACACACACACACACACAGAACTTTATTTCCTTCCAAGATGAGAAGTTCAAGGTAGAGTGAGAAGGGGGAGAGCCGAGCGGGGGAGAACACATAAGTATGATAATCAACGGGGAATGATGTCATTCTTACATGGGACACTTTCAAGGCTGGAAGAGAAGGGGAGCACTTCCGATCACGCAGATCTTTCTTGGGCACTCTTGTTTACAGCCAGTAGGTGTGTTCTAGAAGGGCCTCGCTCAATCCCAGCCTCTGTTAGGAATCAGCTTTCTGGGATCCTTTAATTAAAGTATCGAGACACAGGGTTAAGATGAAAGACTGAGCAGAAATGTGGACTGCGCCCAGCCCTGCTGGTGGTCTGCCTGGAACGAGTGGAGGCATGGGAGGGTCCTGTCCCAGCTCACGCAGGGGTCTGGCTTGAGGGCTTGAGTGACAGTGTCAGGGGATCTGGAAAGTCTGGGTGGGAGCTCTGGACCGAGTTCCTTGAGACTGAGCCGCCCCCCAACACTGCCTTCCAGAAGGGTCTGTGTGTGGATGCTTGTGAAAATGCCCTCAATGCCCCATTAGTACTGGGGGGCTGCCTGGGGCTGAATCATGCGGTGCACCTGCTGAGGGGGTGCGCCAGTTACTCAGTCCACATGCTCTCAGTCTCTGGTTGGAGGCGCTTTCTCAGGCCCCTTGCTGCCCCCAGTATGCTTTTACTTTCCGAGTCCGCTAGGTGCGGGTTTCCATCATCAGCGCTCCTATAACTTGAATCATAGCCACGACCCTGGAACTGAAAAACTCTAAGATACCTTTTTTAAAGAAGATTTTATTTATTTGAGAGAGAGAGAAAGACCGAGAAAGAGAGAGAAGAGGGAGGAGCAGAGGGAGAGAGAGAATCTCAAGCAGACTCGGGCTCAGTGTGGAGCCTGTCTAGGGGCTCCTTCCCACCACCCTGAGACCATGACGTGAGCCCAAACCAAGGGTTGGCCCCTTACCTGACTGAGCTACCCAGGCGCCCCCAGCCTAAGATAGCAGTTTAAAGAATAATAATTACCTGTATTTATACATTCTTCTAACATATGCTAATATCCAAGCATGAATATGAACCTACCTCCTGTTTATAGGTGCCCGATGGGCGAGAATCTGCCACCCCACCTTTGGGGACGACCCTACTCATATGCTTGTTGCTCGTATCAGCCAGGACTCCAGCGGTCTGGGGGTACTAATGAGTTGCCAGAAGAGCCACGATCCAGATTTCACAGGCTCTGACCACCCCCCGACCAAAACACAGAACACGGGATTCTCACCGCCCTGTACCGCCCTCCTAGATTATCTGTGGGCCCTGAGCGGCATCTCACAGGTGCTTATAACAATGCTGCCATCGATTTTCATGCAATTCCCCTGAGGTCAGGGTCCACCCCCCACCAAGAGGACATCCAGGTCCTCCCTGAGTGCGCTGACCCCCATGATAGTGGAGGTAAGAGCCCTCGCCTGCTTCATCACTTCTTCCTCCTCGAGGCAGAACATTCTTCTTAGACCCCATGTCAACTCCTACAGCCTGGCCAGAAGACCCCGTACCCAGACACTGAACAGGAAGTTACAAGGCTGAGCTAGACACAATTCCTGTTACAAACACCGCAGTGGCCTCCCCCTTTCTGCTTCTCCCCCAGCTACCTGTGCCTTCCTCCCCCTTCAGCAGAAACCCCACGCGGAATGAAGCTGCCCGAAGCCTCACACGAGTCTGCCAGTCAGGTTTGGATCCCAGCTGGTGTCCGGATTAGGACCCAGGTGACACTCTTCACCTTCAGGCTGGTCAAAACATTTGAAAGGGAAGGACAAAAACATCTAGATTCGAAGGGATATTGAGGGATAGAAATACTCTCTCGTAGCATCTTCTTTCCTTGAATTTTGGAGTAGCTCCTCCTCCAGAGCTCAGCATTCAGGGCTGGCCCTTTATTCTGTAATTATGGGCATGTCGCTGAATCCCGAATATTGTACTGAGACTCTGTGAAAATTATCAATAAAGCTGTTCTTCCAGGGATCCAGGGTCAGATGAGATCTTACTATATTTAATCAACCAGACGTGCAATAAAAAAATTATTTTATTAAGATTTTATTTATTTATTCGACACATAGAGAGGGAGCACAAGTAGGGGGAGCAGCAGAGGAAGAGGGAGAAGCAGGCTCCCTGCTGAGCAAGGAGCTTGATGCAGAGCTCAATCCCAGGACCCTGAGATCATGACCTGAGCTGAAGGCAGAGGCTTAACTGACTGAGCCACCCTGGTGCCCAGCAGTGAAAACTTTTTTAAATGCTGAGAGTTCTGTGAGGCATCTGATTGGCTCTTGGCAGGAGGAGGGGCCCTCTCCACTCAAGCCCCTGGGTTTCCTAGAAAGAAATGACCTCCAGACTCTAATCTTAGTGCTCCTCTTCTACTTCCTGAGTGCTCCTGGGTAATTCACTTCACTTCTCTGAATTTCTGTTTTCTTGCATAGAAACGGACCTTGCTGGATTGTTGAAAGAATTGGTGATTTAATAGGCACCTAGTAAACAGTACTCCTGGGACTGTTATTTTGTCTGGGAATATTTTTTGAAGAGGAACCAGATGAGCCAAATGCTTATCAGCATCTCCACATCTGTCTTTGAAATATGACTGTTTTTCTCACACACAGATGTCTGCACACACTTGCACGCACACAGCCACACACACGTGTGGGTAAGGGACTGCCAGGGTCTGGATCTGGGTACCACACCCTTTTCTCTTGTGGCCTCGGTCACTTTATGCATGAGTCTCTCTCACTCACTCATCTGTTGAATAAGGACTGTTGTAGTTGACAGGAGGACTCAATGAGTTAATATTATTCAAACCATTAGAACAACAGAGGCACAGACAATGTCTCTCACATAAAAGAACAGGTTGACTGTTATCAGTATTATTATTACTGCTACCTATAATCCATTATGCCCCTAGCAGGGAAGGGGGTCATGGGGAGACTCTGACACCAAGAAACCTGAATTTCACTTCTTGTTTTCACCCCTGTACACCTCTTTCTTTCTCTGCTTTTCTTTCCAGAACAGCTGGTAGCAGCCGTTGTGTTAAGCACCTACAAACTCATTACCTCACAGGCTCACATGGGGCTCACCTCTTCTAGCTACCAAATAAGCCATTTCCCAAAGAGAGTATATGCGAGCAACACAGAAGTAGGCTCTTTGCTTCAGGCGGCCCCACGGAAAGAGAGGACCCCTCTCTCCTGGAGCCCTGTCTATCAGCAAAGTTAGCAAAGGAAGGGGGCCTCTGCCTGGAGGAGGAACATCACCTCAGTCAACTCTGCCCACTTTGGCAGAGTGTCCTCCGTGAGGAGACCAGCCCATTACCCACTACCCACAGCCGGAGTGGCTCTGACTGACCTTCTGTCCACCCAGCCTGTCAGCCATCCATTAGTAGTCCTGCAAGTAACCCACCTCCACTTGGCACGGCTCTTGGGAAAATACATGGAGTAAGAACAATGGCGGCCCAGGCCAACCAGAAGGATGGGCACCGCCATGGCGGTCAGGCAGCATGGATGCTGAGTAACAAGCGGTGAGTAGAATGAGCTCTAGAGTGAGCTCCTGTCTGCCCATAAAATGCTGGGGCAGAGGACGGGGCACTGTAGGCACAGAGAGGAAGAAAGGAAAGCCTGCCGGGCTAGGCCCCCTCTCACCCTCGACTTGTCCGTGGGAGACCCAGTCAAAGAAAGCAGGAAGGAGAAGTGCGTTTCCTTTGACTTCTCTAAAGCGAGCCTTCTTCAAAGAGGAGAACAGGGAGCTTACTTAGGGTGGATAAACTATCTGATGTCCATTCCGAGAGGCCTATTAACGGATGTAAAATGGAAAGATGAATCAATGGGACTGATTAGGATTCGTGAAGAGCCGTACTAGGCAGAGAGGAGAAGGCTTATATGTTGGTCAAGAAGAGATAGGGGGAAAATGGATCTGTTTGGGTGAAGTTTTGGTTTTGATCCCCGAGTAAGCTTATAGGGCAGGAATGTAGAGTCGAAAAATAAAACCCATATCTGGAAGTTATTAGCAGTATGCACAAAATTGCTGTTGGTTCCTACTTTTTGTGTGCCATCCTGTCTTAAAAATAAATTTGATTTTGTAGAGGCAGTTGTGGTGGAAAAGGTGCTCTGAAGGGTAAGCATGTCTCTTATGAGAAGAATCCAAACTATTAAAAATTACAGTTTTAAGAAATGTAAAGAGGTACTGATTTCACTCAGATGAAAAGAAACTAATAAGCAGGAGAGAAATTGTGGATAGAGGTGAGTTCTGACTATAGCGATTCAGAGACAGGAACTCTAATTACACGGGAGCAAGAGGAGAGTTCTTCGGGAAATTTCTGGAAGGTTAAATAGGACAGCTCAGAGTCAGAATCATACTGTGATGAGAATCAGTGCAGAAGACGTGTTTGCAAGGAGCTAACTTGCGTCATCATCCAAGGAAGGACAAGGACAGAGAAGGAAAACTGAAGCCCCAAATAAATAACAGAAACCAGACCAACCCAAAGATGCTGAGGCTAGGGCACAAACACTCAGAAGGTGTGGCAAGATAAGTCAGAAGCCAAAACTCAGTTACCATATCATGCAACAGAACAACAGAACTCTTGGTAAAAATAAATGACTTAGCATATGACTCATACTGCTTTTCGTAGGTACTGTCGGGGAAAGGCTGATAATCACCCCCATCAGAGGTTTTTAGCCCATTGAAGTGAGCCCTACAAGCAAAAGACATAGAAACGATTATTGACCATTGTTATCTTTCAAGGAGTAGAAGCAAACTGACCTTACACATTGGAATTCGCTGGCACTCGCCAACACGGATTACAAAATATAGGGAGAAATTCTCCTAAGGACTTTAAGCAATATTTGCGAATGTGTACAGGTAAGTGTTGACTATCTGATCACTCTGGGCCGGGAAATGGTTCTCAGCAATGGTGTGATCTCTTTTTCAAAGAGATGTTATTTAATATTCACAATATTATAAAAACATGTCATAGCATAAAAATATGAACATGGCGGGCGGGACACGGCAGGGGGGGACCAGCAGACAGTGCAACTCTTAGGAGAAAAGATAGAAATCAATGTAACAACAAATAATAACAAATATTTGGTGAGCACGATGCTGTGCCAGGCACCATGAGAAATAATCCCTCCAATGGCTGATTAAGCTTTTCAAAACATGTCTGCAGTTAATTTGCCCATTTTTGTGAGGTGGGTATGGTTAGCCCTCTTCGTTAATGAGAAAAAAATGAGATCTAAAGAGGTTCATTGAATTGGGGATCTCCTGATATCTCGATTTCTATGCTTCCCTTATACTTTCTAGGTTTAAATTCTGCCTCTATCACTTCTTAGCTGAGTTAGTCAAAGAACCCTTGCAGTTGTTATGAGGCAAATAACTACAACGTAAAGGTGTCGTAAGGATTCAATGTGTAAAAATGCTACACATGGCATCTGGCACATAGTAGGACCTCAGCAAATGTGGGGTTCTCTCCCTTTCCTTTGCTAAGTCCGAGCTGTCCGCCATGGAGAGCACCGCCTGGTAGGAAGAGCACAGAGCAATGCCTCAATGTGGAAGGAGGTGACGGGCCAATCAGTGCTCTGGGGTTGGGTATGTGAGTCTTCTTGGGCTGGAGGGACACTGTGCAAGGTCTGGGAGACAGCTGTTGGCCAGTTTGCTAAGCAGTGAGTTCATGCTGAGGACTGGAAGAGGGGCTGGGAGGTAGCTGAGGCTCTCTGCTGGGGGGTGGGGTGGGGCGGGGGGGGCAGAGGTCCTCCATGCTCAAGGGTTTCAACTTGATCTTACAAGTGAAGGGGAGCGAGAAGGTTTGTCAGCTTGGGGGCTCATCTGTTAAGATAAATCTGGTGCCAGTGTGAAGAAGGGACTGTCAGGGAAGAGGTAGAGAAACAGGGAAATTTTATATTTTATGCACAAACACACACACACACACACACACACACACACAAAGTCTTTTTCATTACAAAATATATATAACCCATTTGATCCCATTTTAAACAGCTAGAACATTAATTTTACTCTTGCAATCTATTCTAGAGGTTTAAAACTGTTGTGTTTTGGCTTTTGTGACATATTATGGTCATATCTAGAATTCATTTGATGTTAAATCAAGAATAAAACTCTAAATTACATTGTTGTTCCTATGGTAAAATATAATCTACTTTCTTCATTCACTTTGCCATAAACTCTCTAGGAATGAAACTTGATAAAAAGCAGGGACACACTACATACGACAATAATTAAATCTATAGTCAACAAATAAAAGAGCATGACTGCAGGGACAGGTAATGCAGGAGAAAGAAGAACAGACCTAAATACGTCAGCAAATCATACTCAAGTTTGATCCCCAGGATCTATTTTGAAAAGTGGGATCATGACATGTATTTGAGAAAACCCCAAGTCCAGTGAGTACCCAAATTAAGGAATGAATTATATTTTCAGAATGTAGTCTCGAAGGCCAAGATCAAGGTGTCAAGAAGTTGATTTCTCCCAGAACCTCGGTCCTTGTCTTGTAGGTGGCCACCCTTCGCCCCTTGGGCTCACGTGGGCTTTCTTCATTGGTGTCTCTCCTTCCTTCTCTAAGAACACCTGCCCTATAAGATTAGGACCCATCTTTATGACCTCATTGAACCATAATTATAATTACCTCCTTAGAGACCCCATCTCCAAACTGTCACATTCCAAGTTCCCGGGGGTCAGGACAGCTGCATAGGAATGGTGTGGGCAGGGAGGAGACACCATTCAGCCCATAACAAGCCTCGGAAGGAGTTAGTGCTGTGGCTAGGTTCCCCACCCAGATGGAGAGAGAGCCTCAGAGTGGGCTCACAGGGGGCCTCCGCCACAGCCCAGGTTGGAGGACACTCAGGGGCCTGAAACCCGGCACTGAGCTCCTGCAGGTGTGAACATCATTCTTCTGAGTCCTGGTTGCTTGCTTGGAGATATTTTTAAGTGTACCCGGTTTTTGGAAAGGGAACGGAGCGTTCCCTGCTCCCCAGCTCCCTGTTGCCAGAAAAGCACGTGATGGAAAAACCCGCCTAGGCTGAGGACAGAGCGAGGGCGAGCGGGCTCTCGGGGCTCCGAGTTGATTTATGTTGTGGTCGGTGCCTGTAGTGATTGGGCTTCCCCTTGGTGATTGGTATGATCTGGAGGTTGGCGTCGTTAAGGAGAGGTTTTTGTGATGACTTCAGAAAATTACTGTAACTAAGATGGTATTTAGCTGTTTTTAATTTTATACAGCTCATTATATCATGGTCAAATGAAAACCTTGACGTTGGGGGCAGGAAGTGTGTGGCAAGTAGGGGTGGGTGGACAGGAGGCCGGGCGGCTGCTCCTGGTGAAAGTCACTCAAGGGTCTCAGGGAAGGGAGGCGCACAGAAGGGGAGCTTTTCAAATCAACACTGGTGACTTCCTCTTCCTGGCAAAGTTCTCTACTCCAGAAACTCTGTCCTGCGAGTCGATGCAGACAGGAACTGAGGTGCTGGGGGATGGGAAATGGGCTCTAGGACACATGGGGGACAGAGAGACATGCAGCGGCGGTGGCAGAGTTCTGATTAGATCAGGCTGGTGGAGTACGCTGTCCTTGCTCTGCTGTCCTCGCTCTGCAACCCTAGGCCCTGGCTGCCAAAGGGACACAAAGCCTTGACGATCTCCAGCAGGGCCGCCCTGCTCAGGCACAGCTCTAGGCACTTCTCTGCGAGGTTCAAGAAAAGGCAGACTCTTTCCGAGTTGTTCCACACCTGGTGCAGAAAAGCAGTCACCCAACGCTGAACTGCAAACAATGTAGAATTCTTGGCACATCATCTGAGAAAGAGCTTTGAACTTCATGCCTGTCTCTGCAGTCGAATCCCACCGGCATTCTGTTGTGCGTTTGAAAGGGCTGATGTTAAGAGTGCTTAACAGACGAGTGGGAGTACTGGGGTAGGGGTTAGGAGAATGGGCTTTAGGGCCAGGCGCCCTGGGTTTCCATCCGGGCTCTGACACATTCTAGTCGTGTGATCTTGGGCAGCGCTCTTTGAGCATGATGATGGCACCTGTCTCCTGGAAGTGTCCTGAGAGACGGACACAACAGCTGAGGACAGCGATGGGCACGGGGCACAAAGTGGGCTGGTGTTATGGTTATTGGACAAAGGCTCCTATGGACTTTCCACGGAGCTAAGGGAGAGAGAAGGGAAGAGAGAGGAGAAGAGAGAGAGGGGCTGCTTGTACTTACCGACTCAAGGTACCCAGCAGGGAAAGGGCAAACCAGCCCTTGGGAAACATCCCTGTAAACACTATTAAAACTCCTTCCGAGTGTAGACCAAGGATTAGTTGACAGACCACATATTTATTTCCTCTCCAAGTAGAGTATGTTACATTTCCCTTTCTCTGACACTCTGGGGTCTTGAAAAGTCCAGGAAACACCTTTACATGCCTTGGCCCAGACTCGTCTTCCTGTCCTTTTCATCTTGACAACTGTCCCTGGCCTGGAGTAATGAGCCTCCCAGCCGCAGCCCCTCTGGGTGAGAACTGCCTTCATCAGAAATTTCCCCTCTGCCAATCAGGTACCGCAAAACTTTAGCGAGTTTAGACCTTAGAGGAATCCTCTGGTGTATGTCTTAGAGATGTCCAGTCATGTCTGGAGAAGATGTGAAATGAAGGGAAGCAGTGAACAGGAACTAGAAATTTCGAGAGAAAGAAAGGAAGAAAAGAAAGGATAGGAGGGAGGACAGGGAGAGGGAGGGAGAGATAGAAGAGAAAAGGGACATTTTCAAAGTTTGCTGCTAAGAAAGGGAAAACCCATGAAGTGAGCCTTTGTGTTTAAATATATACAAAAATATGAACCTTTGCAATAACAAGGATAAATTTAACATGCAGAAACATATACACGCTAGGATGATAAATGCGGTGGGATACAAAATTGTAAACACGGGATGATTACAACAATGTGAAAACCAAATAAAAACCGAAAATGAATTGACAGAAGGATTTCCAAAGTGTGAGCAGTGGTGGTGGTCTTTGGGAAGCTCGGAGGAAGTTTCTTCTTCTTCTTCTAGAACAAAAAGAATTAATAGATTTATTTCAAAGAGATAACTAGCGGCAGCGAGATTGCCCCTTTCAGATGAGGTCCCGTGGAGTCTCAGCAGGACGGGCGGGCGGGCGGGCGGCCCACCACTGTGACAGTCGTGGAGGGGCCTGGCCCTCTCCACTCCTCCTGCTGGCCCCTTCTCGGTTCCAGCGTCTCTGTCCTCTCCATGCCCAGCGCAGCCGAGTTTTGACAGATGTTTTTACCTCCTAAGATCTTCCTGCGCTGTCCCCCCTTCAGCTGCTACCAGACTCGGTGACCTACATGAAGGGGCTCTTGCCACCCTCCCTCCCTGCCTCCTGCCCCTTGCTCAGCTCCCTCCTTTGTCCGGGCACATCCTCCCTGTCACTCCCTGGCTTCTGGGTCCTTCCTCTAGTCCGTGGACTCTCCCGCCCTCAGGATAAAGGGCCTTCTGGTGTCAAGGGCTTCCTCGCTCGCCCTTCCCCACGGCCCACCCCACGCTCTGCTCGACTGGCTTTGGGCCTCGACCTTGAGCGCTGCCGCAGCCCGGGGAACATTTCTACCACCGCACTTAGCACACATGACTGAAAGTATCTGTTTCTTAGCCCTCATGCCCCCAAACTAGAAAGTCTCTAGGGGAAAAGACCAGGTCTTAGCCACGGTTGAACCCCCCAGTTCCGACCACAATCCCTTGCACATGATAAGATCTCAGTAAATAGTGACTCCCCTTAACAAAACTTTTCCACGCTTCCCCCTGAATGCAGCCCAAACCCCTCGCCTGACTTGAGGAACATGCAAAGGTTGATGTGAACCCCCTTCTGCTGCTCTATTTCCCACAGCCCCCCACCCTAGGCCCCCCAGCACGGCCATGCTGAATATTCACTTTCTCCCAAGCACACGTTGTCCATAGTCCAGCCACTCTCTTTCTAAGCCCGGAGCTCCCTACCATCTCTGGTTGGCTCATTGACGTCTCTGCTTGGCTCATTGAATTCTGCTTCCCTTTGTAGTCCCAACTCCAGCTCCCGCTCCTCTTACCATCCGCCCCCCAGGACGCTCACCCAACGTGTGCAGCCGTCCTTCCCTGCTTCCAGAACTTCTCCTGTGCTCCCCTCACTTCCCTAGTTCCACTTACATAAGCCCTGGGCCATGGTCGGCAGGCACTCGGATCCTCCACAGGGCCGTGTACATGGGAACCTCACAGTAAGAGCTGGGGGCCACGGGTCACCGGCTGGTGGGGACGTCACCAGGCTGGGTGTGTCTCTTTTGGTTCTTGAGCTGGGGATCTGTTTCTCATGCAGTCTGCACTTTGAGGGAGGGCCCTGGAACCTAAAAGGAGAGGTTAGGACACGCCAGCCCTTCCCCTGGGCTGCCCTGTCTCTCCTTCCTTATTTCCTGCCAAAGGACAAGTGGAAGACAATGGAGAGGCTGGGCTGACAGCTAGCCGAGCCCCCAGGCCAAGCCCCAGCAGACGAAGGACACCCCAGTCAGTCCTCAGAGCCCCACAGCCCTGCAGGCTTTGCTGGATCTGTAGGCAAATTCCTACCAGTGCAGAGGAAAACATTAGGAAAGAGAAAACCATGTTTGTTTTCTTGTACTTGTCGATTTCCCGTGGCTCCCTCTGAAGACTCTGCTGGCACTGGAGAACTTCCAGGTTTGGAATCCGTATCAGTCTTCCGTTCATCAGATCCCATCTAACGCCACCCAGCCTGCACCTTGCCCTCATTCAGAAAGAACTGGAAGAAAGTTCACCCACTAAATACATAAACGAATTAATCCAATTGAGACCGTTGTGCTTTTATCTTCCACATTCTCTGGGCTCCCAAGCCTTTCCTGGCCTCCAAGAGAGGCTTCACCCCGTCCTGCTTTGCACCCCAGGGGCTCAGGCTGGAGCCAGTACCAGAGAACTTAGAGCACCTGCTCAGCCTGCAAAAACGCAGGGTGATGTCACCCACTCACCCCTGCTTGCTTGTCTCTCCTCCTGCCCTGGGTGTGACGTCAACTATGGCACTTCTGGCCTTGAAGAAAGGACTTGCCCAGCAGAGAGGGGGTTGGCTGAGGCTACTCAGGAAGATTGGTTTTTTTGTTATTGTTGTTTTTTGAGTGAATTGAGGGGAGTGAGGCTTGCCCGGCTCGGGAGACCAGGAAGCACTGGTGTGAATATAGGGCTATGACCCCTGGCAAGTCTGGGCGGTGTAGAGGGCAGTGGGTCCTCAGTTCTGGTTCTCCAACCTGGGCCTGCAATTGTCGCCATTGTATGCAGATCAGGGCGGGCTCCTCACCCACTGTCAGTGTGCCCTTCAGGTGTTCCAAACTGGGGCATGGCCTCTGCTTAACTAGAAAGAGGCCTGGGCTGGTGACTCACTCTAAGTCACCTGAGAATCTGTAAACCTTCAGCTCTGGCCCAGATGGCCTGTCTCCCACGTACAGAACCTTCCCTGTGTCTGTCAGGACAGCCTCCCAGCCAAGGGACCTGAGAGGACACACTCGAGTTCTAAAAACCAGACAGTGGTGGGGACGAGACTCCTCGGGACAGGGTCTTCCTCACTGGCTTCTCCTGTCCCTAACCACCAACTTTTTTTCCCCCAAAAGATTTATTAATTTAAGAGAGAAAGAGAGAGAGGGAGAGAGAGAGAACACGTGGGGGAGAGGGGCAGAGGGAGAGAGAATCTTAAGCAGACTCCCCACTGAGTGGGGAGCCTGATCTCAGGACCCCGAGATCACGACCTGAGCCAAAAATCAAGAGTCGGACGCTCAGCTGACTGAGACCCCCAGTCTCCCTCCTCCCCAGCCACGAACTTTGACTGTCTTAAAATGTCGAGGCCCTTTGTGACCTCCTGGGAGCATCATGTCCTTTGAGCTTGTGCATTTGGGGCTGAGCAACAGCCCATCAACCAGCCTAGAAGGATCAGCTACCTAATCTCTACCTAATCTCACCTCCCTGCCTGGAGACAGGGTCTCTGCGTGTGTATACCAACGGAAAGCACATGGTTAGTTATTCATCATTGAAACTGAGAAGGACAGAACCACACCAGGAAGGAGATGCACTCCCTGGGATTTCATTCTTCAGAGACACCTCATCTGGGGACAGCACCGACCGTCAGCTCCTCTCTATATCCTCCAGGATCTCCAGTGTTGTATTTGGGGTCCTGGAGAAAGGAGAAAGGTTTTCAACCAGAATTAATCTACCTGACTCCAGGTTGCTGCAGCCCATCCACTTTTCATGGGAAAGAAGTCCTGAAAATTTCTGGGAGCCCCATGTGCCATGCAGATCCTGGTGTAAAGATGGCTGCCATTTTGTCGAATGCCAACAGTGTGCAGCTCGGAACAGAAATCACATGGACTGCCCGTCCAACAGGCTGACAATCACAGTGCCTTATGTGTCCCTGTGGACATCTCCAACTCAGTTTATATTTTAAAAGAAAATAAACACACCCTGACAACCATCTCCTGTACTTCCCCTCCCTCTGATAACGGAACAAACCCTTTACGATGTCAACGGCTGACTGGGGGCAAAGGCCACAGACCCTAATTCCACACCAAGGGGATGGGCTCGCCCTTGAGACTGTGCCAACTGGAGATCTAGGTGTAGCCGGGCCTCTCTCCACTTCTCAGGGAGGTCTGGAGCTGGATCCAGCTTCAGCTTGGATCCCGAGTGGTTCTAGCTAGATCAGACCCGATCCGAAGATGATTTGAACCTCTTGCTCAACCGTCTTTGGGAATCCTGCACTTTTCCACTGGGAAGAGGGAGCTGCAGAAACCTGCCTAGCCCTGGGACTCTGCCCAGCGCCCGGCATCCTGCAGTTTTGCTGGGCCCCTCCCAGCCCTGGTCTCACCCCAAGTGAGCTGGCAGTGGCTAGTTGGTCTGGTCTCACCCAGGATGCCTGTTTGCCTTGGCCTCTGTCAAGGAGGTAAGGGGGTTAAGCAAGAGCTTTCCAAGGGCGAATTCCTGCCCAGCGCCTGGTATCTGGTTCCCGAGCCAAGCATGGGTAGCTCTGTTTTCTGTTTTGCTGATTCCTGATCATGCTACACATTGCACACTGGCTCTGTCTTCTGGCCTGGGTATTCCCTCCCAGAAGGAGGAGTTCAGCAGAGGGGCCCGACGGCCATGGCCCAGATGCAGATCTTACATGGGAAGGCTTCCACCAACTGAATTCTCAGAGCCTCATAAGGCGCTTTAGAGATGCTCTGGAATTCTGTTAGCCCTTCCTCTGGGCCCCACTTAATCAAAGTGGCCAGGTGTTCTTTTAGAGCCCTCAAATACGCAAGGGCTTGATATCAGGGTGGTTTAATATCGGAGGGGCAGGGCATGGCGTAATGTGTGAGGCTGGGACTTACAAGGAGCAGATAAGACCCTTCTTTGTCATGATGACAGCTCTACCCAGCGTCACCCAGCATTTCTCAGGTCACCCTGTGTCACAGGGCTGCATCTGATTATTTTTGCACATAGGATTGAAATGTATGAAAGACGGTCTGAATTTCTCGGCCCTCCTCTTGAGCAAAGCTAGTAGCACAGACCGCGGCAGGCCATTCTTCTTCTATCTCTGCGAGCCAGAAGGTGAAAAGCTAAGGAAAACCTGCTCCTATCCCCATTTTTACACGAGGTTCTAGAATCTGCCAGGGACCAACCTGCTTAAACCTGTCTTGGCATAATTATGAACACCTCCCTTTGTTCTGCAAAGGGACAGCTGGACAGTGGATTATATAGTCCTCTGAGGTACAGAGGACATCGCATTCATTCCAGCCGCATTCTTTCCAGATGTGCAGAGAGCCTGGTGAGGCTGGAGAGGCGGAGGGTGAGAAAGGGAAGTGACTCGTCCACGCTCACCCGGTGATTCAATAGTAGAGCAATTAATGAGAATCCAAGAGCTTTGACTAAGGAGCGAATCACCCCTGACCCCGCCCTGCTAAAGGAATAGAACGGACACAAACTGGTTGAAACAGCACCGGTGCCAAGATGTGAGTAAAGCGGTGGGGAGAAGACTAGCAACCGAAAATAACTGGAAGACAAAGGGAATCCCTCAAAATGTGTTGGTTGAGAAGAGAGTTCCTGCGTGCCCGTGCACTTGAACGGGCTTTAGGAGCCTCACAAAGGGGCAAGCGCGAATAGTATTGTATAGCGAGCTGACCCATCCGAGTGGGAGCTCAGCAGCTGCCAGATGATGGGTGAGTTGATGAGTTAGCTATAAGTGACTGCAGGCAGAAAGGAAGCATGAAGGAGTCATTGCAGACAATCTGGGTGGACTGCATGGAGGAAGCAGTAAGCTCCCCCCTGCTGGCAGGTGGCACAGGGCCGTCCCTGCTGTGTGTGCTCCAAAGGACCCCGGGCTACCTCCAACCTTACTCCAGTGTTGCTTAGTGAGCAGAGTGGTGAGCTGGCTTCTGGAAGAGGAAGTATGACCAGGAGAAAGGGGTAGGACACTGCCTGGCTGGAGCCCAGTGCGACTGAGGAATGTGTGGGGACTGTGGGCAGACAGGCCTGCCTGAAGCAGAAGGGCTGGTGTGGGGGGAATCGACAGAGAAGGGAGAAAAGAAACAAAGACTGTCTGCCCAGCATCCTCATTTTTTTGGTTTTATGGGAAAATGGTGAAACTTTCTTGCAAGCGGCGATTATGGAGGGTGGGAGTAGGAGAGAAACCACGGTGATTTTTTTTTTTTTTTTTTTTTTTTTTTTTTGGACTGAAAGAATGTTTTCCCCAAACTAAACAAAGTTGGATTGAGAAATTCAACGTGGTACCTTAGGGACCTGGTAACTCATTGCTACTCTGAGGCCTGCCTTCCCACAGGCGCCTGCTTCAGGCTGTCTGGGGAGGAGAAGGGGACACTCCAACTTTTCAAGATCCAAACAGTTATGGTTCTCTTTTTGCAAAGTAGTTTTCGTCGCCTCCTGTGTTGGCACTGGAGTCCTTTGCAGTAGCATCTTTCCGTGTGCCTCAGCCGCACAGGTGAGTGTGCGCCCCGCCCCCCTCCCTTACCTGCCCAGTGACCAGACTCCTCCTCAAACACAGCTGGGAGCCTGGGACCTAGGTGGTCCTCCCTCATTTCATGCCCTGCTTTGTTACCTAAAAGGTGATTTCCCTCAAGATGGGGATTAGCGTCATTAAAGAAACAAAGGCATCCCTTAATTACAAGCCTAAACCCTTGCCTTCAAAGAGGGCTGGAGGAAAAAGTGGTGTTGGGGCCTGGGTGGTCTTGCTGGTACCACTTCTTTGGTGATTTGATTCACTGAAACCGTTCATTTTAGGACTGCCTTTTTTTTTTTTTTAACAGAAAGGTAGGAACATTTGACCTTCTTTAGCAAATTGTAGTGATTTTTAAGTAAATAAAAAAGTCAGCGGCCCCAGCCACAATCTCCCGTGTCAGACGTAGTGTGTCTGGTGACAGGAACTATCTCCAGCCTTGCGGGGGGCGGGGAGGGGAGGCAAAACACTACAACAGCTCAGTTGCCTATTATGGAGTCATATTTTGATGCACATGAAATTCTTGTTCTCAACCATCTGATTTTTGTTAACGACTAGATGTAAATCTAGTCAGATCTTATGCCTGCAAACCCCTTCAATGAGCATGATATCTTAAATTGTTTTTCAATTGGGGTGGCAGTGCTCCTGTTTCTTATCTGGGGAGCTGGAAGTCCTGAGGCCACCTGCACAGTCCCACGAGGGTGAGATTTTAATCTGCTGGCTCTCCCCAACCCCCCCCCTCACAGGCGCCTGCTGGAGGCTGAGCCACAAAGCATCAGGTGGAAATCTGGGCTCTGGACCAGCCTGGGGTGCTGGGGAGTCCTCGGGGGGTCCAGGTTCCACATGAGACAGAAGTGGGACAGCGCTCCTTGGGGGGGTGGTAAGGGGGGTCCTGCTCCTGCTCCTGCTCCTGTTCCGGGGCTTCTGAGCTAGGTGTGGGAGAACCCAGATCCTGCTTCTTCTCGAGTGCCTAGTGGGGACGGGCCCCATCCTCAGGGGAATGGCAAGGGTGGGGGTTTCTCCGTCTCAGACAAGAACCAGGGGCTGGTCTCCAGTCCTGGCACCTTTCAAGTGTGGGAAGGAGGCACCCCGTGCCTCTCCTGAGCACCCCAGGCCACTGGTTCGGATCCTGGACCTTTGCAGCCACAGGTGCCAATGTCCATACCAGGGACCCAGCAGCTGTCTCTGTCTACATAGGTTAAGGGCTGAATCTCAGCGTCAGCCTAACTTTTTTCCAAGCAGCCTCGAGTAGCCAGTTGGAAAGCTCTTCAGCTCAATCCCAGCCTCTGTCCTATCAGTGCAGCACGGAAGAGAGGATCTCAGCAGAGACTTAGCCCCTCCAGCCCCACCAAGCCAGATGGGTTAATGACACAGGGCAACGTGCCTTGCGCCTTCTTTAAGACCGTGCCGTGTCCATATAAAGTCCTACAGTTGTTCACCTTCACAGAGACAAATGATTTATTTCAAATTCCATTTTGCTCACGGCCAGCTCTTCCTGAATAGTCTCCAAAACGCTCCCAAGAAAGCCACTTACACAGTGGCTCTGCCTAACGCTCTCCCCAAAAAGGCCCTGGGGGCAAGAATGGCCAAAGGGACATAACACAGATTTTTCTCAGCCAGGCCTGGGGTGGGAGATGGGGGAAATGGCGGCGGAGGGTGGGGGGCTCCACTCAGTCCCCAAGATGGAGAATGTGTCCGCCTTTAGTGAGAAGCTAGACCGTGGGCTTTCTCAGTTTTCTCTCTCTCCCAAAGCTACAAGTCGCTTCTCCCTTACTTCTAGGTCATTGTCCGAATAACCATCCACCCAGAGTGGCCAGTGAGCATGGGTCAGGTAAAGGTAGCAAGAGCTCCTGGAAAGCGGCAGAAAGACAGATTATTCTACAAATGATGCTGGAACCGTTCAGAAATGGTTGGCCATTTGGAAAAACAAGTTAAGCCATAGCTATCTTTACTTTACTCTTGGCTCCCAATAAATTCCTCATAGATAAGACTCCAAGATAACATTTGAAACTATAAGATTTAAAAATCATGGGTGCCTTTGTCGATCATTTCTGTAAGGGAAGTCCTTTCTAGAGAGGAAGACATCAATTTAAAAACCATAAATTCCATACCATAAAAGCGTCTCTACCTTTGTGTGACAAAAACCCCTTTAAACAGGAAATATTTGCAACCCATCGTAATAACACAGGACAAATTTCCTTAAATTACAAAGAGCTAGCACAAATCAATAAGCAAAAAGCAGAATAAAAAAGTAGAAAACTGGGCAAGGAACAGCAACTGAAGACACACGTCCAAGTGCTAACAGGATACCGCTTTTCCCCTAACTGGCAAAGACTGTCAAGTTTTATAATAATTACTGCCTGTGAAGGTATGTGGAGGAACAGGTATGTGCAAATATTGTTACAAGGGCTGTCGGCTGGTGGTCATTGGCCACTATTAAGATTCTTCTAAGAGCAATTTAGCAACATCAATCATAATTTTCAATGTACATAATCTTCGATCCAGGAATCCCACTGCTTGAAATTTAGCCCACAGCTACCTTGGCAAAATCCTACCAGGACACCTGGGATGAGGATGTACCTTACACTGTTGTTGGGAATGGCAAAAACAATAACAAAAACAAAACCAAAAAAGCTGGGCTCCGCTGTGACTGGTGAGAAAATAGAACTCTATGAAGAAGTTTCTAGAAAAAGGAAAAATGTTCTGAGTTGATTAGTGGATCTTGATATAGGGGGTTCAGTGATTTTTTAAAAAAATAAGTACAGAGTGAAAGCCAGGCTCTGGGCAAAGTATTAGCAATATTTGAAAAAGTTCTGAAATCATTCACCTCATTAGCAAAAAAAAAAAAAGTTGGAGCTTATTCTCCAACATACATGTTGATTTATTTATAAATACATTAAAAATAGGATAAAGTGAGTGAATTGAAACACAGAAGTATGAGCTGTAATGCTTTTTGTGCCCCCCGAATTATTTGAGGGGACCCCGCCTTAGGTGTGTGTGGTGGCTCCACATTTGAGAGAAATAGAATGTACCACTCTGGCAATTCAAAAAGAAGTACAAGGGGCGCCTGGGTGGCTCAGTCGTTTGCTCAGCGTCTGCCTTCAGCTCAGGTCATGATCCCAGCGTCCTGGGATCGAGCCCTGTTTTGGGCTCCCTGTTCAGCTGGGAGCCTGCTTCTCCCTCTCCCACTCCCTCTGCTTGTGTTCCGTCTCTCACTGTCTCTCTGTCAAATAAATAAATAAAATTTTACATGTCTTGGGAGGAGACATACTAGCTTTCCAAAGAAGATTCTGCACAGTACCAGCTCTGGCTAAACAGTAGCAACGTGCTTAACACCATCTGAAACTGACTCTAGTCATTAATCGTGTAGCCTCTGAGGTCAGACCATAACCGTCTACATCCCAGCTCCTCCATTTCCTGTCCACTCTGAACCTCAATCTCCTCTTCTGTAAAGTGCAAGTAATGCTAGTACCTCCTTATATTATCTGCTGTTGTGCAACAAATCACCCCCCGCAAACGTAGCAGCTTACAATAATGGGTTATGAACCCAGGCATAGCTTACCCGGGAACTTCCGGCTCCAGGTATCCCATAAGGTTCCAGTCAACCTGTCCTCCAGGGCTGTGGTCCCATCTGAAGGTTTGACTGGGGGAGACCCCTCTTCCATGTCAAATGCATGTGGTTGTTGGCGAGAGGCTATTTCTTGCAGGCTGTTGGACTGAGGGTCTCAGCTCCTCACTGGTTATTGGCTGGGGTTCTCCCTCAGTTCTTGGCCAAATAGGCCCCCACTATGGGGCAGCTCGCAGCATGGCAGCTGGAGCACCCAAGATAGAAGGTGATGTTTTTATGACCTAATCTTGCAAGTGACATCCCATTACTTCTACCAGCCCGTCCTTTAGAACTGAGTGTATAAATCCAGCCCACACTCAAGGGGAGAGAGTTACACAGGAAGTGAATGTCAGTAAGGGGGGGCATTGGGGGACATCCTAGAGGCAGCCAGCTGTAGCACCCATGGGGTGGTCAGGACGATTAAATGAATTAATGTCTGAAGCACAGCCCACAGTGTTGGAGACAGCATTTGCTCAGTAAATGCAAGTTCTAATTAGTGATATAGATTCCTGTCTTTGTTTAACAGTAAATGCCCAAGTGCCCTTTCTGCAACAAATTTATGGCGAGATTTCAGTGAAGCTCTTTTGCCAACAACGTTCTAACTCATCCCTGTTGGTATTTTCCTGGAATTCATGGAGCAGGACTCCCTTAGCAGCAGTCCCCGCCAGGATCTGATAGGGCTGACCCTTTCATAGTCCTGGGCCTTGTATTACGGCTGGCTCATCATTTATTCAACCTTTGTGTACCATTTAGCGCCTCCAAGGAGACAGAAGCTCAGGTAGGGACGAGGTGAGCCAGGCAGACGTAGCTAATACTTTTACAAAACATACAGGTTATGGAGCGGATCTGGACGGAGAAATGGAAGCTTCAGCCATTCTTGGGGCCTCTTCGTCCTGCTAACAGGGGAGACGTAGGTCTAAAGGATTGCTGGGGGTCAATGGGAAGGTTTGTTATTAGTTTTTACGTTTAATTTCCCCAGTACTTAATTTATTTAATTAGAACACATTTGCTATTTTATATTTAGGAAACTTTTTGATGCTGAGTGTGTCCTCACAAGGGGTAGAGGCAGAGAAGTCAACTTCTTGGCAACCTCATGGGATAACAGGTTCACCAGGTAGGTGACATGGCGGTTTCCTGGGATAACTAGCCCCAGTCGAGGAGGACAGAGCTAGGACTCACATGAGTATGATCATACTGCAGGGCCCTTAACTATTCTCTGTAGAAGCATCTATATAGACTCAAAAGTATACATTTATATATTTAGCCACTATTTTATGAATAAATAAGCAGTTGCTTGCTATGGCTTATATGGTAGACAAAGCAAAGGACCAGCAGGGACTGTGGACCCACAGGCAGTTTATTATTTCTTTACAGAGACCAGAGGCACCTATAGTGGAGAGTCCAACGTGAGCTCTTCCACTGACAGCCAGACATGTCTGGGCACAACGATCAATGTGTGAAAGGGTAAAAGGCCAAGGGAACATTCTGGGTGACTCTAGCGGTCATGAACAGAACACCTGACAAAGTGACCTGAACAAAATGATACCTGTTATCTTGCTTAACAAGAAGTTTGGGGGCTGAGTAGTTCAAGGATTAGTTAATTTAGAGGCTGATATGGAAAACCTGGTTTCTTCCCTTCTGTTGGCTTCTCTGTCCTCAGCATTGTTGGCTATTGTCTTCAGGCTTGCCTCTTCATGCTTGCAAGATGGCAGCCCCAGGTTCTGACTTCACCAGCCTTTCATAACCTCATTGAGAGGCAAACAAATCGGTCACAAATTACCTGCATGGCAGGCCACATTCGGTAAGCCTGATCTTCTAGAAGAGAGAATGCACAGATGAAAGAATGGAAATGGAGCAATGAATTATCTACCTTTATTACATGAATTCAGTTATGTGCTTTTTTTTTTTTTTAGGATTTTATTTGTTTATTTGAGAGGGGGAGCATGAGCGGAGAGGGGGAAAGAGGGTGAGGAAGAAGCAGACTCCCCTCCAAACAGGGAGTCCGATGTGGGGCTCCACCCGGGACCATGAGATCATGGCCTGAGCCAAAGGCAGACGCTCAACCAACTGAGCCACCCAGGTGCCCCAGTTATGTGCTCACTTTAAGTAACAGTGAATCCTTGGGTAGTTTTGGGATCCACCTATTTCCAAATTTCAAAGAATATGTTCTCTCAATTCATGGTCCTCCAACAAATGTCCTTTCAAGAACATGAATCATGATCTAAGAAGACCATCACTGTGGGCTTGACTCAATCATAGGGATAATAGCAAGAATCCAAAAACATTCAACAAGCAGAGAAAAGGGCCTAAAGAATATAATTACAAAGTGCAGAAGTTCTCAAAACATTTTAGACCTTTGCTTCTTACTCATGATTCCCCTTTCTGTGTGGGCCAACAGGAAAAAAAAAAAAAATCACTTCTCTGAGGCCTGTCTTCTAGAGTGAGCTGACCTTTATGAGATGAGATGGGAATTAATTCATAATTATATATACAGCAAACAAACCTCACTACAAAGGTAGCCCTTTATCTTACCTAAACTCTACAGTATTAAAATTTATTTGTTCAATCAGCAAGTACTTTTTAGCACCGACTCTGTAACAAGCATTGTTTTAGGCTCAAGTCTTCTCATGGTGCTCCAGTTTTCTCCAGTTTTCTCCTTCCAATATTCATATTCAATAAACATTTATCAAAAACCCTCCTGGATGGCAGAGCTATAATCTGTAATCAGCCACGCATTCCCAGAAAATAATGACAAAATCTCAGTTCGCAAGATCAAGGACTCGGAAAACGGGGGGTTAGAGTACAAAAATAAAAAATGGTATTGTGTGCAAATATCCACACACACATACATAGATATGCACACAGGAAACAAAAATTCTGGAAGACAACAATTGTGAAACAATCTCTGTCTGTGTTAACGGTCTGCTCTCCCTTAATCTCTGTCAGGCGTTTGGTAGATATCTGTGGTATCGTGATTTTCTAAGGCACACTCTTCCAACAAATATTATGCTGTGTAAGCTATGGGTTCTTTTATGTTTATAAAGTAGTCCTCGCTGGCTTAAAATGTAATATCTTCTTTCACTCACATTCTCCCTTGTTCTATTTGTACAAATCTTGACAAAATCTTGTGTGACTGTATTTGTCAGCTTCGATACATAACAAACAATCCCCAAATCTCAGTAATTTACATCAGTAGTTTATTTCTCATTTGTGATACATGGAACTTATAGCTCTGCTGTGCCTCTGTCCCATGTTTTTTTCTCATTTCAGGTTGCAGTGGAAGGAATAGTCTTATGTGGAATCTGCTGTCCTCTTAGAAGGCGCCAGGAGAGCAAGTGACCAAGCTGAACCACAGAATTGCACTAAAATTTCTGCTTATAATGGCATGTATCACGTCTGTTCACATGTCCGTCAAAGTCAATCACATGATCAAGCTGGACTACGAAGGGGGAAGTATACTTGACCTATAAGGAGTTCTGACACAGGTAAGGATATATAATCCTTTAATTAAAAAAATTTTTTAACTTCTTTAAAATTAACATATAATATGTTGTGTATTTCAGGGGTACAGGTCTGTGATTCATCAGTCTTACACAATTCACAGCACTCACCATAACACATACTCTCCCCAATGTCCATCCCCCAGCCACTCCATGCCTCAGCCGTCTCCCTTCCACAACCCTCAGTTTGCTTCCTGAGATTAAGTCTCTTATAGTTTGTCTCCCTCTCTGGTTTTGTCTTGTTTCATTTTTTCCTCTCTTCCCCTATGATCCTCTGCCTTGTTTCTTAAATTCCACACATCAGTGAAATCATATGATAATTGTTTTTCTCTGATTGATTCATTTTGCTTAACATAATACCCTCTAGTTCCATCCATGTCATTGCAAATGGCAAGATTTTGAATTTTTGATGGCTGCGTAATATCCCACTCTGTGTGCGTGTGTCTGTGTGTGCGCGCGTGCGCGTGTGTGTGCGTGTACACCACATCTTTGCTCATTCATCTGTCAATGGAAATATGGGCTTTTTCCATAGTTTGGCTATTGTGGACATTGCTGCTATAAACATTGGGATGCACGTTCCCCTTTGGATCCCTACATTTGTATCTTTAGTGTAAATACCCAGTAGTTTGATTGCTGGGTTTAGGGTAGCTCTGTTTTCAATTTGTGAAGAACCTCCACACTGTTTTCCAGAGTGGCTGCACCAGCTTGCATTCCCACCAGCGGTGTAGGAGGGTGTAGGAGGGTTCCCCTTTCTCTACATTCTCCCCAACATCTGTCGTTTCCTGGCTTATTAATTTTAGTCATTCTGACTGTTGTGAGATGGTATCTCTTTGTGATTTTGATTTGTATTTCCCTGATGCCGAGTGATATTGAGCACTCTTTCATGTGCCTGTTGGCCATTTGGATGTCTTCTTTGCAGAAATATGTGTTCATGTCTTCTGCTCATTTCTCGTTTTTGAAAGGTTTTATTTATTTATTTGAGAAAGAGAGAGAGAGCAGGAGCAAGGGGAGTGTCAGAGGGAGAGGGAGAAGCAGACTCCCTGGTGAGCAGGGAACCCAATATGTGTCTGGATCCCAGGACCTTGGGATCTTGACCTGAACCGAAGGCAGATGTTTAACCAATTAAGCCACCCAAGCACCGCAGGATGTATGATCCTTTTAAAAGAGAAAGAATAGGGTTACCTGGTTAGCTCAGTCAGTGGAGCATGTGACTCTTGATGATGGGGTTGTGAGTTGGAGCCTCACATGACATGTAGAGATTAGTTAAAAAAATTAAAAATCTGTAAAAAAAAAATAAAAATAAAAGAGAGGGGCACCTGGGTGGCCCAGTGGGTTGAGGGTCTGTCTCTTGGTTTTCAGCTCAGTTCATCTTCTCGGGGGTGTGGAATCAAGCCCTGCGTTGGGCTCCGTGCTCAGTGTGGAGCCTGCTTGAATTTCTCTTTCTCCCTCTGCTTCTCATCCCCCACCCCACTCACATGCTCACTCTCTCTCTCAAATAAATAATTAAATCTTTAAAAAACACCCACACAAAGGAGAGGGAACAAATAATTGTGAACAACACTGTGGTCTGCTACAGTGATGACCTGACTACTGACCAAAATACCAGGGAACTTAAGAGCACATTGTTTCCTTGGCCTACCTCTCTGTCCATTCATTGAAGGATAGAACAGAGACAGCTCCCCATACTGGGCACACGTGACCCAGGAGAAAGGAAAACCTTATTTTAAGGGGACTGAGCTAAGCCCAGCGTCTGATAGAGAGTTACATATTTTTGAGCTCTGTTTTTAAAGATTTTATTTATTTATTTGACAGAGAGAGAGATCACAAGTAGGCAAAGAGGCAGGCAGAGAGAAGGGGGAAGCAGGCTCCCCGCTGAGCAGAGAGCCCGATGCGGGGCTCGATTCCAGAATCCCGAGACCATGACCTGAGCCGAAGGCAGAGGCTTAACCCACTGAGCCATCCAGGCGCCCCTCCTTTTGAGTTTTCAATAAACAAACATAGAACCCCATGATCACAGCACCTGTCAACGGATTGTGGCAGGCTGTTTAGCATGATGCTGGCAACTTCCCTAGGGCCCAGTTTGTTTTGAGTTTCTTGGGATTCAAAACCAAAAGCAGGAAAGGGATGTCTAACTCTCACACTCATGCTTGTCTAACGATTCTGAATTGGTTTAGATGGTGCTTCCGTGGCCGTGCGTGGTAGTTGCAGAAATGAGGAACACAGCTAAGACAGACATGCTCTACTTGGAGAATCGGGATTAGGATGAGAAGGGGCAGGATAATAGTGCCTTTATATGAGGAGTAAAATTATAATGTTATATGTGGTTCATCATCAATGGGGACCAAAATCATTGCTGCCATTTGTCAGGAAAAACGGGGACCTCATGCCTGCCTGCCTGTCTGCCTGCTAATATTTTTAACCACCTGCTCCATGCCAGACACTGTAGGATACTTCACGATTACACAGATACACGCCTACTATTTCTACATATCACTAATTTTTCACCCTAACTGGGATTTACTCACAGTCATAAAAGATGGCTTACCTTCGATTTCTTGCCATAAAGCTCTTTCCCTTTATATGACTTCATACTTTCTACAGTTGACTTAAAGGACACATTTTATGATGAGAAAGCTAAAATGAGAAAGCTAGGTCTTTCTAAACACCTGCCAAAAATGCAATTAACTAATAAGGTGACTACTTTACTCCTCAGTCTGTGGTCTATTGAGATGATGGGTAGATGGCTGGATGGATAGACAGATGGATGAATGGATAACAGGCAGAGAGATAATAGAAGAAGAGTTCCCCACACCTTCACACTTGGTGTAAGAAAAGGAAGGGAAGAAATCCAAGTAAAATAGTGGTTTCAGCCCTATGTCTCATAGTTACAGCAGCCACTTCAAATTGGAGAGACTTATCAAACCAACTACCCCCCAAAAGAACCCCCGAATTTCTCAACCTTGGCATTGACCAATTTGAATGACCATTTTGAATATTATCTATTCTTAAAGAACATAGAGCTTGTTTTGACTTTTTTTTTTTTAAAGATTTTAGTTATTTATTTGAGAGAGAGAGAGGAGGAGAGAGCACCAGCTGGAGGAAGGGCAGAGGGAGAAGCAGGTTCCCCACGGAGCAGGGAGCCCGATGCGGGGCTCGATCCAGGACCCTAAGATCCTGACCTGAGCCGAAGGCAGATGCTTCACAGACTGAGCCACCTGAGCACCCTTTGTTTTTGACATTTTGTTAATAAGGTCTGGCATACTAATAGCTGGCCTATTATGACCAGTCTTTGGGCCTTTGTTATGATAGCCCTAGCAAGCTAATATAATAGATATTTTAAAAACTCAACTTTGGGGCGCGTGGGTGGCTCAGTGGGTTAAGCCTCTGCCTTCGGCTGGGTCATGATCTCAGGGTCCTGCAATTGAGCCCCGCATTGGGCTCTACTCAGTAGGGAGCCTGCTTCCTCCTCTCTCTCTGCCTGCCTCTCTGCCTACTTGTGATCTCTGTCACTGTCAAATAAATAAATAAAAATCTTTAAAAAAACAAAAACAAAAAACTCAACTTTGGCTCAGTTTGTCTGGAAAAACAAAAAGAACAGTATTACCAGTACTTATAATCACGGGGGGTGCGGTGGGGAGCATAGGCCAGGGGTTCTCTGTTTGCCCTGGTCTGGGTTCAGCCTCTCACTCCATCCCTTAACCAGCAACGGTGCCTTGGACAAATTCCTTAATCTCCTTGTGCCTCAGTTTACATAAACATAAAGTGGAGTAACGGTGCTTATCTCACAAAGTTGTTTGAGTATTAAATGAATTAGTGTTTTAAAGCACTTGGAACAGCTCTTCTCTCACTGTGACTGATACATAAATATTACATAAAGAGATCAGAAAGTACACTGAAATTCAGTTTATAGAATCCTTTTAAATGCTAACACATTAAAAACAATTCTGTCGAGGACTCTTGTTTCATGGAGTGAATGCCTGTTAGCAGAATTCAGACATCTGACGTTTGTGCTGAGGTTGGGTTTACGGCAGGGCTGATGTCTACAGCCAACGCATATTGCTCTGTTGGCAGCAAAGCTGACGTCCCCAGCACCTTGACAGCCATGACTGGAAGTCATTTCTGCTGAGGATTTTCACATTCCCCAGAGATTTGACAATGGCTGGCGTTCCCCCCAACATTTGTTGTGAAGACAGATATGAAGGAGAAAGTCCAGCATGTGTGCTAAAAATGTTCACAGGTGCTGTTTGCACATGACCTGCCACAGAACGGGGGTAAACACGACTTGATTTCTACTGGTAAAACTTTAACGCAAGATAAACTTGCTGACTGCAGAGAGTACCACATGACTGTTCCGTGCGTGATAGCTAATATAAACAGTGTCGGGGGAGCATAGGCCTCCCAGGGTCCAGGGACCACTGCGTGGAACTTTCTGGAAGGCCAGTCCAGCCACAATCTTCTCTGTGTTCCTCAGCCTCCTGAGTTGCTTCTGCTTGTGGCAGACAACCCCCGGAAGTGGGACAAAGTTGTAAATCAAGAGCATCACACAGTTGAATGTGGCGGTGTCTGGTGACTCACTGCTCTCAACCCACTGACTTTGAATACCCACGACGGTTTCTGCCAGGAAATCCTGAGAGCCTGCTGATGGCCTAGGTTACGTGTGGGAATCTTAAATAGAAGCGGCCAGTCATAGAAAATGCATCTTATAAAGTATTCGCGAAAAGAGGAAAGTTCCTCCAAAAGGAGATCCCACCTGAGTTACGTTTCTGTGGATACGATTTCTCTGATCAAACACTGCCTCTGATACATTGAGAACATTTTTATGAGTGTAAAAATCACTGCAGGAGACTTGAAATAGTTTCCTCTCATGTCAGTTCAATCCACAGAGCTATTAAAATTTTCAACACTTCAGGGCACCAAGGAAATATATGATCTGAATGCAAGCACTTGAGTAATGGCTGACAGAACCGGGAGTGGGTAGGCCCACCGTCCTTTATATGTATATTTTTATTTACGTAGAACCAACCATCGCCTAACCTCACTTATCCAGAGAAAAAGGAATTTTTTTTTTAAGATTTTATTTATTTATTTGACAGAGAGAGAGATCACAAGTAGGCAGAGAGGCAGGCAGAGGGAGAGGGGGAAGCAGGCTCCCTGCTGAGCAGAGAGCCCAATGATGATCCCAGAACCCTGGGATCATGACTCGAGCCAAAGGCAGAGGCTTTAACCCACTGAGCCACCCAGGTGCCCCAGGAACAAGGAATTTTTTAAAATTAAAGCAAAACTTGAGAAATACTTCTCTTAGACATAGACATCTCTTATGGGAGAGGCAGTCCTTGGTCCCTGACTCAGGAAATATTTATGCTTATTGTATATATAACCTTAATTCATGTGAATTTCTTGCTTTCACCCGTCCAACACTTAGGAAATTAGGAGTAGAGAGGCCTTCTGCCATAGACAAACACGCTGACCAGAAGTAACACTGACAGCCCACAGAAGGGGGGAATAGAAAATTGTGGAAAGCAGATACAAGAATTCTGAACGGTACAGTGGTTTGGGTCTTCTTAGTGTGCAGGCAAATGTCCTACCTATCTCAGTTGCCTAAGCACATAACTTGGTCATACAGTAGCATTAGACTCGGTTCTCATTATGATGACATGGAGACCAAGAAAAGAGAAAAGAGGGTGAAATGTAATTTCCCAGACTCTCTTGGAAAGCAGTTGAGGTTGAGTTACATTTCAGAAAGTTTTCCACCCAACACATCTTGTCTTGTCTTTTGTTTCTTCCTTTCTTTTTAAAAACACTTATTTTATTTTATTGTATTTTAGTATTTTCTGGTGCTTTGAAAGACAAGCCCTCAATTGTCTAGAACTCAGCTCTCCAGAACGGTTACTTTCCCCAAGAGGGCTGGGATTGTTATGATGTTTGTGTACTACATACTGTATAGAGAGTACAATTATTACATGCGATGTAACTAGTATTACTTTGCATCTTTTAAGAGCCATCTCCCAGTTGTCCTGTTTGGGGAGAGTTGAAGCACTGTCTGCTCGAGAGATCTGACTTCTGAAAAGAAGAAATGGGGAAAAGAAATGCATGGAAGGGATTGTAAGGAGAGGGTGCATCAAAAGGCCCGTTACACTGTCAGTGCTGTTGGGAGGGAAGAAGAGATCTCCTTTAGAGAACAAACAGAATTTCACTGTCTCCCTAATTCTTACTTGAGCCCAGCTCACAAACAGACCTCTGAAACAGCTCACGGTCACCGAGTGCCCTTTCAAACAATGAAGAGCTCAAAGAAAAGTGGAAGTCGTCTCCCCATATGATACGCAAGAAATGTCACATTCTTATCTTCCCAAGGAAAAAAAATCCAACCGCGCAACTCTGAAAGCAAGCCTTGTCATTGCAGCCGTCCTTCCTTCCCACGCGTCAAACACGTGTGCTCGCACGTGCGCATGCACACGTGCTGCATGAGCATGCACGTCATGTCAGCTGTCCAGCCGGGAACCGGTAATAGCAGCTACCTTCACGGCGGACTTCCTATCAGCCAGGCCGGGGGGCAGGGGGCAACGCTAGTTATCACTCGACCACACCCCCTCGGGGGAACGTAAGTAGATTTCCTGAAAGACACATCGCTCACCACGGAGATGGGGTTTGAAACCAGGGTGCTTATTAACCATTACGCCGTGCTGTCTCCTAGTGAGGTTTAAACGTTTATCCTTGTAAATGACTCTCATTATCCCAAGGGGCAGGGAAAAGTTGAGGGGGAAAAAAAAACCCAGCCATTTTGACTGGAAAGACCCACCACGGGTGGGCGGACCCTGCTCTACACAGAATGAAATTGCGGGGTGCGCTGGTGTGGCTTAAGGAGGGGCTCGTGGCCTCTGCGTGAAACCCCAGTGTGGGGGGCGGGGAAAGACCATGGCGCTTAGAGGAAGAAGGCACATCTGGGTGGCTTTTGCAGCAGAAAATCACCTGCGTACATGCTTCCGTCTTCACCAGGAGTCTTTCTGGAAAATGAGTAAAATGTTCACAATTAGCCCTGCCCTTTACAGCGTGCGGCTCCCTGGAAACAGACCGTGTGTGACCCTGGGCAGTGTGCTGGGACACAGGCCGCGGTGAGCCACACGGCGGCCTTCACTCGCACTTGGGGGCACGAAGGGCTGCCTTGGCTCCATTTTCAGTGAAGTCAGGAACAGCACGACCTGAGGATCTGACTGCAGGGACGGCTGTGTGGTCCCAGAGCTCCCACTTTCTCCTATTTCCATGCACTTATAAAATGCAGATAAAGCAACTGGAAAATAGAAGCTTGTGAACTGGAGAGAGGGTGAGGGGACAGAGAGGAGGGAAAGGAGAGTGACCTGATCTGGGAAATCAACGACCTGTCAGCGTAATATACAGAGAAATACGGTAAGCAGTGGTCAGAAAATCAAGTTGTCAATGGTTGAACAGAATGCTAAAAAAGTGCTGACTGCTCACGATACAACAAATCAAGGCTCTAGGACCAATAGAGTTTCCAAGACCTGATGGCCGGTGTCGAAGCAGCCATGACATCATGCGGGGAACCTGCAGACCCTTTGCCCCCAGGTTCAGCAGTGAGCTGGCCGAGCAGAGGGGTTTAGGTCTTGGACTTGTGAACGAAGGTTCAACTCCTTGGGAGTCAGCTTGGGCAAATTTGGCCGAAGTTTAAGAACATCTCATTCCTCAGTGATTTATGATGTTCACAAATACCCAGAGTAGAAGCTTCTCGCCCTCACCATCCAGCCCCGACTGTTCCCTTTGAGGTCCCCTGGCTCCTGGGCATGAATTCAGTGGCCAACACAAGGCAAGTTCTCCATAAGCATTGGTTGATCGAAGGAGTGTGTGCTCTGTAAATACCCACTCATGGACTAAGTCATTGTGTGTGAAAGATCTAATTATATTATCTAATCATAATTCTCCACCTCGCTCCATTAAACCCAAAACACAGTGTCCACACGTCTGATTTAGGGGGGACACTGTCATTTTAAGGGAACATCCATGAAATGCCTTAACCTTAAAAATTAATAGTTCTGCTATTAAAATCAATACAGGCTCATTGGAGAAAATCTGAGAAGAGTTTAAAATAGACTTTTAAAATACTACTTAAAATACTTGAAGAGTCATAAACAATCACTTGTAATCTCAAATCCTGCCACTTAGAGATTAGGTAACATGTTGGTTTTTTTTTTTCCAATTTTTTTCCTTATATTACAAAGACACATAAACATATTTAAAACTATGATTATATGGAATATATGTTTGTGTATCTGCCCTTTTTCTGAATGCTACAGATTAGGCATTTTCCTTTATGAACAACTATCTTTGAAAATTGGATTTTATTTATTTATTTTTAAAGATTTTGTTTATTTATTTGACAGACAGAGATCACAAGTAGGCAGAGAGGCAGGCAGAGAGAGGGGGAAGCAGGCCCCCTGCTGAGCAGAGAACCCAATGCGGGGCTCGATCCCAGGACCCCGAGATCATGACCTGAGCCGAAGGCAGATGCTTAACCCACTGAGTTCCCCAAGTGCCCCGAAAACAGGATTTTAAAATATCTGCACAACTTTCCATTATATGAACGCAATCCAATTTTTTTAACTTCCTCTTATTTTTGTACATCGAGCTTGTCTCTTGCCTTCCCTACATACAAATAATGCTTCAGTTAAACATATATCTTCAAAACTCTTCTACACACTTCTCACATTTTCTTAAGATAAATATCTAGAGGCAGAATCACTAGAGCAAGAGATATAAGCATGCTGAATAATTCTTGTTACATATTTCTTAAATTTTTAAAAAAAATTTTCTTAAAACATGTAAGGACTCTCTAAAGAAAGTTATAGAGAGAAATGACAGATTTGGGTTTTTGTTTTTTGGTTGTTTTTGGTTTTGTTTTTTGTTTTTGTTTTTGTTTTTAGCCCTATTGCTTTATTTCCTTTAGCCCGGGCCAGTCTAAGTATCTGTCATCTTAAAGTTTAGAACTTCTCCTGCTTTCATGTTATTCTCCTGCATCTTGGGAGCCCTCACCCTAGAGATTCTCTTATTATCAATGGTCTATTTTGCCTTGCCCATATTTGGGGGCCTGTGACCTAAGGTTCAAGGGCACTCTGATGGCCCCTGCATTGAAATAGGAATTTCTCTGTAGGGAGTTGATTTCAGGGCTAGAACACACACTAAAATCAAAGGCTTATTGTCTTGAAAAAGCAAATAAAATATACAAGAAAAGTTGATTCCGTTGAATTCAAAACCCTCTATTAATAGCTTCTTGACTCTGTATTTCTACATGTTCTTTCCAACATTTTAGCTGATTTCAGAAATATCAAGAAGCACTGTTAGCCACAGAAAAAAGCTGTTGATTCCAAAAAAAACTCAACAATGGTCATTTTTTAATATGACGTTTGGTTTATACAATGAAGTTAGGGGTAGTTTAACTTTTTCTTTTACATAATAAAAAGTTAAGTTTGCTGTTTACATTTAAACGGCAGCTAGGATTTCTAACTACAGAGTGAAGCTTTGCTCCTCTTTTTTTTTTTTTTTTTCTAAAGAGCTACTTTTCAATGAGCATGGCCTATACTCATGTGAATCATAAATACACTCTTCCTCTCCTCTTTAGGTAAGTTGAATCTTAGTTATTATAATAATAATAATATTTTCTTAAATGCTTGATACTTTTTTGTGTTCTACCTCCCCCCTTTACCTTTTTTTTAACTTTGTCTTCTATATTATAGAAAACATAGTCTGAAAAACTTATGCCAAACAATTTAGTATTATGTGTCAGTAGAGTCACCCAATGTATTCTCATATTTCAGGGACTTAGGTATATACACACTCCTGCTGACAGAATCACAGATTCCAAGGGGGAAAAAATGGAATTAGCTGGGATCTTGGGATATTTGCCATAACTTACTCATTTGGGTAAAGAAATCACAGTCCAGGGGAGAGAAAATGCTGGTTATTGAATCTTTGGGTTTGTCATTTAATCAAGGATATGGAATAGGAAAAATAATAGTCAGAGTGACTGACTTCTTTACAGCCTTTTACAGTTTATTAAAAAAAAAAAAAAGATCTCATTCAACATTAAAATGTACCTCAGTTCCAAGCTTTCAGCAAATGAACCCCCATATATTCCATGTCCCTCCAGGAGCCCATGTGGCTGATTTTATATCTGGTATTTATTTCATTTATTGGTTGTTGCCAGTGACAGTATCTTTCACTTGGAACCTCAAAAGGCATTTAAGATGAATTCATGCACAGAACAGCAGGCTGTCATTTTGGGTGGGCTGATTTTTAAATGGAGAGTAACACACCTTGCCTTAAAAGTTAAGAAACCAAGGGGCGCCCGGGTGGCTCACTTGGTCCAGTGTCTGTCTCTCAATTTCAGCTCAGGTCAAGATCTCAGGGTCGTGAGATCAAATCTCTTCTAGGGCTCCCTGCTCAGCGGGGAGTCTGCTTGGAATTCTCTCCCTCTGTTCCTCCCCCTGCTCGCATGCTCTTTCACTCTCTGTCTCTCTCAAATATATAAATATTTTTAAAAAGTTAAGAAACTGAGGCCACATCTGAGTGCCATAAAAAATCAGTGGGATTTTCAGAGTTGTTTTTTTTTTTTAAAGGTGATATTGGTTATAGCTCCTATTTAGAGTGCCATGGACCAAATCAGATCTCAAAGAAGCCCAAGGCTGTGTCTTTCCAGTTTAAGAGTGGGTTTCACCAATGAAGACGTCGGATATGATGTCTTCGCCACTTACACATTTTCACGGAAGAAGACAGTCAACACTTTTGCGATGTCAGAAAAGAATGCTGATCGCTCACCTGGAAAACACTGTCCCCTGAATCCATTCATACTTCCCACAGTTCTTGGGCACTTCTGGTTTTCGGGCACAGAAGGAGAGATGCAGAGGAGCACAAGGCATGTGTCCTGCCCTCGACGTGTCCCTGGTCCAGGGGCACATCTGCGCAGCCACATCTGGGACAACCATCTCCACTCCTGGGAGAGATGCACCTCCTTCATGGAAGGTGGGATTGTTCCTTATGGCCACATGGGACATCTGTTGGGTGACCCTCTCCTCTGTGCAGTGGGTCTCACAGTAGCATGCCTTTACTCATCTTTAGCAGGGTGTATCCGTGTCCTAGAGCCGCTGTAACAAAAAAGCCCAACCCGGGGGGAGGGGAGGGTTGGTGCTTAAAACAACAGAATTTTTTTTCCCATGGTTCTGGAGGCTAGAAGTTCAAAGAGTCCACAGGGCTGTGCTCTTTCTGAAGGCTGGAGGGGAGAATCTGTCCCATGCCTTGCTCCTCCCTCCGGCTGTTGCTGGCACTCTGTGGCATTTCTTTGGCTCGTTGATGCCTTGCTCCAGTCTCTGTGTTGTGTCATGTGGGGTCCTCTCCTGGGTCTCTTCTCCTCTTCTGGTCAGGACAACAGTCCCGTCTTCTCTTGATTACATCTCCAGAGGCCCGTGTCCAAAGAAGATCACATTCACAGTCATCCTGAACTGAGCGACTCCCAAGGTCACCTCTGAGGGATTAGGACTTCAACGAATCTCTTTGAGGGACGCAACTCAACCCGTCAAACCAGGATCTGATCCAACTATGCCTCTTCTCAGCAGAGACAGTAGAACACACCAGTTACTCCCCTTGGGCTGCTGGGCCGCAGCTTCACGTGGCTGGGCTCAATGATGAACCAGAATCGCCCAGCTGCCCTGGGCTCCAGAGTGGACCGCAGACAGTTAAAATGATATGCAATGTGTTTTGGGGAGGAGAGGTAAGAGGATAGAGCAGGCTAAAGCGGACCTTCAAATGAGTGACATTTCATGCATCCGTCTCTCTTTCGTCTTTCTGTGTGGGTAGCCCATTATCCTTCATCATCCTCTCTCTCCTTGTTCAGTGAAGCAGCAGACCGAGGAGAGGAGCCCAGCTCCCACCGGAAATTAGGTGTCATTCAGCACCCCCATTCATTCAGGCCCCTCGCCACTCATTCTCTGCGACAGAGGTGGCAGCGACTGCCCTGACAGATCATGTTTTGCTCCTCGTGGTTGAGTGGGAATGGCCACCTGTGTGCACGTTTACTCAGGCCATGGACTGCACGTCTGGTTTCCGTTTCAATCATTTGGATGGGAAGTGTTTCTCCTAATGAACACCACAGTAGAGAGTCCCGTTTGGCCTGCAGCGCTGTTCCCACTGGCATCCCTCAGAAGGTTGGCAAATAATCATCCCAGCTGGCAGAAGCCAAAGTAGCCAGCCTTCTGAACTGCTCCCCTGTCCTGCAAGCCTTGTGCCCCATCCCGGCACTGCTGTCGATCTCCACAGTGCTCTGCTTGACCCAAGCTCATAACTGGAAGCTTGTGGTGGACCCAACCCCTTCCCAGACGGAGTGCTATGCTAAAGAAAAACACTGCGTCCCCCAGGCAAAAGGTGGTGGTCTAAACTAAGAGGCTTCGCTGTGGCTGGTTACCCCCAGTGGAGAGGCAGGAATATTTCTGCTCCGGGCTATAGGAAAAGAATGATCATCTTTTCTCACCATTAGAAAATATCACAAAAAAAAAAAAAAAAAAAAAGAAAATATCACCAAGCTTCTTACAGCAAGTGGCACCAACACATTGTTGTGTGTTATGATAACACATTCATCTTGGTCCCTACTACCTAATAGGAACTGGAAGGAAAGACAAGTGTATTAAGAAAGGTGTATTTTCAAAGCTTTAGATTGTGTCTAAGCAAAAGGAAACTGTGTACAAAGGGATTGCATGCCTTTTCTGGGAAAGGAAAGTCCTTAGAGGTTTTTTGGGAAGGAATGGCCATCCTCCTCCTAACTGGAGAAAAAAATCATGAAGGAATTTTTACATATCTTTATATCCTAATTAATTTGTGGTCAAGTGTATGGTCAAGTGTATGGTCAAGATTCTCAGCTGCAAGTGACAGAAATACAAGTCAAACATAAGGCAGTGTATACACAGGACAATTTCGGAGTAGACCTTCAGGTACAGCTGGTTCCAGCCTATAAAATAGTATCTTCAAGAACATGCTTCCAGCCTTCATCATGGCCCTCTCTCTCTTGACCTCATCCTCAAGCAAGTACTCCCTACTTTTGGACAGGATGTTCCACAAAAGCTTTAGGCTAACTTTCCATCTGTTTAACCACTCAAGTAAAAGGGTTCTTTCCTGGGTCTTCAGGCATAACTCCTGGGGCTGATAGAGTTGGCACTGATAGGCTCACTGTGTAGCACGTGTGTGTTTCTAAACCAAACTTGGACCACACATTCGCTTCTGGGGCTGAGGGTGACTGTGAGCCCCTCCGGAACTACCAGGACTGGGAGTCAGGGAGGGGCAGTTCCCTAAAGAAAACGAGGACCCTAATATCACAAGAAGAAATGGAAGTGGAGCCAGAAAAAGCGGCAGATGTCCACAATCCATACAAAAAAAAAAAAAAAAAAAGTAAATTGTGAGATTCTGACCAAGAACAACAAAATCAACCTCAGCTTTTTTAAGTGACTTTAAAAGAGGTCAGCTTCCAGCTTCCTTTATAGAATTTCTGATTATCCCACTGCTAGTAACCAAGTCAGCAATAAATTCTCTGTTTCTCTTACAAATCAAAGTTGTCCAGGAACATTTCCTGTTAATCCCTGTTTTAGAGTATTGCGTAATGCCCAGATTCTTCTTTCAGGAATAAAGGTGACAAACCAATTTGGATAAAAACAAAATAAGCAAAATAAAACAAGAGGTTATAGTGAAATTTTCTGTTTTCACATCAGAGCTTTAGCAGGAAAATCTATTTGGCTCAGTTATTTTTGAATGGAGAGCAAGTAATGCTTCAGGTGTAAAAGGAGAAGAACGGGGGCACCTGGGTGGCTCAGTTGGTTAAGCGTCTGCCTTCGGCTCAGGTCATGATCCCGGAGTCAGGCTCCCAGGCCCACAGAGAGGCTGCTTCTCCCTCTCCCCCTGCCACTCCTCCCTGCTCATGTTCTCTCTCTCTCTGAAATAAATAAATACATAAAATCTTTAAAAAATATAAAAAAATAAAATTAAAATTAAAAAAGAAGAAGAAACCAATCACTACTTACAATAAGGACAATGTTACCAAGAAAAAGAAGAGGATGGACACTCAGAAATAGGTAACAACTTCTGTCACAGGAAGCAAGGGACAGTTTCTGTCACAAGGAGAGGAGGTGCACTGAAGGGCTAGTAAGCAAATACTTATCCTTTCCCAATAAGGAGGTGACATGCTCTAAAACCCAGGGATGACACAATCCACCACAGATTTTGTTTCACTCTGATGCTTCACCACAAATATCTCCAGGAGTTCTCAGCTGCCCCAAAAGTTCTTAAAACAAAATTACTGGGACACCTGCATGGCTCAGTCAGTTAAGCTGCTGCCTTCGGCTCAGGTCCTGATCCCAGGATCCTGGGATCGAGTCCTGAATTGGGCTCCTTGCTCAGCGGGGAGCTTGCTTCTCTCTCTGCCTCTACCTGTCACTCTGCCTGCTTGTGTTCTCTCTCTCTGACAAATAAGTAAATAAATAAAATCTTAAAAAAAATAAAATTACTGTCTTATAATTAAGCAAGTTAATTTTAATTTATTCTTTTGTTTCCTTAATAGTATGGAAGGCTTTGAATGGTCTGGGTAGACTCCATAATCTGGTGTTAAGGATTGACAGGAACTCCACCAGATTAGGGTATATGGAGAAACAATGGAGGAACACAGGATTCATGACTTAACGTGATCACAGACCCCCACCGTAGAATTCCTGGTTGTGAACTTTTATATATAATGCATTCATTTTGAGATTCTACATTGCCAATTTCTCTTTACATTGTACGTTTATTGACTTTTTAAAAAAAAATCTTGAGTTTACTTAATTGGCAAAATATACTACATTGCATGAGAGAAAGATACTGGCTGGGTGGGTCCACCTGTGAGCTTGATGCTTACAATTTTTTTTTTAAGATTTTATCTATTTATTTGACAGAGAGAGTGGGAGATCACAAGCAGGCAGGCAGAGAGAGAGAAGGAAGCAGGCTCCCCGCTGAAAAGAGAGCCCAATGCGGGGCTCGATCCCAGGACCCTAAGATCATGACCTGAGCCAAATTCAGAGGCTTAACCCACTGAGCCACCCAGGTGCCCCAGCTTACAATTATTTTATATAAATATTGCCCAAATGACCAATATGTGGCAGACATTTACAATAACATTCTAGAAGGACTTAGTGGGTCTGATTTAAGTGAAGAGTCCTGAAAAGATAGAATAGTAGCCTATAAAAAATAAAAAGGGAGAGGGGTTCCTGACTGGCTCAGTCCCCAGGGCATGCAACTCTTGATCTTGGGATTGTGAGTTCAAGCCCCATGTCAGGCCTGGAGTTTATGTAAAAAAAAAAAAAAAAAAAAAGAATATACATATATAAAGAGAGATAGAAAACCATAATTATCACTGGGAAGAAACTGAGGAGATTTGGATATTTACAAATCAACCGAAAGCAGAGGTAATTTAACAAAGAGAGAGAGGGCACAATTTTTGGATTGTGTCAAGCCTTGAATTCTACTCTGGCTACTTCCCAACTATGTAAACCTCCCCAAGTCACTTGATGTCTCTGAGTCTCAGTTTCTCCAAACTGTAAAAGAGGGATGATAACATCAGCCTCCTAGGGATCAGTGTATATAAGGTGTCCCATGGACATTGCCTGGATCAGAATAAACACTTGAAATACAGGGTTATTGATAATAATCAGTGGGTTGGCATCACCAGTCCAGCCCCAGGCTTGGTATCAGGTGCAGCTGGGTGATAGAAAAGGTAGATTGTCTATAAAGATTATTGCTTTCACAAGACTCGGCCAAATAGCACACATGACATTGTCAAGTAATCCATTACCATGAGCATCAGTAAGTGCTAAATTCTGGGACGCTACACAGGTACCCTGCGGGTACCGAGGAAAGAGACCAGTGGTGATGGGTAAACCCGGGGCTACACAACATGGGGACCTGATCTGAGCTTTGAAAACCATGTAGGGTTGGAATAGGTAGGAAGGGAACATTTAAGGTGACCATGCCCAGGACAGAGTAGTCCCCCCAGACTACCTAATAAATGAGTGAATGAATGAATCTAGAACTGAACAAAAGACAAAGACAGCAAATCCAGTTTATGGGCGAGTGAGGGCAGTCTTTTTTTTTTTTTTTTTAAGATTTTTATTTATTTATTTGACAGACAGAGATCACAAGTAGGCAGAGAGACAGGGAAGCAGGCTCCCCGCTGAGCAGAGAGCCCGATGCGGGGCTCAATTCCAGAATCCCGAGACCATGACCTGAGCCGAAGGCAGAGGCTTTAACCCACTGAGCCACCCAGGTGCCCCATGAGGGCAGTCTTTAATTGCCACCTCTGGTGGGTGTTCATGTGCAGAGAGACATGTTGGCCTGAACGGAGGGATCCACCTAGTCAGGGCCTTAAAAACTGGTAAGGAGTTTGGGTTGAAGTAGTGGAATTATGCAGCAGAGGGAAAATATGATCAAAAGAGTGCAAAGGTCAGTTCAGGGCTGGGTCAGGAATTGTGCTGTAGGAGGAAGTGGGAATGCACTGAGAGTCCGATGAGCGGGAAGGAAAGCAGGGCGGAGGGACAGGCAGCCAGACCCAGTTAGGGACAGCAGTGAGCGTGGGACCTAAGGCCCAGCCAGATCTCCAGGTAAGGGAGGGAAAGAGGACATGAGCTGAAGACTGGCTCATAATGACTACAAAATTAGTAGTAATTCTCATAAACAGACGGGAGAGCCGAAGAGCAGGGGAAGGTGAGCTCAGGGATGTGTTTGTTGGTTTTGAGCCAGTGATGAGAGACACAAGTGGAAAATATCCCAGGGGCAGTCAGAAGTTCAAAGTTAGAATCTGACACAAAGATAGAGGGGGAGAGAGATTTGGAAGTCATTAGTACAGAAACAGTGAACAAAAGCAATGCAAGAGATGAAGTCCTGAGCGGGGGCGGGGAGCAAGATAAATAGAGAGAAACTAGAATACCAAAGACTAAGTTTAAGGCAATGTACATGAACCCGAAAAAGGTCAGCTGTCATTATCAGGGCTGTATTATAACTTCCGTGGTTCCCGGAAATGCTGTGGGCATTTTTGCCTTTATGGGCCCCTTCCTCCATGAAAAACCGTCCTACAACTGCAGTGGTATAAAGACAAATACAAAGACTGAATTCATTAATATATATTCACTATTGTTATACTACTTTCTCTCTTCTGATTTTAAAAGAAATTAAAATATTTTAGGGTGCCTGGGTGGCTCAGTTGGTGAAGCGTCTGCCTTAGGCTCAGGTTATGATCTCAGGGTCCTGGATGGAGCCCTACGACCCATGCTCAGCAGGGAGCCTGCTTCTCCCTCTCCTGCTGCTGCTCCCCCACTGCTGCTCATGCTCTCTCTCGCTCTCTTTATCTCTCTCAAATAAATAAACAAAATCTTTTTAAAAATTAAAACATTTTCAAACATTTTAAAAATTACAACTTTTCTTTAAAAGTATCATTGGACCTCTTATGCCTAACAGTGTGAATAATCCAAAATAAGGGGTAATTTTTAAAAACCCATGTACAGTGGACTTCAATGTGTGTGTGTGCGTGTGCATGTGTGCACGTGTGCGCAAGTGCATGTGCATGTGTGTGCATATAAGGGGAAATCTGCTTTTTAAAAAAATATATCATAAGCTAAGATATTAAGTAACTTTGATTCTCACAGGTACATAACCTTTGTTCAGTTCAAGGGGCCCTGAACGGAGATGTGTGGGCAGAGTGGGTTCAGGGTGAGATGGAACCAATGGTTCTTGTACTTTACTGTGTATAAGAAAGGAATTTTGTTTTTATTTTTATTTCTTACTTTATTTTTTTAAGATTTTATTTTTATATAATCTCTACACCCAACGTGGGGCTTCAACCCACAACCCTGAGATCAAGAGTAGCACAGTCTACCAACTGAGCCAGCCGGTCAGCTGGTCTTGGGTTCTGCCTCTTGGAGAGTATGATTCCCCTGCCCAAATGCACCTTGTACATCCCCAAAGGAGTTGTTTTCAGAATCATTGTTTGTGGTTTTGATGTTTTAGTGGCTTAATTCCTACAACTATTTCCTGGAAAAAGGAGGAGTCACAGTGTACCTCCCACAAAAATTGGAAAGCTGAAGCAGAGGAAGTTTAACTCTAAAGAATTTCGGGTCTCGGGTGAAGAAAAAGCTGGACGAGAATCAGACGGCCTTCCAGGATTTCCTTCATTGTCAGAGTTTCCAGGGAGAGCAGCAAGGACACAAATACCAAGAAAACAACACAAAGGGACAGAGGCTGAAGAAGTTCTTCAACATTGAGGTTCAAGGCAGGGCCACAGGCATTTATTGAGTATCTACTACGTGCCGAGCACTCAGGACACTATAGCCTGGAGTAAAGCAGGGGATGGTAGAACACGTACCTTAAGAACCTTTGAAGTTGGCACAGGATATTACTTTAAGAGCCAAAGTGAGAAAAAGAGTGGAAGGAGTGAGCGCAGAAGTGGTGCGTAAGTCAGGAAGGATTAGAGATAAGAGTCTCTTGGAGATGGTCACAATGAGGTCATTGGCAGCTTTGGTGATAACTACTTCCTGGAGCGGTGGGTGTGGAGGGATGCTAAGTAGCAGGGCTTGTCCCTAAAGTTAAGATCCTCGAGTCTGGCCACGGGAGGTAGAAGAACTGGTTGGTTTTAGGAAAAAAAAAAAAAAAAGTCTGCTTCAGCCTTGTCCAGAAATACCTAATATAACGAAAGCCAGTGTGAATCAAGGGCTTGTTATGTGCCTTACAATGTTCAAGGCCCTGGGTATGTTGCTTTACCCTTCTATCAACCTCTGCGGCAAGTACTGTTTTTATACCCATTTCACAGATAAGGAAATGGAGGCCCAGCAAGTTCAAGCAACTTGCCTAGGATCACACAGCTGGTAAAAGTGGCAGAACTGGAATAAAACCCTGGCTCTCTGCCTCTAGGCCCCGCACTCTTAAAGGCTGGGTGGTATTTACCCATACTGGGTGGTCTCTGGACATATTAGTAAATCTCACATTTATAGTTGACCCTTGCACAGTGTGGGTTTGAACTGTGAGCATCCACTTACATGCAGATTGTTACTCAAGAAATAAAAGGCAAATGTATTTTCTCTTATGATTTACTTATTAGTGTTCTCTTTTCTCTAGTTTCTTTTAAAAAGATGTATTTATTTATTTGAGAGATAGAGAATGCGTGCAGAGGAGGGGTAGAGGGAGAGAATCCCAGACAGACTCCCCAGTGAGCATGGAGCCTGACGCAGGGCTTGATCCCACAAGTTCATGACCCAAGCCCAAACCAAGAGTCAGATACTCAACCGTCTGAGTCACGCAGGTGCCCCTTTTCTCGAGTTTACTTTATTGTAAGAATACCGTATATAACATACATCATGTGCAAAATACAGGTTAATTGACTGTGTATGTTCTTAGTAAGACTTCTGGTCAACGGGAGGCTATTAGTGGTTAAGTTTGGGGGGCATCAAAAGTTATGTGTGGTTTTAGACTATAAGGGGGTTGGCACCCCTCAACCCTGCATTGTTCAAGGGTCAACTCTATGTCAACTTAGGAAGTAAAGCACAGAAAAGGGGTTTGGTGTGGGGCCACAGAGGCAGAAATGGCGCCCATCACAGAGCCCAAGTTACCCTCCCAGGACTTCAGCCCCAGAGTGTCTGCAGACAGGGATTTGGTGCTCCTTGTACCGTGTGATGCAGAGCCAGACAGCCAAGGGGAGCTGGGTCTCCATGAAAAAGAACACACATTTAACTAGCCCCCAGCCCATATCTATCTCTGCATTTCTGGTGTCTTGCAAAGGGAAAAGCTTTACTGGAGAAGAAGTGACTTTGTTTCCTCTCTCTGAACATCTAGAAAATTCTGGGGCTTCAAAGCCCTTTCTCCATTAGGCCCAAGTAGTCTTAGATACATATTCCCCAACCCCCTTGGCCAGATGGATGGAAAACTCACTATGAACCTGAATTATTAAAAATACTTTAGTGGTGTATAATAATTATATAACAATAAGTAATATAAATGTACACACACACAGGTCATCTTGGTTTTTGCTTTGGGTTCCTAACAGGGAAAATTCAATCAAGCATAAAGGGCTATAATTTGCTGCTTCTTTTATCAAAAGTTAATGACATTGCTTTATCAGTATAGAGTGTGTGTAATTGATCCATTGGCCTTTCTCTTTCCAGTAGTGAAAAAACATGCCGTAGCAATGTGTGTATGTAGACAAAGGGAAAACTAGAAGGATAATTGTCATAATGATTGGGTAATAAAGTCGGGTCCTGAGTTTTGTGACTCTGATAATTGCCACTTCTACGACTGCCTCGCTTATGGAAAATGGTGGTGGAAAAACCATCAGGGAAACAGGAAGGGAGACAGTATTATCTGTCAGTTATAGTGTCAGCTCTAACTACATTACTGATAAAAAGAGGTACACATGTCTACCTCCCCAGTTTATTCTGTGCATACCTTTAAAAAGTATATGTTGGTTATGTTTTTAAAAAACTAATACTACTTAAGTATTCTAGGGGAACTTTTTTTTTTTTTTTTACAGCCCTGTGGTAAATTATGGACTTCATTAAGTGTTTTTTTAATATAATTCTGAGTAATCAACTCCGAATTTACATCTTTTCTAAGGGATACAACATTCCAAGTAGAATGTTCTTTAAGCTCAGTAACAGACACGAACAGTTCTTAGCAATGAGAAGATTATTACAGAGAATTCACATGGAAAAATCAAGTCTTTCTTTCCATTATTTTGGAAATGACATTGGGAAGGGATGGACTGACATAAAACCTCAAGGCTGTGACTGTATCTGGAGAGGCCACATTGGCGAGGTGTCCTGGTCAGGAAACTGCCTGGTTTTGCTCACTGAGCAGCTTGGAAATGCTCTGAGTTCAAGAGGGTTAAGAAGAGAAGTGACCATTGTCATTTTCCCTCCTGACATATTATAAAACAAATGGGCTGGAGTGATTTGCAAACTTTGTTTTCTTTTGGGACAACACAGTGAGCTGCCATCTTGGGTGCCCCCTCGGGGTGTGGTGGGAGCAGGCATGGGGTCCTGGCCTTGGGGGTAGGATGTGGAGCGGCGCTGTTCTTCTGGGGGCACCATCCCAAGGGACACCTGAGGATGCAGCGTTGGCTGGGATTCGGGTAAATTGGAGGCCATCCTAGAAGTAAGAACATCCATCACGCTTAGTAAGATCTTGGGTTGTAACGGCTGCCTTGGGCCTCCAGACATTTTTTATAAAGCTCTCCGTCATGAAGCCCTCTTTCCGCCTCTGCTGCCATATGTTTTTCCAGCTGGACCTCCACCAGTCTTCCGCTCTCCAGAAAGTTCTCATTCATTCAGCCCAAGGGTACCTCGTTGGCTTTTCTCAGGGCTGCTGGAAGTTTCCGCAGGAGTCCTGGCCACGTGGAGAATCGAGCTCCCTGGGCGCGTAGAGGAAGGTCTCAGACTGGGAGTCTGTGCCTTCAGATGCTTTGCTTTTCTGACTCAGTTTAAATGTGGAGAAATGTAAATATACATATTTAAATATGTGAAGCTGCATCAGAAAAAAAAAAATCTTATTAGCATGCATTTTCTGTGATTCAGGCTTGCTCACCAAATCCTGCAGTAGGGAAATTTAAGAAGGGGTTTTTGTACACAGACTGGGATCTCGCCCCCCCCCCCCCCCCCGCCACTTAACTGATGAGAGCCAGTGGCCTCCAAACCTTGTTTTCCATTGTTCATTTTCTATTCACCTGGGGCACTGGGGATGTTTTAGCTTTTCCAGATGCTGGTTTTCAGATTAGCTGACACAATGGTGGGAGTCACAACTCTTTAACACACTTTCGAGTTCTTACTTGTAGGACAAGGCTCACCCTTCCAAATTCCAAGCAAATAGTTCGCTCTTCATGATTCAGACTTGGTTGCTGTCCTGTTGCTCATTTTTCCTTCGCATGAATTTAGAATTCAGTGCTTCAGCCCCCAAAGCCTAACTGAACAGGAAACTGTGCACACATTCTCCGTGGCAAATCCTCCTTGGAAAACCCTCATAAGGAAGTGGGCTGTCCATGTAAAGATTTTACTTTATTGATGTGTTTGTATTTGATTTATAATCAAAATTGAGTCCACTTCCAGATTTTAATTGTGCCCCCATTGCATACTGGTAAGTGCTGGGCTACGCTTTGCCCTCTGCTCCCTGCCCCCCACCCTCCTGGTTTCAGGCTGCTCCCCTGTGTGCGGCTGCCATTTACGGCCCCATCTTTTCTCATCACTGTGAAATCTGCCGGGGCAAAAATAATACCTACGGTAATGTGAAGAAGCCTAATGAAGAAGCAACTCGAATTAGCAGCACAAAATCCAGAATCTTGACATGGGTTAGCTTGGGTACACCAATCACCTTCAGGGAGAGCTGTGAAGTCGTACAATCTGAAACGGTAAAGTATTTTTAAAAAGTAGGCAACAGAAAGCAAGATTGTGAGGAAATCACTCCAATGTTCACTTTCTTTCTAGTTTATTGGTGTCTCTAAATGCTTAAATGAGAATATCCTCACAGTATTTCCAAACTGATTGTGTAACCACTCAGAAGCTTGACGACGAACCCCTCAACACTCACGATAATGCAAGTGGCATATATCTGGTAGGTTACCCATTAAACGACTGTGACAGATCATATTTCTGGTTAATTGTTAGTTCCTTATGACCTTAGACTTTGCCTGTGTATTTAATAACACCATCTGCTGTCTCGGGTAGCAATACCACCTTTTTTACGTGAGGATTACTGTTCTTACTTCGTAAACAATGGTGCTCAATGGGAGGTGTTGAAACTCCACCATAGAATTATTTAAATTATGCTACCTCTGCAAAGCTTGAAGAGAGAACTGCTTTTCTTCCTTATGCTGGCTCTGTAGGCTTCACCTAAAATATCATAATGGACATACCATAATAAAAGCATAAAAATGATTTCCAAGTTGTAGTCTTGGTCTGCAAGATGAAATGTTTTCAAAGAACTCGACTGTTATGTCTGTCCTGTTTGGCTTCTTCCAGACTCATTTCTCATAGTGTATAAATCTCTGGGAAATTTCCCAATAAAACAGACAATTAAGAACTAATTCCCACAAAGTGAAATGAGATGAGACTTTTTTTTTTCTTTTTTTTTTTTAACCATCACTCAAAATTATACCTCTCCATTTGGGGGCATGTTGAGAAGGCTGCTCACGAACGAGAAATATCAAAACATCTACTGATGTGTCTTCTATAACAAGGCAGATGGTGACAGGTTTTAAGTTGGGCTACCTTTGTTTGGGAGCCACAGACAGAAGCACCTGTGAAATGAATTCTTGGTGGCTGGGGAGAAGGGTTGCGGGGGAGCATTCACTTTTAATTTAACTAGGTTCATGCTGTACAGGGTATCGGACTGTAGTGTCGTTCTCCAACCCATGAATCACAACTTCCTAGAAAACAGGGGTTCTGCGGAGCGGTAGAACTGGTTTGCGCTGAACTGGTCTCTTCTGCACCAGGGGGCAGCTGTGCCTCTCTGAGTCAGGACAGACACCAGTCACCAGTTCCTTTGTCTATCTGTCCACTAACCCGTTCCCAGCCTTGACCCCAAAAGGAGCCAAGGTGAATGGGAATTGCTACTTGATTTTACTAGGGAAATGACAGCTCCTTAAAGGTGAAAACTTTTTGCAACAGTAATTTCTCATTCCTTAACATGGTGACACTACTCAAAAAGTAGGAAGGAGCATTGGAAGATAAAGTGCTCTAGGTCATGCGTACCTGATTTGGAACTGACTTTTGTGGCGAACTGTGACAAAGCTCATAGGATTGACCGTTATAAGCCCAGCACTGACATGACCCATAACTTTATGCTAAAATATGGACACTTGACACGGTAGAGGTTTGGGGGCTGTTTTTTTGGGGGGGATAGTTAATTATGGGGAACCGGAGATGTTGGCCTGAACACCCACCACATGAAAATAATCAAGAGGTCATCTGCCAACAGAAAACAACTTCGAAAGTATGGAATGTAGAATTCTGAGCCTAAACCACTTGACAGCATCCCAAAAAGGCATGTCCTGACATGTTTTCAGTATAAGAGGGCTTCAGCATTCCAGGCTTTTAAAAGAATGTCTCCTGTTACCGCTAAAAGGGGCTGCTTCTCCTTTTCCACACTCTGAATTCATGGAATATGGAAGTCTGATTCTGGGACACTCACTTTCAAATATATTGAGTAATTTTTTTAATATGAAAAGCAAGGAATATGGCTCTTTCTTGGTTTTAGAAAAATAGTTGAAACGCCCACACATAAGTGCTTCCCACCAACACCATTTTTGAAGTATACAGAACTTCAGCAACGTCATTAGGGTTTTGTCATAATCAGAGCCAAATAAACGAAACACAAACAGAACATTATGAATGTAATACTTCACTATAGGTAACACATTTAAAATATAAGGATTCCTAGAACTTATCTCCCCCAACATCCTTTATAAATTCAGTATACAGCCAGCAGAGAAGCCGCCCAGCTATTAAGCAGAGGAATCCTGGGTGAGAATACCAAAAAAACCCTCAAAACAAGTTTCCACATCCTGCTGATCTATCCAGCCAAATGCCTGTCAGTGTATGGAACAGTTTTTCATTTTACTCAACTGAGGTCCTCTTGAGTCTTCTGAAAGGGCTGTCAATAGATATTGAATCTTTGCCCATTTTATATGAAGTATATACATATATACATAATCTTTGCCCATATATATATATATATATATATATATACATATATTTAAAATAAGGCTGTCTCTTGTGGAAATAAATATTTTCCATTAAGCCTTGAGACACTTCAATTGGGCATATTAATGCTGATACAGATGCTTTTGCCCTGGCTAAGTTAAACTAAGCACAGACCGTGGCTTAGACACTCTTAGCTTGGGATCAGAGCCCAGACCAAGCAGACATAATGTTCTCAGATGATGGGATGATCTGGTAGCCACATGACCTCACAACTTTATTTTGATGGCACCAGGCCCCCCAAATAATGGGCAGACATTCATTGGTCACTCCTATGCATTGTTTTGTGATGCCACTTGTGTCAGAAGAATGTGGGGCTTGGGTTTGTCAAAGTCCCCTGTATGCCCATGAAATCACGCACCGTGGGAAGGGTCTGGGTGGAAATGGCATCGAGTTCAGCGTCTCATCTCCCAGTAGAGAAAAACGCCAGCCCAGGGTTTCCAAGTGACCTGCATCAGGTGATCTGCTGGGTGTGTGAACAGAACCTATGGTTCCTTGCCCACTTCCTATGTGGGTATTTACATGTATGTAAAAAAAGAACCTGGGAAGAAAACAGAAATAGGAGGTAGCCCACCAGTGGGCTAAAGAAAGAACTGCAGTCCGGGAAACGTGGATTCTGGCTGTTGTTTACAGCAAAGTCTTCATTTCCCTGGTGCTCCAATAAATTGATAAAGTGAGCAGACATGACGTCTTAGTCATGGTGAAGAAGAACGAATTGATCTGTTAATGCAAATGTAGGTAGATCGATAGGTAGTGGAATAAAAGCAATCTGAAAAATGTTCAAAATCTAGCTATCTCTGAAATGCTAAGAGATAGCCCCTAGGAAGTGCCCATGTGTGAAGTTCCCAGGCAAGTTTTCAGACCTGTTTCCTCACTAAGGAATTTGCTGGAAGGGCTGACAAGGCAGGCCAACAAATCCATCAAAGTTCATCCGTACTTGCATTTTAGCTGTGACCAGCTTTTTAGTAAACACACTATATTTAGGCAGTCGCAATAGGAAATCTGTTTCTCTATTTCTGTCCACTGGTGGTCTTTCGGCAGGTCACAAACTTGGGCTGTCTGTTCTCAAGACAAAGTTCGGCTTTCTTCTTCTCTGTGTCAACTCAGTTCTGAGCATGAATCTGGATTGTCTCGATGATTCTGCACTCCCCTTGGCAAAGAGGCATTGCCATGTGGGCACAGGAGCAGATGTGCTAATGCACACTTACTCCAATTAATTAATTATAGCCCATGATGAGTCTTTTAAATTTTTCTTCCTTTTTTCCTTCTGCAGGGAGCCTTCTGTGTCTCCTCTGTACATAAAACTGACCACACACAAAATGGAGAAATAATTTTACTGTTAAATATTTAGATCTTTGGGTACAATTAGAATATCACCTATACACATAAAATAATTGTTTTAAATGACAATATTACTTTTTTCCCCCCCTGTTCTATCCTTTGATGTGGAGAAGCTGTTGGGTGGGCCCTTAGTGCTTCTTTGGGAAGGACTGTTCCAGAAATAGGTATAATTTAGTGTGTTCCATAGAGGGGGTAAGTTCAGGGTCTTCCTACATTGCCATCTTGGACTGGAACTCCTTCTTCTTGTTTCTAAACAGATTAGACGAGAGCAAGTAAGCCATCAGAACAGGTTATTGAAACCCCATTGGTAAAGGGCAAATTTTCCCACTGATTGGCATTCCTTTATAAAATATGTTTTCAGCTTGTCAAGAGAAAGTCAGTCTAGTTCACAATGGCTCACTTTTTCGTAAGGAATACAAACAATGACAATGAAGGTCTATATGGAATAAGTTGTGATCATTTTGCTTCCTACAAGCCCTTTATAACCATGAAATGCTATGGAATATCTGACTTCGCTTTTTTTTTTTCTTTTTTCTTTTCAGGGCCCTCTAGCCCCTTGTATTTATTTGTCTGAGTGCAAAGTAGCCAGGATTGGAATCCTATAATAGGAATTAAATTATTTCATGGGATTTTCCTTTTTGTTCTTAAGGAAACATGTCATAAGGATCTAGAGGTGCAGTATTCCAATTTGGTGACTGCCCAAACCATATCCTTACCCGGCTAAATTCCAGAATGGAAGTCTTTTATCTTACCACCAACATTGATTTTAATCTAAGGTTCATAAAGACCAGCACAAAATAGCTTACCATTTAAGGAGTCCCATACCGGGCACGGCATAGCGGCAACTGTCCCTCATCTCTACCATCTCCCTCTATCTGTTGTGACTGTTTGCTGTTCTTTGCTTGCATGTCCTGTGAACTATCTTAGAATTGCTTTTTTTCCCCTATAAATATAGATAGAGATTGGCGCATCTTAATATTCTCTTTGTTAAGACTCACAAATGTTAACACTCCCTTGCTAGTTTTCTATACTGTGCTTACGTGATTTTTTTTTAAAATTCAAAATGCAAGTAGAATCTTCTAGACTATATCATTAGACAACAGGACTCATACCTGGATTTCAGTTCTGACACTCACCGTTAATGCTACTGTAGGCAAATCACTCAATCTTTCAATACCTTGGGTTTCTGTTTCTGAAAAAGGATGACAAGATAATAAAATTTACGGTTGAAATATCTTTTTTGAATGTCCATATGAAAGGTATAATAAACATATAATAAACACAAGACAATCATATTATCCTTAACCTTTTAGAATTGTAACATCTTTCATTTTTTCAGTCCCCTTACTACTGAACGTGTATGCAGGAAAGTCACATTTTAAGTAGGTAAGCTAATGAAAGAAAATTCACCTTCTTAATATTTTCAAACATTATCCTTGAGGTTAGTTCACTATTGTGTCAGCATCTTCCTAGTGATATTTTTTAAAGGATTTTGGTGAGTGTCTTAAATATCCGTTAAACCCACATTCAGACATTTTTCCAGAAAAGTACATTTCATCATGCTCTTTCCAAAAAGTCAATAGCAGGGTTCTGGCAGCAAATGGCTGTTGAATCCCTTCCAGTTCTCCTACAAATTTCCTTGCAGACTGAGCGAGTGTGTGACCTCAATCTCTCCTTTGTCTGTATTTTTCACTTAGCGCTTTAAATTCTGACACAGTAAGTAGTTAGCCTACATCAAGACCCCAATTTTTACTCTAAACGGGGACCTATACATATGTTTACACATAGACTGGTGACTAACAGCTTCTGTGTATATGTGGGTGATTAAGAGCTCCTGTGATTTTATTTGGCCTGATTCTTAGACCCTCCACAGAGTTTATCTCCCCCACATGCAAAAATCTCTTTAATATCCGAATGCTTTCTGTGCACAGGGGAGGCAGGCTACAGAGAGAGGTCACACAGAGGGAAAGTATTTCTAAAAAAGTGTATTTGCAATTTGAAAACCAGTAGAACTGTCTCATAAAATGCTATTACTTAGAAGAAAGGCTCTTCTATCTATGACAGAAGGTTCATTTGTGTCACAACTCTCCATAGCGTTGTACAGACGTATTCATATAAACAGGTCTGTTCGAGTACTTATTTATAACTTTTTTTTTTTTTAAGTAGAAAAGCCCTGAGTAGCACATGCACTCTTCAATCTTATGGCAGTTTTGCCCAAGTACAAGGAGCTGAGGATGTTATCCACAGAATCCCAAATGACACACAGGCTGCCTTTTTTCCCTCCTCCTCAAATATGCCTGGGTCAGAGTTTAAGAAGCTCTAGTATGGTTGCAACATCACGCTATTAATAGAAACTGCGCTCTGAAGAATGAAGGCTGTGATTCCACATGTGAATATAGGTTGAAGTGCATGAACTCACAAGGCTCCAGGAATACCACCTCGTGGACAGCACACACGTTGCAACCCTCCCCCAACTGCATGTCCTTAGGGCAGAGTTCCCTCAGGGTCCTCTGGAAGGAACCATTTTTTTTTTTTTCTTTACACTGCCCTGTGGACTGTCAGTACAGCGCTGTGGTATGTTAACAAGAGCATCTCCACTGGAGTAAGCTCCGGGGATGGTTCGGATTTTAGATGTTGAATGCTCACACGTGGAAGCCCATGTAAAAAAACCCCATGTAAATTGGGGAGGGCAGATTCCTTCCACCCATCGAGCTATTGCTTAGAACTGCTCCCTTTGGCTAAACATCTGATCACTTCCCTTATTCCTGTTTTTTGATGGTATCATAATAAACGGCTTTCCTTTTGCTCTTAAACTGTGGATGATTTTTATTTTTCAAAAAATCTTAGAAATTAGAGCTGGAAAGGACTGTTGCTTCATCTAATCTCGGCAGAGGTGTTCCCCGTAGGATGTTTTCTTTAGTTAAGACAAATTCCAGCGTTTCAGCAATCTGGTTAAAACCAGCCTCAACCCACTGCCCCACCAACCCTTCATGCGGCTTCCACCTGCCTGTCCACGTATGAATGTGCAGGAGCTCCCTGCAGCCAACCTGGTAACCTTGACTCTGAGTGGCAAAGAAGATGATAATGCTCTTCTGAAAGGACCTGCAGCCTTAAGCAAGAGGGCAGAGTCTACGTGACTAAAACATACCAACTTCCTCTTTCATAAGTCATCACATGATGAACTACAATTACAATTCCTGCCTTGTCTCTGCGAATTGCAGACGCATTGCCTCACCCTAGAAGCCCTGCTTCTGTGTGTGGAGGAGGCGGCTCTTGCTGCTGCAGCAGCCGCTTTGGAAGGGATCCAACTCCAGTCTGTGCCGGGAGGGAGGGCGGAGGGTGGAAGACGAAAACAAAGCTATGTTTACTTAGCATAGATCGATAAAGCTGCTTCGGAGCTACATGAAAGGCCAGGCAGCATGAAAGACTTTTGATACAATATAAGGAATTGCTGTCCCGGATCCAGGGCCAGCCTTAACCCCCTTGATCCCGGAGCCTTTTATGGCAAGGGAGACCAGAACTAAAATAGCCTCTCCATTCTCCAGCAGGCATTTCATTAGGGAAGTTACAACAACTCGGTTTCGACATTAAACTCCTAGTGTAAAATAAAAAGGAAATGCCCTTCATTTGGAGAAGAAAAGCTCCATTCTACAAGAATCCTTACTTAGTCCCTCTCAAGGCAGAATTTGTATCTCGGTGTTTCTATTTTGGGATAGAACGGCAAGCTTTCCCTTGAGGGTATTACAGTACCAGCTTGCAGGTAAATGAGTATAATGACACCAGGGCTCTAACACAGGGTGGGTTTTTTTGTTTTTTTAATCTTCCAGTCACTGCCTGGGGGCGGGGGGCATGTCTTGGGTGTGTCCAGATGGCTAGTTTGTCTGCAGCACAAAGCCTGGACCTCGTCCACTTCAGGCAGTGGCTCGGAGAGAGAAGTCACGTGCTATAATGAGTGGCACAGGGTCTCTCTGGAGAGCGACCGGAGGGACAGGTCCTGAAAGAGGCTCCAGACGGCAGGTACCGGGAGTGACCAAACCCACTGGCACCAGTTGCTCCAGGGAAGGAACTGGGCATGTCCAGTGCCCCCTGCTAGAGGAGGGTGAGGCAGGACTACCATTGCAAGCAAGACCCGGGACCAGATGGGGAGACCTCCACGGCAAGCACACCTTCTCTGGAAATCCCCAGGAGAAGACTTGCAGGGTTGGCCTGTAAAAACATCTGGGCCTGGCACTACGTTTTCTGCGCCACTTTCGAACAGGTTTCTTCATGCTGCTGAGGCAGCTCCCTCCACTATTTCGCTAAGGGTGTTTTTCCTCTTCCTTGTGGTTAGTCCTTTGAAGCAACCTGGCATTTTCAATAGCAACAACTACAGCGAAACGTCAGCAGGATTTTTTTCTCTCTCCACCTACCGACCCAGTGGTAGGCAAGATAATGTAATGAGTACCCTGCTCTTCCCACACGGGGCCAGCCCGTTCCCGTCTCAGCGGGCGCTGCGGGCCTGTTTTCCAACAAAAGCAGCTCCGAAGGGCCGCCCGTGCAGAGCCGAGGTGTCTGGGTCCCCACCGAGAATGACTAAGCCGCGTCTGTTAGTAAGACTAAGACCGGCCAGAAGCGATTCACCATGGCACACAGCAGCTCCTCCTCCCGATAAAAGTGGGACACTCGAGCGCTCACTTCAGTCCCGGCACGGCCCGCGGCCGCCAGCACCGGCACAGCGCGGCGGGCCCAGCGGGCTCTGCGGCCGCGCCCCGCCTTCGCGCCAGGCGGGTCCGCGCTCACCGGGGGCTCCCCGGGCCCGGGCCACGCCGTCGGTCCCGCCCCACGACGGCGCAGGGGACTTCCGCCGATGGCCCGGGCCCGCGCGATCCTCCCGGCCGGCCAGCCGGCCACCCCACGGCCCGCGCGAACCCGAGCGCCCGCGCCCCCTCCGGCCCAAGTTTGGTCCCGAGGGCGGGGCCCGGAGGCCTCCTGTAGCCGGAGGGGGCGGAGCCTGCGCGGTGACGCGACCGCGCCGGCCGTAGACCCCGGATCCCTGGAATGTGCATTCGTTCAATGAGGCCGCCAGTGCCGGGGGCGCCGAGTCACGTCCGCGCGGAGCGTGCGCACTCGGCGGCGGCGGCGCACGCGGGCCCGCCGCTCTGGGCCCGCGGCTCTGCGCCCACGTCACGCGCCCGCCGCACGGTCCGACAGGAGGCGGCGGGGTCTGCCGGCGCGGCGAGGACCAGCCCCCCGCCGCCCCGGCTCGGCAGGGTGGGCCGCTGCTGAGGAGCAGGGGAGGGCGGGGCTGAGGCTGGCGAGGGTCCCCAGGCCTCGGCCGAGCGGCGTGCGGACGCGGCCCCGGGCTCGGGCGCAGACTCCGCCGTTCGTGAAACTTAGGGCACCGCGGCGCGCGCGTGCGTCCCGACGGGTGCGAGTGTGCAAGCGCCCAGTGTGAGTCCACACGTAACTCCTCAGAACCAGAACTGAGCCACGCCACACTGACAGTCCCCGCTCTCGAGACTGACAGCGCCAGTCACCGAGGGCCTTTTGAAAACACGAGCACCAGCGCGATTTGGCCCAAACGTCCTGGAGGGGAGGAATGGGGACCGAGTAGTGGAGGCAGCCGAGCGTTGGGACGGCCGCGCCGCCGTCTCCTCGGGGACACCGGCCGCTGGCGCTCTCGGGCGGCGCTGACCCGCGGGCGGGCGCCTCGGAGCCGGCTATCCCGGCAGCGCTCGTTCTCTCCCCGCGCGGGGGGAGGGGGAGGGCGCGAGCGCGGGGGAGGGCGGGCGCGCGCACGAGGGGAGGGGGCCCGCGCAGGCGCCGTGCGAGGCTGTCGAAGAATCAAGTCTGTAGAAGTGGAGCGGCCGCGGCGGCAGCAGCAGCAGCGACGGCGGCGGCGGAGCAGAGGCGGGCTGGGCGCTGACGCGGGCGCTGGAGAGCGGCGACGCCGGGAGCTGTGAGAGAACAGCGGAGCGACCCGTGGCCCGCGCCGCGCCCGTGCTCCACGCCGTCCGGCAGCTGCCGCCGCCTCGGCGCGGCATGCCCCGCCGCTCGGGCTGAGCCTGCCCCGGCGGCCGCCCCCCGCCCCCCGCCCCCCCGGCCTCCCCGCCCCCCGCCCCGTACTCCGCGCCGGCCGCTACCGCGACCTGCTGCGCTCCCCTGCACCCGCGCGGCCCGTCTTCGCCCCGGTCTGGAGGCCGGCCGCGGCCCCGGCCGAGCTCCC
>NW_022631114.1:378844-530799 GCF_010015895.1 Lontra canadensis
CCGGCCGGGGGGACGTGCTGCCGCGGCTGCAGCCCCTCGCCCCGCGCCCGCCGCCCCTCGTGCCCCGGGGGCGCTGCGCGGGCGCCGAGCCTTCGCGGGCTTTGCCGCCGCCGCCGCCGCCTCTGCGGCCGCCGCCGCCGCTGGTGGGGGGGACGCGGGGTTGGGGGGGGAGGAGGGCGCGCGTGGTGCCGGCGGGGAGCGGCGGCGCCCCCTCCTCCTCCGCCTCCTCCTCCTCCTCCACCTCCAGCGCCGCGGGCTCCTCGGACATGGCCGCGGCGGTGGCGGTGGCGGCCGCGTCCCGGCGGCAGTCGTGCTACCTGTGTGACTTGCCCCGCATGCCCTGGGCCATGATCTGGGACTTCACCGAGCCCGTGTGCCGCGGCTGCGTCAACTACGAGGGCGCCGATCGCGTCGAGTTCGTCATCGAGACGGCGCGGCAGCTCAAGCGGGCGCACGGCTGCTTCCCGGAGGGCCGCTCCCCGCCCGGCGCCGCGACCCCCGCCGCCGCCAAGCCGCCGCCGCTCTCGGCCAAGGACATCCTCTTGCAGCAGCAGCAGCTGGGCCACGGCGGCCCCGAGGCCGCCCCGCGCGCCCCGCAGGCCCTGGAGCGCTACCCCCTGGCGGCCGCCGCCGAGCGGCCCCCGCGCCTCGGCTCCGACTTTGGCGGCAGCCGCCCGGCCGCGGGCCTGGCCCAGCCGCCGACGCCGCAGCCGCCGCCCGTGAACGGCATCCTGGTGCCCAACGGCTTCTCCAAGCTGGAGGAGCCCCCGGAGCTGAACCGCCAGAGCCCGAACCCGCGGCGCGGGCACGCCGTGCCGCCCACCCTGGTGCCGCTCATGAACGGCTCGGCCACGCCGCTCCCCGCCGCGCTTGGCCTCAGCGGCCGCGCCGCCGCCTCGCTGGCCGCGGTGTCCGGGGCCGCGGCCGCAGGCCTGGGCTCAGCGCAGCCCGCCGAACTGAGCTCGCACAAGCGGCCGGCGTCCGTGTCCAGCAGCGCGGCCGTGGAGCACGAGCAGCGCGAGGCGGCGGCCAAGGAGAAGCAGGCGCCTCCGCCCTCACATCGCGGCGCGGCCGACAGCCTGGCCACCGCGGCCGGCGCCGCCGAGCTGGGCGCCGAGGGCGCGAGCAAAGGCCGCGGGCCCGGAGAGCAGGACTGGGTCAACCGGCCCAAGACCGTGCGAGACACGCTGCTGGCGCTGCACCAGCACGGCCACTCGGGGCCCTTCGAGAGCAAGTTTAAGAAGGAGCCGGCCCTGACTGCAGGCAGGTTGTTGGGTTTCGAGGCCAACGGGGCCAACGGGTCTAAAGCAGGTAGGGGCGGCTGTGGAGCGAGGGGACCTAGGGGAGAAAGGGGGGCGCAGAGCAGAGGAGGGGGTGTTCTTTCCATTCACCGTTCTATCCCAGCCCAGAAACAACAAACACCCAACTTCCTGATCTGCCTGAGGCGGAACCAGTGCTTAGTGGCAACGTGTTCCTGTGCTGAAGCAGCACAACAGAGATGAGTCAGACTGGGCTGATAGGCACTGACACAGGGTTTTCCTTTCCCAGCACATTCTTGGATGGGAGCGTGAGGGCACCAGCCACCTTTTAACCTGTTGGGGGATGTTGGCGATCGTGTGCACAGTTCAGCCTGGGTACATGCATGCTTGTGTAGAAACAGGCCGTTGCATAGGTGCTGTGTTCTGTGGCCTTTTAAAATCCTGCCCCAGAGCCCCTTGAGTCTTAACTGTTGTGAGTTGCACGTGCACTGGAAATTCATGTGAGATTTTCTGTACAGGGTTTGAGAGAACAGAAATTCTTTAGCGGGTTTTGTGTTAGTAAAAGAACCGTCCTTTTCGGTGCACATCCGTTTATTTTGTTTTTGTTTTTTCCCTTTTCTTTTCTCCCCCCTGCCAGTTGCAAGAACAGCAAGAAAAAGAAAGCCTTCTCCAGAACCAGAAGGTGAAGTTGGGCCCCCTAAGATCAATGGAGAGGCACAGCCATGGCTGTCCACACCCACAGAAGGGCTCAAGATCCCCATTACTCCTACATCCTCTTTTGTGTCTCCACCACCACCCACTGCCTCACCTCATTCCAACCGGACCACACCGCCTGAAGCGGCTCAGAACGGCCAGTCGCCCATGGCAGCCCTGATCTTAGTAGCAGACAATGCAGGGGGCAGTCATGCCTCGAAAGATGCCAACCAGGTTCACTCCACTACCAGGAGGAATAGCAGCAGTCCACCCTCTCCGTCCTCTATGAACCAAAGAAGGCTAGGCCCCAGAGAGGTGGGGGGCCAGGGGGCCGGCAGCACAGGAGGACTGGAGCCAGTGCATCCTGCCAGCCTCCCAGACTCTTCTCTGGCAGCCAGCGCCCCTCTATGCTGCACCCTCTGCCACGAGCGGCTGGAGGACACCCACTTTGTGCAGTGCCCGTCTGTCCCTTCGCACAAGTTCTGCTTCCCTTGCTCCAGACAAAGCATCAAACAGCAGGGAGCTAGTGGAGAGGTCTATTGTCCCAGTGGGGAAAAATGCCCTCTTGTGGGCTCCAATGTCCCCTGGGCCTTTATGCAAGGGGAAATTGCAACCATCCTTGCTGGAGATGTGAAAGTGAAAAAAGAGAGAGACTCGTGACTTTCCGGTTTCAGAAAAACCCAATGATTACCCTTAACTAAAACTGCTTGAATTGTGTATATATCTCCATATATATATATATATATATATATATATATATATATATACACACACACACACACACACTCTCACACACACACACACACACATATATATATATATACATATATATATATATATCCAAGACAAGGGAAATGTAGACTTCATAAACATGGCTGTATAATTTTGATTTTTTTGAATACATTGTGTTTCTATATTTTTTTTGACGACAAAAGGTATGTACTTATAAAGGCATTTTCTTCTTTTGTTAATGTTATTAGCATATCTTTGTGCTTTATTATCCTGGTGACAGTTACCGTTCAATGTAGGCTGTGACTTGCGCTGCTTTTTTAGAGCACTTGGCAAATCCGAAATGCTTTTAGCTGTATTTGTATGCACTTATTTTAAAAAGAAAAAAAAAAGCCAAATACATTTTCTGACATTGTAAGATTGCCTTACTGTCTGTTATTCCTTACTGCTGGCCCCTCTCTCAGGCCGGAGGCCAGTTGGTGGAGAAGGAAATGGAATGAGCGAAGGGGGCACTGTTGTGAAGTGGGCAGCATGCCACTGAGAAATGTCACCAAGTTTACCCCAAAACATTGTCCTCTCAGAGTAGCAGGAAAACAGATTTTGAGTCTTTCTCTGTTTTGTTCTTAAAGTTCAGTTGTTGGGATAGTGATGACTGCCTGAGAGTTGCTGCTGAGAGATTTTTTTGGACTGTGTGGTTTTGGGGAAGGGGGGGGATTTTTCTTTTTTTTTTTGAAAGGCAAAGTTGACCACTGTTCACTGCCCACGTGATCAGTTGTAAGATTACAACGCTGCATGCTCGTTGGTTACATAATACACAATTCAGTGACTGAAGGGCGGTGATGATGGATGGTGGCGTGTGCAAGATGGCACTGCTGTCTTTGAGCAGAGCCCAGCTCCGCAGCGTCACCTTGTCTTTTTAAATACCCCAGAGCTCTGTTTGGTGGTGGTGGTGTCGTTTCCTTTGAAAAGAGTCGCAAGAGAAGTTACAGTTCAGGTGAACTTGGAGATTGTGGGATTGGTTTCATTTCTGTTTTGTGTTTCGTTTTGTTTTGTTTTTTATCATTTACCTGTAGTGCTATTGCTGTTGGTACTATCACCTACCCCCTGTTTCTAGTGAGTGCTAAATACAGTATGGTACAATGACAGTAACAGCGCGTGGTGCTGCCGGGACTGCCCGTGGGCATATCAGTGACAGCCCAGATGGGGGTGGAGGAAACCTGTAATTTCCTTCTTACGTGTGTTTGAAATACCAAGTGAATAATACTGTTCCTCTGGAAAAAAAAAATGATAAACTAGTGAAAATTAAAGAAAGGGTTTTAATAATAGGCAGGCCCCACCTCTCAAACTATTCTTAGAAACCTTTTGTAAACTAATTTCTTTTGATTACTATTTTGCATCAGTAAAATGATTTTTTTAAACCAATAAATCATCTGTTATTAGAAATAGTTGTCTCACAGTGATACTGGTTTTTCTTTTGTGCTGTTACGATTTAACATTGACAGGAACACTATTTTAAATCCTTTTATGTTCAGGTGTTTGTAACTTGGCCCTATAATTAGGCTGAATCATGGCTTCAAGGTCTACTACAACTTACGTGTATCGTTTATGACCCAGCTTCTATTTTAATTTGAAGATAGAGATTGTTACCCTCTTTGGAGTCTTTTTTAGTTACGTTTTTGTCTTTTTTAAATTGCTCAAATACTTTTTAATGGTCCGTTTATTAACACTTGAAAATCAGATACTGCACCAAATACAGTATTTTTGTTGTAGTGTTTTTAATGAGGGCACCTATTATTAATGCTGTGCAAATTCATGTTACCGGTCATTGTTATATTACAAACAGACTTGCATGATTAACCAGTTTGTTGTTACACTTTTTTTTTTTTAATTGGCGCATCTATGACTCAGATCAGACTGGTTTCTCTTATGTAAATGCACACATGCAGAAACACAGAGTCAATTTTACATGCCCATAAAGACATGTGTAAAGAATTCAACTATTATGGTTTGTTGTATAAATGTGTATCTAAGCACTTTATTATAAACTGGAATTTGACCTCATAGATTTTACAAGTTGATCAGTCATTTGACCTAATTCATGGTAGCTATCTGTATGCTTTGCAGTCTCAATACAGATAAGCTTTCTAAAAAAGATTAGTAAAGAACCATCCTGCTGTTTTGAATAAGTCTATCCAGCTGTGGAAAAGACAACCTATGGTTTCTCTGTGCTGGTGTTTAGGGAGCGGGGGAGAACAGGAATAGCTTTAAAGGGCTGTGTGTTGAGGTTACTCCCATTAAAAACTAAGGTCTGCATGAGGCCGCCTGGCCCTTGGGTGGCCTTCGTGGAAGGCTTGCAGCTGTAAAATGTTGATCCGGGTTATTTTTCTGGCATTCTCTTAAGTTAAAAAGTTAACGCTAGGGCATGGGTTTGATCTTTTGTTGTACCTGATGGCAGTGCAGACATCCTCCACAGCTGGATAAAAATGTCAGAGAGCTACTTACTGTACATGGGCAGTATCCGATTTCAGATCCTAAATATTTCAGCTGTGCTTTTAATACTCAAAATATTAGGGGATGGGGTGTTGAAGCTTTCCCTTTTTTGCTTTAACATTTATAGAATTTAACAGATGTACTGTCTTTCATGTGGCCTCACATTAAAAGTTATGAGAACGTACACATGGTTTACAACTTTTATTATATACCTTTCCTTGGCCACCAAGTATTTTTAAAGTGTGCCACCTTTTAACCTTTACTTTTTTTTTAAGTTGAAGGTGATACTTTTTCTATATATGATGAAACTCATGTCAGCTGAAGTGAGTGTAATCTCAGATACCAACATTATTATATTTTAAAATCACGCTATGGAAAAATCACCTGCATTCTGTCATGTGTCAGATTTACAGTACCTTTTTTTTCTTTAACTTTTAGCATTAAATAAAAATAAAATTGGGAGCACTGAACATTTTCTGAGGCCTTTTTTAATTTTTTAAAGTAAGCTCAGAATGGCTATTGTTTTAATCACTAATGGCGATGTGACCAAAGGATGTGTGGGTTTGGGGTTGGGGTTTGACTGGAACTGCAGGAGAAGAACAGGAGATAAAAGACCCAGAACAACAAGGCAACCGATGGTAGGGGGGTGGAAAAGTGCTAGGGAACGGGGAAAGGGCAACTGGATAAGGGAAACAGATAAAGAGAAGAGCTGAACAAAGTACAGCCCCAAAGCACTTGTTTATTTTTCAACTTGCTGTACCGCCAGCCACTCTGCAATCATAGACTGGAAGGAAAAGATCCTGACAACACTAGAAAGGCTGTCGAGACCTGGAGTTCCTCTCTGGAAAGCTCTGGAACGAAACAGCCATGATGGGCTGTGGGAAATTCACTGAAGACAAAAGAGGGGGAAAACAGCCTACCTTTTGGAAAGCTGTGTAATAAAGTCAGAGCAAAAGCCAGGTGTGAGGTTTATTGACGTCCTGAAATCTGAATTTATAAATAAGAGATAAGAGGTGGGAAGCACCAAGACCCATTTGCAAGACATGGGAAGACAGTTCCTAGATGTTTGCAGCCTTTTCATTTTATTGATCAATGGCTTGGCAGACTCCTAGGAAAGGAAGTTGTGAACCTGACAAAGAGTTTGAGGATAGGGTGCACACAAAACTGACTATGTGTTTTAAATTAGCAACTGTCAATGTGTAGCCAAACATATTTTCAGTAGGGGTGGTCTGGGAACTTGGGGGACCCATCACTATGTGTGTGTCAATAATTTTTTTTATTAGCCTGCTTAAAGCAGTTTTCAGGAAACTGTATTCTTAATAACTTAATTATAGCTTATAATACACAACAAGATGTTTCATTTAGTAATCAGGTTAAAAGAAATGTTGAACTTTTTTTTTTAATTAAAAATGCTAAATTTTATTTTTAGTAAAATTTAAAAGACTGCAGCTTGCAGAACTCATTTTTAAAATTTCAAAAGCTCCTCCCAAAGTAAACTTTAATGATTGCATTCAGTTTCCAGTTAAACAAACAAACCAGACTCTTGATGTGGCAGATGTCTTTGTTTATTCCCCAAAGGAGGGAAAAAGTTAAAGGGAAAATACAGAACTCCTTTTAATTCCTAGACTTAAGTCCCTCGTTACACAAAGTTTTGCATATGATTTATAGATGGTTTTATTTGGTTAGTGAAGAGTAAAATGTTTCTCTTCCTGATTCCAAAGTGTGTACGTGGAATCATTCAGAAAAATGTTCAGTCGTGTGTAGGCCACTAGAAGTCCTGAGTCACCCTCATTTGCTTGCCTTCTCTTCGTAGGGAACAGTGTGAGAAGACACGCCTTTCCTCTGTCACAGACCAAGGTCAGAGGCACCAATGAATGGAATACATATTTACCTACTTCATCATCTGGGGTTCTAGAAATGAGAGGCGTGGGGGATGCTGTTTAACTCCTTCAGTGCCAACCGTTAGGCCTCTGACAGCAACAGTATTGATTACAATCAAATAGAAATTATGGCATAGCTTCCCAGATTATTAATAATCTAGAGGCTTTGTTGCTGTTCCTGTTGACTACCTGCATTTTCCTTCAGTTATGAGTCCTGATAGTAATTTAAAAGGCACACAAATACACAAGAAGTCAATTTGTAAATTCAGAGGTCAGAAGGTAGAAAGTGACTGGATTTATGGATTATCTGTGGATTTATTTCTCTGTTAATCCCCAGATAAAACCATAATTAGCGATATCCATACTATCCCTATTTACCATTAACTAATTCGTACCTAATTTAACAGTGAACTTTGTTTTAACCCATTAGTCTGTTGTTACCTGCTCCTTCAGTATGTCGATACAATTTCACATGGTTGATTTTAAAAACCTTTCCTTTTTTAATTTGAGATATCATTTATTTAAAAAATTTTTTTTTAAATCTTAGAATCAAAATCTACATTGACACTGATCTTTATCACAGAATATTGTGTGCTTCTGTATGGCACTAAGTGGCATAAACCAACCCATACAAGCTACAGAAAAGATATTCTGGGGCAAAAACGTATGCCGTGGGCAAAATCATTTCTAGAATCACGTAGACATGGGATCCTAAAGCTATTCTTTTATTTTGAGTCTAAGGAACAATTGAGTAAAGTCTCCTTAATAGAACAACCCTATCAGAATGGTATAAACAGTTTCTTCTATTATGCAGACTTAAATACTGCTTTGAAAAAAAACGTAGCCCTTTAAAACTCAAAAGTCTTCGTAGAACGAGTCTAGAGTGCATGTCAAATTCATCACAAAGTCAGCCATGAAAATCCTCTAGGAGGTGATTTTCTTTTGGGTCAGACAAGGTCTGGATAAGAGACTACAGAATTCCTGGTTTAAACTGGAAGCTTCAATGCACTGGTTGATCTCGCCCTTTGAATGGACTTTAGAAGTTGGATTGCATAACCGAACAGCCTCCTCCGGCAATTCAGCAGAAGCCCTTGATGTGAAATAAGACATCCTATACAGATTAATAATGCCCCATTTGAATATTTCTAAATATGCTTTGCATTTGGAGGAAAATAAACTGTGTTATATAATCTGTGGATCCCACACCTAACCACTTAGCAGTGACTATTTCATTCTCCCTATCACTATCACCAGTTAACATCTGGATGCCCATGAGGGGACAGGCATCATGCTCAACCATAGAGTCACGTTTTGCTGCGTAGGTACTTAGACAGCAACTTTAGCAGATAAATATTTGGGTCATTGCCTATTTCTCTGCCTTTTGGAAAATCTCTTGCCCCTGACAGTTGGAATCCAATAATTTGAGCTCTGTAGGTGGCTATTTATATTGCCAGGGAAAATAAGTCCAGAAGCACTTCATCAGAACTCAGGACCTAAATTTATTTTAATGTATAGTAAGAGTTCATTAAGAGTAAGTTTAATGTATAGTAAGAGCTTCTTAAAAGAGCTTCAGATTACTGAGCCTTTGCCTTCGTTTACTGTTTGATTTTAAAAATATCAACCACGCCAGTAAGAGTTCTTCTGCGGAGAAGTGAAACATAGGAGTAGGGATGGCCTGGGTCTGAATAAATCAGCATTTTGTTTGTTGCACACAGACTTGGCTGGGGGCCTCCCGTGTTCTCCAAAGCCTGAGAAGACTATGCCTGAGCTGCCAAACAGAAACAGTCTAAAAGCCTCCTTACCTCCATTTTTATTTCTGCCTCCAAACAGCCATTCCATTAACTTTTTTTCGGTGATAAAAGATAAAGATTTATTGTGCCCCATACACAACTGAAATCAGAATTTCACAGGAAGGTCACAGTCATTAAAGAAGTTTTAGAATACTGGTCTCTGAATAAGCACCATATGGGTTGTCGCCGTGATTGCTTGACACCTAGGAAGCAGGCACATGACTCTAGGCTTTGAACAGCTGGGAGCCTAGGCCCCAGCTCTCTGGGAGCTTGAAGACCCTTCCACGAATCGGGAGGGATGTCAGCTTGCGTGATGAAGGGCCCGGATGGAGGAAAGTTCACGCGTCAGTTTCCTTGCAGGAGTCTGGGAAGTCCGGCGAGGGCTAAATTCTCACGTGGAAGACTGGGTCTCTCTAGAACTTCCGCCTGGAACCTCGGGAGGACTGTGACATGGGGACGCAGTCCGAGGTCCAAAGTGCTTGCACACAAGAAACTCATTAGGCACAGCAGGCCACGGTCACGCATGAAAGGGGCCGCCAGACCTCAGTATCTTCCTACAGATCAAGAGGCCATTGGGAAACACGGGGGCCGGGTCAACATCGTCAAATGGCAGCTTTTCCTTTTTTTTTTTTTTTTTTTTAACTTTTTATCACGGCTCACAGCGGCGTTTCTGAAAAGGAAGAAAACAGCCACCCGTGCTGCCAAGCCCTGTTTACTGGAGGGGAAGGAAAGGGGAGGAGGCTCCCCGCTCTCCAGCGGCCTGCGTCGGGCCCGCGCCTCGAGGAGACCCAGTGCGGTTTGCAGCGCGGCGCCCTGACTCACGCCGCGCCCGTGTTTATTTATCCCAGAACTGGTGCCGGGGCCGCCGTCGCAGCGCCTTCTCCCCGCGCCCCGCTCTGCGCACGTGGGGCCGCGCGGCGGGACTCCACGCGGGCGGCGGCAGCACCCGGACCAGACCCGCCAGCGCGCTAGCTGCGCGGCTATAATTAGCGAGCAGCCTCGGCCGCGCGCCCCGGCCACGTGCCCGCGCGCCCGCGAGGACCGTGCGCGCGCGCCCCCGCCCGCGTGCGTCCCCGGCCGCGCGCTCTGGACCGGTTACCGCGTCGTGAACCAAATAAAGTAAAGGTCTGGCTCCTGCGGGGCGCGGCGAGCACGCGGCGTGCCAGCCACTCAGGGGCGTGGCGAGCCGTTGGCTGCCCAGAAAAGATCCCCCGCGCGTCAGCAGGAGCTTTGGCTGCGACTGCGAGGGTCCCTGACGCGCTGCCGGCTGTCCTGGGTGGATTTTCTAAGTTGAGGAGGGCACATGACAAGAGCTGCCCCAAATGTCACTCCCTTTTTGGAAATCATGATGCTGCCTTTTGTTTCCCTCTAAGACTGTGGCTATAATAAGGCAAATGTTCCGTACTGGTGGAGTAAACACTCGCATTTAAGGGGCATCTGTCTTCGGCGAAAGCACACCGATGCACGGTGCGTGTCCATAAAAACGTGTTTATTAAGCAGACCTCGGGACATGCCCATATGCGTGCTGCAGAGTCAAAGTACTGTTCACAGCTGACTGCCTAAAAGGGAGTTGCCTTTTTACAGAGAAACCCTTCTTTCAATTAGAACAACACCAAAGAAATTTTTCTCTCATCATCGTTGTTAATTATTAAATCTAATACTCTGCAGGAGCATCTCAAAAAATATATACAAGCATGGCCCCCATCCTTTTAAAAAATGACACCGAAATGCCATTTGTTACCAGCCTTGGTGGGGGGGGGGCGGGGGCAAGGAACCTCACTGTGGACTAAGCGCTGTATGATAATTTTAGTCATTGTTTAAAAGTAGTAGATGGATGGGAAGCTAAAAAGAAGAAGAAGAGGAGGAGGAGGAGGAGGGGGAGGAGGGGGAGGAGGGGGAGGAGGGGGAGGGGGAGGAGGAGAAGGAGACGAAGAAATAATAAATAAAGCTGTGCTCCAGGCTTGAGAATACCTAGACACAAGTCCAGCAAAACACTTCCTTCACTGATGTATATTTCTTTCCAGACATCAGGCACAAAAACATTTGAGAAGCTTGTGATGAATTCCAACAAAATAGCCCACTCCTCATATATTTTATCGAGGAACTCAGGAGGCTTCTCAGGTTGCCGCTCAGTTCCTAGGAAGCTATTCTTGCTCTTTTCCTGTGACTGTTGCTCTCGACACGGTGACACTCGAGTCTCCTGCTCGGCTCCTTCACGAAGATCTTTGAGAGGGAATTATGCTGAGAGAGGCTTTATGAGAACAGGCCTCAGGACTGTCCAATTCTGTACCAGATACACAACACCGGAGTAGAGGTCAGAAAATCTTCAGATGTTCTTGGGCTTTGTGTGGCCATTTCAGGTAATTCAATGAAGTTTGGTGCTTCTATTTGCAATTATTATTATTATTTTTTTAATTGCCATGTACTTAACGTTGTAGGGGCAAAGGGGTCAGACTGGGCTATCTCCATGATGGCTGTTTGGTTTTTCATCTGTGAGCCAGACCTGAGAAAGCACTGGATGTATGTGATACCCACTAGAACTTGGGCGCGGTGAATGTGTACCACTGAAAATATAGATTCTTGGTTATTGTATCAAAGGGGGAACTAGCAAACAGTCATGAAACACTGGAGAGAAGGGGCTCCCCCTGCTGTCATTATAGAAGATGCATCGTCTTTCTGGCTAGAGTCTGGTACCTAGGACACCCACCCAGTGTAAAGTGTAGCAGCAAATGATTCCTGAAGGTGTCATTCCCTTGGGGGATGTACCGTTCTATTGGAAATAAAATAAAAATACAGAGCACAGATGAAGGAAATGAACGCTTTTCTTAACTTTCTAGGCGCTGACTCATTTACTGAAGGGCCAGTTTCCAAAAACCACCATAAACCACTAACCCAAGTACATGGATGGCTCTAAAGGCAGGGGTGGTATTGGCCACGTGGTGGCAGGTCGGAGGTGGGAGGGGGGTTGATTGAGGATACATTTAAGCCTATCATGGTTTTTAAAACAATCAATCCATTTCGGATGAAAAACAATCCTTCCCTGAATTTTGACCTTGCTAAAAATGTCAGATGTGTAAAAAAGCATTTCATTTTCTTGTAAATCACACTTCTCTGCACATGGGTCTTTATCTCCATAGGTAGACCTCTGGAGCTCATGACACCACATATTTGTGGTCCTGGAAGGAACTCACTCAAGTCTCGATGACACACGTTGCCTGAGCAGATTGTCAGCCACGACCAGACTGAGCCAGGGGTCCTTCGTGTGTGTGTTTGTGGACAGGCTGGGGGCTTCAATGGACTGAGTCGGGTCGGAGCTCTCGAGCTTCAACCCTGGCTCTGCCTCTTCCTAACCTTAGCGTTTAACCCTCTGACCTCAATTTAATTATCTGTGAAATGGGTTAAGGATATTATTTACCTCATAGAGTTGTTGCGGGAATCGAATGACAGGGGTCTAGAACGTGCATACCTTGGGAGCCAGCATGTATGAGGGGCTTGGTGAATTTGGGCACATCACCCCGCCATGCTGGGCTTTGTGTTGGAGTTCGAGAGTTATTTTGAAATGGTGTCTTCAAGTTGGCTTCCAGAAACCCCTTTCTTCCTTCCCCCAGCTCACTGACTCACGTCGCTGGATGGAGTGCCCTGGGCTCAGTCCTTAGATGGTTTTTCTCTCTGTCCCCTTACTCTCGGTAATCTTGTCCAGAATCAAAATAATTTGTTTCAAAATAATATTTATGTGCCGACTCCAAATACCTCTGCCCTTGCTCTCCTGTCCTGAGTCCTGCACATCCAGCCCCCCTCCCCCAATCCCCTTCTCTCAGGCCTTTTTCTCCTACTCAGTGGCTGTCCTTCCAGTTGCTTGGGTCACAGATCTCGCAAGGCTGTTTACTTCAGTTTTTCTCACACACCTTCCATCCAATCTCAGCAAATCCTCTTGGCTCTACCTTCAAAAAATGTAATCCTGGATCTGATCACCTCTTGCCACCCGGTTGAAACTGTCATCATCTCTTGTCTGAAGCAACACAGGAGTTTCTGAACTGTTCTCCCAACTCCTGCCCTTCTTCTCTGCAGTCCATTTTCAATTTGGCAGCCGGAAAAAAAAACAACCTTAAGAAGATTGGCCCGATCTTGTCTTTCCTTCACTCACACCCCTGCAATATTTTTCTATCTCATTTAGAGTCAAATGTAGGGTCTTCCACGAGCCCGTGCTACCACTCGGGCCTGGCTCGGATCCTTGTTTCCTCCACTTTAGCCACACCGTCTTCACTGCTTCCGGCCTCAGGGCCTTTGCGTTTGCTCTTCTCGGTTTGGAATGTCTTCAAAATGTAGGCATAGCTCAGTTGCTCATTCCCTTCGGGTCTCCGCTCAGTGTTCCTGCTGCTGCTGTAACAACTCACCACAAACGTAGTGCCTTCAAACAACACACAATTACTATCTTAGAGTTCTGGATGTTGGAAGACTACATTGAAGATGCTGACAGGGTTGGTTCTTTCTGGAGACTTTGGGAGACGACCTGTCTCCTTGCCCTTTCCAGCTCCTAGAGGCTGCCCGCATTCCCCAGCTCATGACCCCTTTGGGCCACCACTCTGCCCTTTTGCTTCTGTCCTCACGTTGCCTCCTACCTCCTCTTACAAAGACCCTTAGAATTACATGGGGCTCAGCTGAGTAGTTCAGGATACTCTAGTCATCCCAAAATGCTTAACTTAATCAAAGTAAATTCTCTTAACCCAGTAACATCCCATATATGCAGGTTCAGGATGTTAGGACACATATATCTTTTGGGGGGTCATTATTCAGCTTAGCACATCCCACCCTATCCCCCCGATTCCCTCTTCAGTTCTTCCCCTTGGCACTGTTCCCCATCAGACACTGAATACATCTGTTGCTTTATAACTTTTTGTCCCCCCACCGCACCCCAACCCCTGGATGCCTTAGAATGTAAACCCCAGAAGGCAGGGCAAAGCTTTCCCTGTGGCATCATAGTGCGTGGTGTGTGAATGTTCTCAGTAAATATTTGTTAAAGCCATAAATTTAGTCTCTTATGAGGGACGTGTGGTGCAAAATAGTAAACAATAAGAGAAGAGTCATAAAAATGTATTGGGAAGATTCAGCGGAAACACGGTCATTCGGCTGGAGAGGACCAGGAGGACTGCATGGAGGAGGAAATTGAGCAAGGCCAGCCACAGGGCAGGCCTTGCCAGAAGGGACCGGGAGAAGGAAGAGGGCTCAGCTCAGTGGGATGGATCGTGGGATGGTTAAGCAAGCACAGGGATCTACAGAAACTGATCAGCCAGGCAAGAGGGTCCACGCAGACAGACTCAGGGTAGCAAAACTGGGCAGAAAAGGTCAGGGGCATATGCCCACAAAACACACCAGAGTCCGAGTTAGAAGGGTGATGTACCCCGACCCCCATCATCTTCTCTTCTCTCCCCCAACACCTGAGATCTCACTACTCAGGGCTTCCCCACGGGCCCTCTGTGGACAGGATCCCTCTGATAGGCCTTCTTGAAATGCCATTAAATCGCACCCCTCAAAACCCCACTGCACAGAATCTTCCCCCACTGCCTGCAGTGGGAATGCATTTCCAGCCATTTGTCCCTTCCGGCTTCAGTCACCAGTTTCCATGGCTCTCCTCCACCCAGCCCCAACGTGGGGATCTGTGGCCCATTCTTGGCCCTGGGGGAGAGGACAAAGGAAGGCGATCAGGTTCCAGGAACTGGAGAGAGACTGATGTGGAGAGGCCTGAGGGTGTCCAGTTCTGGTCTGTCTGTCTCTGGCAGCAAAGGCGAAGGCCAGTTGTATCTAAATTAACTGAATGTATGTGTCACGAAGCGCACCATGGGCAGGGAGGAAATGCAAATCCCTATGGCATTAGGTCTAGAGTCAAAAGTGTGACAAAGTACTGTAGGCTCCAGGATCGTGTAAAAAGACCGACTTGTACTGCTCACCCTGATATTTCTCCACCTCTAGAAGCTTTATCTTACATGAAGTTAGGGACCCACTTCCCCTTACAGATAACTCACAAAAATATCAAGACAGAGACCAGCTTCTGGACAGCTTTTCTCTGGTCGTCTGTGAAGTATTGACCAATACTGTTCCCTCAAATCTCAAGCTCATCCTAAGGACACAGCTTTGCCTGGGAGTTGACTTTGGTGCCAATTACAAGACCTGGGGTCCCGTTTCTACTCAGCCTTGAGGAAATGTTATGCTTGGGTTTGCCATGGGCTCCAAAGTGGGGGACAGGAGGCCACAGGCACCAGGAAAAACTGCAGACTTCCTCCCCACAAGGCTGGGAGAACCTAGGGATAGGCTACCGGAGAGGCCAGTCCCCATAGGAAGGCCACAAGAGACCAAGAAGTCTGAAAACAGATCCCCAAAGAGGCTTCTTCCTTTGGGCACATCTGACAAGAGCCTGGAGTTCCCCTTGCTACTATATAAGGTGTGGTAAAGGGAGTGTGTAAAACCAAGAGGGTCTTATTTCAATGAGCACTAATAATTGCATGTGGGATTGCTAATATGGGAGCTAGTGTCTCACTGTTTTGTTCTCCCTGGGCCACAGTGAATGTATTTCTAGGTCACCATGGACATTTGGGAAGACATGGTCACTCTACAGGGGGTGGGGGGAACAAGGGCACTGCACTGAAACCCCTCTGCCCTGTGCTCCTATGTCCCACCAAGAAGGCTCACATCTGCCTCCATCCCTAGGCCAGTCCAGGCATGATGAAGGACTTGGGAGTACCTCTCTCATCCCAGGGTCACCTTGTGCCATTGAGCTCCCATGTGATTCCCTGAGTCTCCTTCCCTGCCCTGTCCTAGCACCGCTGCCCCTGGAGAAGGCTTCTAGATGGCTCCATGGCTTCTCAGTCATAGCTCGAAACTATTCCCTCACTTTCTTGGCCATGCTGCCCAAGTCCACAGCCTGGGCTCTCCCTTGGTCATAGCGTCAGGTGCTTCTTGGTTGTCCTGGCCTCTAGGCCCCCTCTAGGGCTGGAAGTCTACCTTAAGCCCCAGTGCATGGTAAGGTCTCTGATGCTTGCCTGGTTTCTTTCCCAAGATCTCCTCGGGGATGGCTTTCTACCCCAGGTTCCCTGTCATTAGGCCGTGCTCACCTGTTGATACTCTGGGCTCCATGGTGACAACCTCTTGTGAGGTGGTGCTTGAGAATCTCAGAGATTAATGCTCCCTGCCATCATCTCCCAAAGACTTTGCCACCAAATAAGTTGAACTAGAGCTTGTCCTATCTTAGTGGACATGTCTTATGCCATCATATTGATCAGCGTTCTTCAGAGAAACAGACACACATCGGCACATACATATGTATGTGTATCTCTCCTGTTCTGTGATGTATATTTTATATAGATAGATATAGACAGAGAGATAGAGAGATTTTTAATAAGTTGACTCAAGCAGATTATGTGGCAGGCTGGAATTCCATGGAAGGGCTCACGCTGCAGTCTGGAGTCTGAAATCCGTAGGCTGGAAAATCCGGCAGGGTTTCCACATTGCAGTCCTGAGGAGAATTCCCTCTTCTTCAGGAAACCTCAGTCTTGGCTCTTGGGGCCTTCAACTGATTAGACGAGGCCCACCCACATGACCGAGGGCAATCTGCTTTACTCAAAGTCCACTGATTGAAGTGTTTGTTACATCTAAAACATACCTTTAAGCAACATTTAGACTGGTGTTTGTCCAAACAACGGGTAGGCATGGCCTACTCAACGGGACACATAAAATTAACTGACGAGGCCACTTTCTAAGTTCCCTCTCGTCCCCCTCAGGCCTCCCCAGATCATGATGCTTCTATCAGTTGTGATGCTTTCAAATGCAAAGTTGCAAGTGATCCTATTCAAATAGGCTCAGACTATAAAGGGGGCTCATTGGCTCTTGGAACTGAAAAACTTAGGGGCAGGCCAGCTCTGAGTTTGACCTACTGCAGGTTTGAGACCACATCTCCCTGGCTGTCTTGACTCCGCCTTCCCTGTGTTGATGCTATCTTCAGGCAGGCTTCCCTTGAGATTGTGGCATGGTTGACCCACTTCTTTATTCACATCCAAGAGGCAAGAGAGCGGAGCATCCCTTCCAGAACAGGGGAGGGGGGAAGAGCATTGAGCTTCTCTCTGGTGGGCTCGGTCCTGACGTCGTCACGCGGCCAAGAGAATAGTCTATTCTGATTGGCTTAGGTCTACCTCGCTCTATCCAATCCCAGGGCAGGGGGCGGGATTTGCCCTGACGGCCTTCTAGAATCCCAGCAAAACGAGCGGCTGAGGGGTGGGAGGCCGGGAGCTAACTTCCGTGCTCCGCCTCAGCCGCCAAAGCCGAGCTGCGGCATATTCAGTCCAAGCGCACACAACACTGCGGCCCACGGGAGTGGTGACCCCTGAGGCTGAGTGTCTCAGCCTGCGGGTCACAGGAATCAGCCCTTAGCCCAGGAGAGGACAGCTCCTGGGAGGGAGGGTGTCCCTGCCTGGATGTCAGGGCAGAGCTGGCCCAGCATGGAGGGACGGCGGGGGCTGGGAGGTGGCTGGAAAGGCTGGTAGACCGGTCCACGGGTACGTCTCTGCTCTGGATGGGTTCGCCTCTCTGCCACCGAAGGGGCGATCACCGGAACTGAACTCAGAACAGTCCTCTCTGCAACCGCTAGGACTGGGGTGGAACTGCGGGACGCCATCGGCCGCGGAGGAGAGTGACTCACGCCTGCTGACAGGGACGCCATGGCCCAGACAGAGAAGGCAGGAAGGAGGTGGCTTGAAGACATGTTGGGACAGCCCAGGTGAGGGGGCTGCCTCTGAGATTTTGATCTGTAGTTTTTCTTTCTTTTCTTCTCCTTCTCCTCCTCCTCCTCCTCCTCCTCCTCCTCCTCCTCCTCCTCCTCCTCCTCCTCCTCCTCCTCCTCCTCCTTCTTCTTCTCCTTCTCCTTCTTCTCCTTCTCCTTCTTCTTTTTTTAAGTAGGCTCCACACCCAGCTTGGAGCCCAGCCTGGAGCTTGAACTCACAACCCTGAGATCCAGACCTGGGCTGAGATCAAAGGTCAGATGCTTCACCGATGGAGCCACCCAGGTGCCCCTATAGTTTGTTTTTATGAAATGAAAGAAAACAAAACCTGAAGTGGCAGAACTTATATCTTCACAAGCTTTAAAATGCCTCTTTCCTTCCTCCCTCTGTGCCACTTCCCTCTCTACCATGATGCCACTGTAACTACTGGCACAGGCATGTCTCACAGAGTGCCGAGGGAGGGACCATGCCTGCACCCTTGCTGAGAAGCCCACCAATCCTTCTTGCGCAGTGTTCTCCTCATACATGTGTACGGGGCGTGCGTGTTGGCCAGCCCAGCTTGGCCGTGTGTACTTGGTACTCCCATAAGCCACTGGGCAACGAGAATCTTCCACTGCTTGAGCAGGTTATGTACCAATGTTGGTGAAGGAAGCGGCATAGACCTGAGATTTCAGAAGAAAAAAATTAGCAGAGTTGTGCCTGGATATCATTCATTCCAGGCTAGGGAGAGACACACTAGGGACAAAACGTTGCTGGAATCAGATGAGGGTGTTGCCTACAGAAACGGGCACAGCTTTCTAAGTTGTGCAGAAAAAAACAATTATGCTGCTGAACACTCATGCAACACCATGTGATTTACATGGCCTTTTGCTTCTCTCAGATCTTTAAAACAAAAACATCAGAAACCCCTTTGCAGAACAGAAAACCGAGGCAAGGAAAAGTCACACCTTGCTGGACGTTACCGGGTGAAGCCTCCTTTGAAATCCAGAACTTCTAACCCTAAATCCCATCTCCTTTTACCACTGGTGTTCAGCGTTTCAGGGTAACCCTTTCAGGGGCCCTGCCAGTGGGGGGGAATATTAGTTAAGATGTGCCACGGAATGGATTAAACAAATTCCACCAAACCCTTTGCTTACCCACAGGTTCATTCTCATTCTTCATGCTTAGTTTGCTAATGTAGGAGTCACATGTTCCTGTTGTCTTTATTCTCCTGGTTTAATCAGGAAAACGAGCCAGAAGAGCTGAAATGATTAGCTGGGGATCATTAGAAAAGGAAAGAATTTATATTCACAGTGACTGTATTTCTAGTCCATTGATTAGGCAATTTTGCTTTTATGAATCAGTTGTGGTGATTGCTATCCCAAATAAAATATGGAATTGCTATCGCAAAGAAAACATAAATTATTAGCTTTAAAACATGCAGTGTCTCTGCATGGAGCTATGTATCCTATGGACTATTTCTCATTTCCTCTTCCAGAATTCTACCTAGGTTTCTCAGGGGGCACTCCCATAGGTTCCATAGTTCCGATGGGGCAGAGAGCAGCACAATCCAATAAAATGCAGCATCCCGGCACGTGACATTATTATTTAGCTTCCACTGACCTCCCGCTTATAGGTGCTGGATGGTGTTCAGAGTCAACGCAGAGTGCTTTAGGCTAGAGATCAGTAACCACGCACATGTTGACCCTGCAACTTCAATCCAGAAGGCAAGGTGATTTTTAGAAATATATACTTATCACCTTTGGAGATTCCTTTTTTCTTTTAAGATTTTATTTATTTATCTGACACAGAGAGAGAGAGAGCACAAGCAGGGGGAGCGGGGGAGGGAGAAGCAGGAACTCGATCCCAGGATCCTGGGATCATGACCTGAGCCGAAGGCAGATGCTTAAACGATTGAGCCACGCAGGCGCCCCCACCTTCAGAGATTCTCGTAACAAATGCATCAACAATCTCATCTTCCATTAACATATTGAATTTTTTAATAGGATATATAGAGGTCATTTCCTAAATTGCCCATTTCCCACTGACCCATCTCTGTGGATTATCTCTTGCTATAGCAAATGTGATCATTTCCAATGAATATAAGGAATAATCATGGAACTTTATTTAATAAGAGGGTGTTTTAAAAGCCAGATAATCACTTTGAAGAGGACACCAGAAAATGGAATAGGACAGAATAGAGGTGGAAGGAAGAAGAGAAAACGGAGAAGACAGAGCAATAGATAAGTGCTCTAAGACTAAAACCTTGCAAGGCCAGTGTTCAGGCGTGAAGACCAAAGAAGGAGGTATGTGGCTTCAGTGGCATGGGATTTTGTGGATTTGAGGTACCAGAAGCTTCATGAATGAATTCATTTGGCAAATGTTTATCATATACAATCTATACATTAGGGCACTGAGGATTTTAGATTGTTATAATTTTTTTAGGATCTAGAAGCCTTGTAGCCTACCATGAAACGACTGGCCCGTGAGAGAGTTGATGAGCATGAAAGAAAAGGGGAAGGAGAAGGAAAGAGAACAAGCAGAAATGAAAATAAGTAGGAGCGGCAGCCAGTGCCAACAAAATCCCCATGGCAAGCCCTTTCTTCCCCCAAATAAGACATGTCGCCCACTTTTTAATTAACACGTTCCTAATTTTTCTCAGCAAAGATCAATCCTGAGCACCAGCTTCTGTAAGCTCTTCCATCCCCAGGGACTGTGAGAAACACAAGATAAATAAGATTCAGACCCTATTCTCAAAGGACTTAGAATCTATTTGGAAATTTCAAGCGCTGCACAGTGAATTATAGATCTGCTCTAAGATGGCATTCGAACAAGTGCGGAGGGGCGTGGTGCACACTCTGGGTGTGCAGTTCCAAGAAGGGAACAGGCCAGACAGGGAGGGGAAGGGACTAGGAGGGCTGCGTGATGAAGATGGACACCAGGGACACCCAAGAGGAGGCACAGCAGAGGGGAGGCAAGAGGACCTCAGGCAGAGCAGAAATTAGCGTGGTGTGTTTTGGGATCAAGAAGAAAAACCCGTGACTTTTGTCACTGCAGGTTAATTACTGAGGGATAATAGGGAATCAAGCTTGACTGAATGGGGGAAGGTGGGACTTCCAAGGGCCCAGGGACTCAAGCACAGGGAGGCACCTGGAGTCCAGGGGTAGTGGTGGGGAAGCCAGCTCTGGCCCGGACACTGATGGAGAAAGGAAGAACCAGCGGCGCCAGAATTAAGGTCTCGCACGGACTGGCTATTTCTGTGGAACTGGACTGGGATGGCTGCGGAGAAGGAGCTAGGAGAGAATTTAAAAGAGATTTGTTGATAAGGTTTGGAGACAAACTGATTTCGGGCAGGGGCGAGAAAAGGGCGTGGAAGATGACTCCGAGGCTGCAAATATGTCTCGTTTCCGCTAACTAGAGCAGGGCTTATCTTGGCAAAAGATGACAAATGCCCAGATAAGAGAATCAGGATGACTTGAGGTGAGGCTGGGATAGCCTCGGGGTAAAAATTCCAGAGGCTCCGTCCTCCCCAACCCCCAAGGGTCAGGCAGGGATGTGAGGAGATGATGGAAAAGCTCCTCCCACCGCAAGCGGGCTAGGCTGCCGAGGTGCCAGGTAGGGCTGAGGATCCGCGTTTGCACCTGTGCGTCCTGGGCCCTGCCGCTTGTCTGCTTCCGCCGACACCGCTGCTGTGGCCCGGGTTCAAGGAGCGCGACCTGCTCCCTCAGGCGCACCAAGCGCTGTGCTGGCTCCGCGTGCTCAGGATCTAACCGGAAGGCAGAGATTAGCAGATTGGGGGATCTGAAAATAGGAGCAATTGATCCGAAGAAAGCATCGAGATAGCCTCTTCTAGTGTTTACTGGGCGATGCCGTGTTGAATTGGCACTGATGGGGTGTGGGGGCAGAGGCAGTAAAGATTTCAGAGCGCCGATCTCCCTTCAGAAATTCTTGGCAGGAGCAGAAAGTGGCATGATTTAGGGTGAGAAGTTTGTGTCTCAGAATTGGACATATAAGAGTCTAGGGCTGTGGTCCTAGCACCTTGAGGAAGTTAACCAGGTTGGCCCTGGGAGGCTAAGACGCAGAGTACAGCAGCCTCCCCTCACCACCCACCACAGCCCTTATTGGGGGGGGGGTGCTTCCAATACCTGCAGGGGATGCCTAAAAACGGGAATAGTACCTAACTCTGTGTATACCATGCTTTTTCCTATCCATACATACTTACGATAAATACATAATTCATTTATAAATCAGGCACCATAAGAAACGAACAAAAATAATAAGACAGAACAACCATAAGCATATACTGTAGTAAAAGTTATGTGAATGTGACCCCTTTCTCAAAATATTTTATTGTACTTCCTGTGATGACAGGAGATGGTAAAACGCCTATGAGATGAGATGAAGTGGCGTGAGTGATGTGGGTTCATGACCTGGCATCAGGTCACTGAGGTTGTGTCAGGAAGATCATTTACTTCCCACCTGACTGGCCGCTCGCGGGTAATAAACTAGGGAAAGTGAAACAGTGGATAAGGGGGACTGTTGTACATGCTTTTTAAAGTAGAGGCTGAGTGTTCAGGTTCCATGGTTGGTGGTTAGCACCTCTGCCTTACACGCAGAAGCTGGTGGGTTCAGTTCCCAGTGGAATCACAATGTTTTCTTAGTTCCCATTTAAATTGGAGGATGAGGGGAGCCTGGGTGGCTCAGTGGGTTAAAGCCTCTGCCTTTGGCTCAGGTCATGATCTCAGGGTCCTGGGATTGAGCCCCGCATCGGGCTCCCTGCTCAGCAGGGAGCCTGCTTCCTCGTCTCTCTCTGCCTGCCTCTCTGCCTACTTGTGATCTCTGTCAAATAAATAAATAAATAAATAGTCTTTATTAAAATAAATAAATAAATAAACAAACAAATAAATAAATAAATTGGAGGAAGAAATCGAGCAAAAGAAGACAGGCTTATTTTCATCTTTACTAATCAGGATCCTTTTATTTATTTTTATTTCTTTATTTTTAAAGATTTTATTTATTCATTTGAGAGAGAGAGCGAGAGCATGAGCAGGGAGAGGGGTAGAGGGAGAAGGAGAAGCAGCTTCCCCGCCAGCAGGGGAGCCCCCCTCCAACCAGAGACCAGGACCCTGAGACCTGAGCCAAAGTCAGATGCTGAACCAACTGAGCCACCCAGGTGCCCCAAGAATCCTTTTAAATAATATTTCCAGGTGTGTATAAATGTCCTGAAATGCAGGTTTTCTTTTTTTCAATTTATGGCACAGAGAATAAGCTGAAATCTCACCTCAACAGTCCCCAGCTTCAGGCCCAGATACTCCTGGTTTCTGTCCGACAGGACTGCCGGGCACTGAGAGCACGGAGGGGAGCAGGAGTCCAGGAACTCTTTCCTCCAGGGCCAGTCCTGGGGTCTGTGTGGTACTGTGACCTTTTTTCTCAGAGGCTCCTCTGACTTCACCCCTGAGATAGCCTGAGTCCTAGCTGCATTGTGCGGTGCATGAGAGGGATGGGGAAAGGAAGACATTTAGCCAAGTCTGGAATAGCCTAGGTTTTGATATCAAGAAGTCTGGGTTCCAATTCTGCCTCCACAATGTCACTAGCTGTGTCATCTTGGACAGGCTCTCTTTTAAGCTTCTGTTCCCATGTGTGGACTGGGCATAAGAATAGCACCAGTCTCATAGGAAGTCTGTGCACATTGAATGAGATGATCTTTGCAGAGTGCTTGTTGGCACTGTGTCCTCTACCTACTAGGCACTCAGCATGCGCTCCTTGGTCCCTGGTATCAGAGCGCCACTGTACGCAGGTTCTGTGGAGTGCTAGGACTAAGCAGGGCTGCCTGTACCCTTCTCTGCTTCTCTCCCCTGGCCACCTGACTCAAATAAAAGCCACTGAAACACTAAACCTCGTTAACAGGTCAAGTCACCTCTGAGCTATCTCCACAGTGCAGCGTGAACCCCAATTGGTCCCCCACGGTTTTGATCTCTGGCTCATTTTCTGGTTAATCCAACAATTTGAACAAAAGTGTTCCCTTCCACCTCATCCCCCCCACCTCAAAAATTGGGGAGGTGGGACCATGGCAGCCCAAGAGGTAAATCCTGCCCAAAAAGCCCTATAGGGGAGCCCACAAAAGAAAGAGGTGCTTTGTCAAAGAAGATTTTTTATATTTTTATTTATTTACTTTTTTACTTACAAGCTCAGAATTCAAACAGAGGACGCTGAATGGCCAGCACCTTGGCCCACCCCCGAGTACCCAGGGCATGTGGCCAGCACCAGGAGTTCAAGTTTCTGCCCAGTAGGCTTGTAATCTGAACTTTCTATTTCTAAAATCCCAGTTCTTAGTAGCCAGCACACATTCTGAGCCACAGAGTTCTGAGAATTATTGCACTTGTCAGCTGCTAAGTCACATGTCCCTCAACCTGGTCCCTTCTACTGGCATAATAGTACTCGTGCTAGAGCCATGAACTTCACTGTCACATGAAAATTGGCGTCCCTTATAATGCCACCCAAGGCTTGCCATAACCACTCAGAAATACACGGTCAGGTCTGTCACAATTAATCAATTTTCAGAATCCCTCAGGGTCTCCAAATACAATGACTGGTAGCAAATTAATAGATACTTTAGATCGTCCCATTTAACTTCATCAAAGCACTGACCCCATGGTGAAAATTGAGCTTAATTAGGATAATATCTCATATTTAAAGAGTGCCTTAAAGCATAGAAGCCCCCATATTCTTTCTCTTAATTTTCAAAGCTGCAGCACATGTCACTTAGAGCCAAATTTCAATGAACAGGTATGTTTGTCCCCATTATATGGATGAGAAGAGCTTCCTGCCCACTGACCAGTAAAAGAGACCTTTATAGGGCCAGGGGCTGGAGAGGTGAGCCCAGAGCTCAGGTTTCCCCCTTTGGGGTTGACTTTATTTGTTTTGTTTTGATTTATGTTTATGAACTATCAGCAGCACAAAAATATATACGGAAAGATTATTTATTTATTTATTTATTTTTTTGTGAGTACCTATTTCATGAATAGGGTATCCTGTGTACTCGGCAAGGCTGTAAATAGATGTCAGTAGTGGAAGGCTGGAGTGGACAAATATAGAATGTAGCTTGTGCTCAGAAATGCCACACACCCCCACAGAGCCCCATGCTGGTATGTTAACTGGTCTGTTTGGAAGCTTTTTTTCTTTCTTCTTCTTCTCTCTCTCTCTCTCTTTTTTTTTTTTTTTAAAGGTTTAGTTGCATGATAGTACAAAGAGCCTTGTGTTATGGTCTCAACACTACTATTTATACCCTGTGACCCATTAAGCACTGATTCCTTGGTTGGGGTTCTCCCAACAGCTCTAGAAAAAAAAAAAAGAAAGAGGGAAAAAAATAGCCTGACTGGGAAAGGGGAAAAAAAAAAAAAAAGCGGTTCTCATTTACAATGCTTGAGTCAAGAATTTGGAAACATGACCCCAGCCAAAGCCTTCAGAGGCCTCCTATCAAATGTTGTTATTTTTGGGTGGCTTGAAAATAAGGCCGGTTGAAGTGTGGGCACCCGAGTGGCTGTCTCAGGAAAGGAGGAGCCAGGGCGGGCCGGGGGCTCTCTCCGGTGCAGTCCCGTGCGAGGCCAGGGACAGCCAGCTGCCCGGGGTTGGGGTGGGGGGCGGGGCGTGGCTCGCCCCAGGCCTCACGAGAGGAACTGGCAGCTTGGCCAGAGGAGAACTTCACCTTCGCTGGGTCGACCTCCCTCCCCTGCAGAGCGGTGTCAGACATCAAACTTCCCCCGCTAGTTTCCCAAAGGCAACCGGGCGTCTTTTCCTTCCAAACACGTTAGGAAATGAACCCAGTTAAGTCCCACATTCCCCCCTGCCCGTCCTACAGGGGACTTCACTTTATTGAAATAGGCACTATTTCCCCTAAAAGTTAATCTCCCCCCACCCCCCGACCTCGTTTGGGGAAAATGTCCGCTGGAGATATTTTTACACTCTGTCTGCAGTGGGTGAAAGGGAATCCTGGCCTTAGCTATTCCCGGGGAATGCACCCCACTGTGGTGTGTCACCCTCAGAAATGAAGCACAGTCCCTGTCTGGGAACACAGCTCCCTGGTCCCTTCCAACTCAGTCTGACCAGCACACGTGCGTGCACGCGCACCCACGCGCATGAGCAGGCGTATGCGCACGCGCTCAAGTGCACCCACGTGAGCGCGAACACCTCGGGCTCAGAGGCCGTGGACATTTAGTGCGCGTCCGAAAATGACCGCTTAGGAGCCCGGCGGAGATGAGTGTGCGTCCGCCCGCCCTGCCTCCGGCACTCCTGCTTGTCCTGTCATCCGGCTGCGATCCCGCCGTCCCCGCACAACCTTCCACAGGCCCCACTATAGAGACAGGCGCCCGCGCGAGGCAGGGGCCGCGCGCGAGGCTGTGGAGAGAAAACGAGAGGAGGTGGCGAGGGCTGGGGCGGAGGAGTAACACTCCTGAATTCCAGATGTTCTCCTCAGCCGCGCCTGAGGGGGTTTTGCTGGAACGGAGGGACAGCGGGAAGCTGCGATTTTAAGGAGACCGGTGAGTCGGTGCTGCTTGTGTCCTAAGGACGTAACTGGCGGTGCCGCCTGGTCGTGTTTGTGCGTAGACGCGTGCTGAGGGGAACTGTCGTGCGGCCCCCGAGAACCTCGGCGGCGGTGCTACTCCCTGTTCCCTCCGGCGTTTGGACGACGCTGTGGTCTGCCCCCCCCCCCCCCCCAGTTCGTACGTTGACTCCCTGGCCCCCAGCATGACGGAGTTTGGAGGGGGAAGCCTTGCAGGGGATTAGGTGTAGATAATGTCCCGAGGGTAAGGCCCCCGGGGCGAGGTGGGCTTAGCATCCTCACAAGAAGCGTGAGGGAGACCAGAGCTCGCGCGCACCCTCTCACCCTCTGTCGCTCTTCATGCCCCCTGAAGATGCCCTGAGAAGGCGGCCTCTGCAAGCGAGGAAGCAGATCTCGCCGGAAGCCAAGTCTGCGGCACCTTGACCTTCCACTTCTGGCCTCCAGAACAGTGAGGAGTAAGTTCGTCTTGTTCAAGCCGCTCTGTAGAATTCTGTTAGGGCAGCTCGAGCCATCCCCAGTGTGTTCATATAAGTAAGTTATGTTTCCGTCAAGAACTCAGTTCCTCCTCAAAGCAGGTGTAGTATGCGCGGACACGGACCCGAAGACACGAGTGTTGCTGAGTCTCTTGAAGAGGATCGTGTCTCTAATGGATCCATTGGGCTCTCGGTCCGCCTCCCGAAACTCTCAGCAGAAGCGTGGACCTGCAGCCTCCGGGGCGGAACGGTCAAACGTTCTACAGTACATCCGAGAGAAGACATCATGGGGTTTAAAATGAATGAATGTGAATCGAATCCACAACAATTTTCAGCTAGTAATACGCTTTTCTGCCTTTGTGATGCCAAGTATGGGTTTTGTCGGGTTTTGACTTAGCATTGCTGGGGCTCACGAGCGCAGTGTAGGTTCACTAATAGCCACATTCCTCCAGAGAACAGTGTCGTTTGTCTTCGTAGCGGTGCTGGGTGTACTGCAATTATATGTCAACACAGTTTTCCAGGGATTTTCTTTCTCAGGCTCAGATATTTTCTCTCCCATACCAGGTTGGTCAGTTTTCTAAGGAATTTTTTCTTGGACTTGGCACTTTCTGCTGATTCTTGATGGTGGTGTTTAGTTTGGACAGTACAGCTCTCGTATACAAGAGATTGGCAGCTTATAAATTGTTTCCTCAAAGACTATGGGAAGAAGAAACTCACTGTTTTTATTTCCATCTAGAACAGATGTACTTGAGTTCTTTCTGCACATGCCAAAAAAATGTAAAGTATGTTCTATGAAATGTTCTATGAAATATGTTGTCCGTATATATCATTTCCTATGGAAGGAAGACATAAATCTTCATCTTTGCCTCTCGTGCCTAATAATCTCCAATGCCAAGAGTTGGTTTCCACCCAAGGCAATAGAAAGTCAGAGGGCCAGGAGGAAGGGAAGATCACAGGCATTCTTCATAACACCTGTGTGATGAGACATGTCCAGGACAGCATCTGGGCATTCTGGAGACACAGGTGAGACTCCTAACTTGGATACTTCTGCCACTTCTTGTCCCCAGCAAGAGCTGGAGGTATGCAAGAACTGTGTAGGCTTGGTCAAAACTCCAACATCCTTTTTATTCCTGAAGCGTCCTTTCCGAAACGTGCGTTTTGTCTCAAGTTTAATATATGTAGGTAGAGGGAAGGCTGACCTGAGCACAAATAAAACTTCCCTCTCTAAAAACAAAACAAACAACAACAAAACAACCTTACACAAAAAATGTAAGTCTCTGCCACCCCCAAGGACCCTTCTCTCAGCAGCACTAGAGGGGAGAGGTGGAGGTCCCTGGATTTCCTGCCCCTCGTGCCACTGGCAGGGTCCAGGGCCTCTGAAGGCCTTCCTCTGTTGAGAGGCCATCAGCAGGCTCAGGAGGCAAAGCATGGGAAGTGATTTGGTTTTCTCAGCCCTAAAGAGAATTCACATCCTGCTCAAATGAGGCCACCAGGAAGGCATCCCTTCCAACTTGTTTGCTCAGGGCCAAGACCTCCACAGCTGTGTGCACGTGCTTGGCCTCCACTCCCGAGCCCCTGGCCACTCCTCCATGGAAGCTCATGCCCACCTCCTCCTCTCTCCTCTGCCTCCCTGTCTGTCTGTCGTCCCCTCCACAAAGCCTCCCCAGAGAGACTCTGCTCCCACAGGTGATGGCTGTCCTCGTGACTGAGGACAGCGACACACCCTGCAACACTCACATGTGATTCTGGATGATGTGTGCAAAACCAGCTAAAATAGCGCACGGATGCTAAATAATATGGTGCACTCTTAACCTTACTCAGAAAGACACTGGGCTTGCCTTCCCACAGCTCTGTTGGCCAGAGCTTCTCAACCTTCCGTGTGCCTGTCTGTCACCTGGGGAACCTGTTAAAAATCCAGACTCTGAATCAGTAGGTCTATGGTGGAGCCGGGGGTCAGGGGTGGGGAATCTGCATTTCCCACAAGCTTCTGGGCCATCCGAGGATCACGCTCTCAGTGAGAAGGGGTGGACCTCAAGGTCCTCCGGGCCACCGCCATGTCAAATGTGACTCTGTATCCTCAGTGTTGAGGATGGTAGCTGGCCACGGAGGGTTTTCCGATGGAAGGAAGGAAAGAAAGGGGGATGAATGGGAAGAGACAGCAGAGATTTTGAGTTTTCCATTGACTAAGTCTTTCCTGTTCTTGACACTTACCGTCAAGTGAGGGTTCTTGATCTTAAAGCCCGAGACAGGCCCAGGTGACGCGGATGGGTAACACAGGCTCATGGCAGGGATTTTTAAAGAGAGTTTCATCCCAGCTTCTTAGCAGTTCTTCCTAGCTACTCACAGATGCTTTTATGGCCCTCAAGGCTTGCTTACAATCACAGGGATGTGAGGGGCCCAGAATTCCCTCAAAGGCCTGGGAGATATGACGTGCCCAGAGGCACTGGTCACTACAGAGAGGAGGCGTTCTGATCACAAGCTGCTTTTATCTGGAGCTTGCTGACCAAGTGGGGCGGTTCCATCTCTCGGGGGAGCATTTGATGGACAGCATTGCCTTTAGAAAGTGATAGAACTTTTCTGTTGGCGGAGTTTATATTAAAACCTCAACACCCTTGGTTCTTTTCATCTCGGCTCCTTCTAATTTATAAGACAAAGCCTAAATAAAGTGCTTGATCTGTAAAATGCATCTTGCCAACTTCGGGCAGACTTATGGAGAGTCTCCTTGACCAGGGTAGCTTTCATCCTAAAGAATGCACAGAGCCAGGGAAATAGGCATGTCATGCAAATGATTAGGTGGTAGCACAGATCATACGAAATTGGGCCAAAATCTGTCATTATTTGCAGGAAAAAAAATGCACCCTAAACAAATAATATGTTTTCGGTATAAAACTAACCTAATCCCAAACCATTTTAAAAATAAAGGAAAATAAAAGAAAAAAGAAAAAAAAAATCACTCTGGTACATTAAAAACCTCTGTTAAATACCATCACTATTAGCATTTAATTGTAAGTTTCTTTTTTCTTTTCCTGTGTGTCTATTTTCATGTGTATACTAGTTTTTATCTAATTCTGACATATGGTGTGTATAATTTTATATGCTTCTTTTTTTATATGGTATGTGTAATTTTATATGCTTACCATTGTATCTATCTGTTGTGTTTCCCATGTTTTGGTAGCTTTCATCACCAATATTCTGACCTCCTGTATGATATTCTGTTGAATGGTTACACCAACATTTATTAATTCAGTTCTTCATGTAGTGAAACGTATTGAGTATTTAAGCACTTTCAAAAAGTTTTACAAATACAAGTGTGGCAAAAATGTAATTTATCAAGTGTCTGCACATGGCATATGGCATATTGAGATTATTTAATGAGCCTGAAATTCCCAACAGATGTATCGATGCAGGTAGTTTTAAAGAGGTATGTAACAGGTGACACAATTCAAAGCTTTTATCAGAGAATCTCTAGGAAGTAAACAAGAAACAGACATAGGCTATTAGCCTCCTCCATGGAGAGGGGGTGGGAGAGAGGGGAGGCAGGAAGTGATGGGGATGGTTGTAGAGAGATTTGGAGTCCCAGAGGCCCGGGTGAGGGACCGCTCATGTGGTCATCACACTGTGACCATGACCAAATAACTTCCCTCCCTGCATCCCAGCCTCCCCATCTCAGTAAGAACGGTGCCCACCTCGAAGGCCTGTGGCTGGGATGAAGGAAGTACATGAAGGCACTTAGTAGGGTACCCATCCAGGTGTGACTACTCAATAAAGTTAGAAAACACCGTTGGGTCAGCAGCCTTGAAAGTCGGAGAGCTGCCTACTCCTGTCCTTCCCAGGCCTAGTGCTCTTGTACCGTATGTCTCGTTATTTAAAAGTTATAAGTCAAGCCAATAAACCATTTAAGAAATGTTCTGTCGGCCCCCTTGACATGCCTTCACAACACAAAATAGAAAATGTTTATAGAGCTATGTTTTTTCTATGACTAAAAATTAACAAAATATCAGAAGTTCGAGGAAACCGATTTGTAAGCCTGTCTAGGATGTTGTTTGGCAAGCAATGTTTGGATGATTAATAAGAATAAAGACATGAATTTACAAATTCTTATATATTTATTTTAAAAAATTCATTTTCTTGCCTTCATTTTGGCAAAATCATTAATTATACTCCTATAATCAAGCTTTTCACAATTTGTGTTCCTTTGATAGCAATAATCTAACAGATTAAAAATAAACGTAATTATATTAAAATGTACAAAATTTGAATATATTTTAATCAATATGTAGATGAACATTAATGTGAGAAGCTAAAATTTAATTATTTTTGGTATGTTTTTAAAAAAAAAACTTATTTTTCTTCCCAAATAGTCAAAATTATCCATTGCAACCGAAATGCAAAATACAAAGTACTTAGTGAATATCAAAAGTTAAATAAAATTATTTAAATAGATCTGATGGTTTTCAAAAGGTATTTATTAGAGATTTAATTTTATCACTGTGTGTATTTTTATAAAAATAAAACTATTTGCAATTCTAGCAGAGTTCATTTAGCTGCTAATGTCAAGAAGTGCTTTTGCACATCAGATATGTTCTATCTAGAACAATATTTGTATACAGAATTAAAGAAATATAGTTATGTGATATTGCAAAAATGTTAGCCAGCATGTGTGCACAACTGTTGGACATACTGTATAATTTTTTCTTACATCCCCAGAACCCTGAATTGGAAGGTGAAGAGAAGAAAGTGGACTTTTGGCACTATTGGGAAATAATTCTTCATTATGCAAGACTTTATTACATCCTTGCTATAGGAGGGGAAGAATTAACAAGGTAAAGAATTTGTCTTTTTTCTTATCCTGGCATTTCTGCTGCTGTAATCCTCTGCACACTCCAAAGTCGTGGTCATTTTCAGTCAGCAGTGCTGCAAACACACCTTCTCAGGACTTGGTACTCAGATGCAGTGCCTTTTACTTCAAGGACAGAGATGGAGGAGGTGGTCTTGAGGCCTGAGCAGTGTTGATCACAAGAATGGATGTTTGGGGTCACAGGTTGTTGTGCCTACAGTGACCACTGGGCCTCCAGTGGGGTGTGTGTGTGGCTGGGATCAGAGACTCTCTTGTAAAGACAACTCTGCAGTGAAGAAAGAAGGGATGTTATGGACAAATATGTATTGGGATAAATTTTCCACAGTGTGCACATCCTTCTTACAAATACCATTGTCCACATTTGTTCCCTCATTGACTTTGAATCTGTTCTAGAACATTTCTCAATACGTTAACCATCCTGAATAGCTTGATGTTTAAACATCAGGCCTGTGTCAGTTTTAACAATTTGGTAGAAAAGACAGGGGAGAGAAGCTCCCCCCCTTCTCACCACTGGGGCCAATTCCAGAATTTGACAGCCAGTGGGAACAGAGCTGCCATTGGAGGGAAATGCTCACGACTTAGAGCAGAGGGGCCAAAGCTCAGAGGAGGAAGGATAGGTCAGCAGGTCCAAATGCAACTCAGAGTCACCACTGTGTTCATTAAGAAACTCTTTGTATCTCACCCTTTTATCATTATCTCTGAAACTCAATTAAGCTTCACTTCCTACCAGAAGCTTCCAGATATTTGTCACGGGAACAGGACTTCATGGGAAAAGGGGAAGTGTGTTTGAAGGGGAGGCAGTTATGTTTGTAGCCTGGGCTGTGATAGAATGATATCACTGTACGGGAGCTGGGACTCAGGAGCCGGGGCGGGATAGGACAGCAACCTGAACTGGTGGGGAGGTGTGGTCAGAGACCCCACAGCCAGAGCCTGAGCCCAACCCCAGGGAGAGTGGCCCAGTGTAGGAAAGGACAAAAGGTGGTACACTAGGCTTCGAATTTCTTCAGAAAAATATTCACCTTTTTTTCCCTAGAAATTGTTAATACATTTACCACCCACTTATCTTTGATTTCTAGCCCGCACTGTATTTTACAGGACCCCTCCGTACCCTTGGTTTAGTCCACTGTTTGAATATCATCATTTCAAAATTGTGAATTTTTTCTCATTAAGTTAAAGCAGTGACCTCCTTTCCCTTTGTGCTACCTTAGCGTTCAAATCATCCTTCTCCCAAGGCGTGTTTCAGGGCAACATCTCAACGCTGTGTGTTGCTTTATGTTGAATATCACTAATAATTACATCCTATAACGTTGATATAGATGGGTTTCAGGAATATAAAGAGTGGCGGAAAGCAGGGAGAAGGGAAAGAGAATAAATGTTTCCCCTGGGAGACAATAAGTCACTTCAGCGAGTCTCCCTTGAGAGCCCACTGTGTGTCTGATACTGTCCTGGCGCTGAGACTGGCAGTATATCTTCTCCTGAGCCGCTCATAACCTTGGAGGGAAGAGAAGCCAAGTGTACAAACGACTGTAAATTAAGGGAAACTGAGCCGAAGTTATTAGAGAAGTACAGTCCAGACCGTTGGCCGCTCTCTGTACAGATCAGGTGGTTTCCTGAAGAGCATTTGAACAAAAGATAATGAGTAACACCACGAAGGGAATTGCTGGCTGCCGCAGGATCTCCGCCACGTCAGATAGGGTTTGGGATGCTAGGATGATGTGCATGGCTTCCTTCGGTAGGAAGTAGAGAGCACAAAGGTGGTTAAGCACGGAAGAGTATGGTGAGAGCTTCCTTCAGGAAGATAAAGCTGGCAGCAGAGTGCACAATGGATTCAAGTGAAAGAAGTAGGAGATAAAGAGGCTTCTCAGAATGTACCATGGCATCTTGACATGGAAAAAATGAGGGTCCAGGCTGAGAGAGAAGATGGGACACTAGCCAAAGACTTCTGGGTTTACCTGTAGGAATACACTCCATCTTCAAGACGCAACGATACTCCTACACCTGCCCTTATCTGTTTTATCTTTAATGCACATAAATTGCAGGCATGTCCCGTGCCCACAGGTGCAGGCTGTGTTGACAGCATGATCATCATGACTTGGGTCCCAGGTTGGGACACTCCAGGAATTGTCAGGGATAGGAGAAATGCTGTAGGGAATGTTGTAGGAAGAGCACGGCCCTGTTGTTGGCTGCAGGTGTAGGTGAATCCCATAGACACAGTAACGAACACCAGAAAATTCTAGTGAACTGAAAGAATATAAGAAAAAGAGCCAATGTGCACACAGCAGTGCCAAAGACCTGGTGGGCAGGAAAACTGGAACAGTGGGAGAGGTTTGAGACCTCTCTCTACCATCAGGAGATGAAGTGTTGCGCAGAGACATTGGATTAACTTCTGCGTTTGGAGGGATTTCTGGGAATCTGGGTCTGAAGCTGCAAGGTGCGTGCAGGACATTTATTAGGTAGTGCTTTTGGGACTAACGCTTGCTGGGGTGTGGAGAAGGTGACCTGGTGACAGGGAGAACTGGGACTCTAAAGTAGTTGCAATCTTTCTGGAGTCAGAATGGCCCTTTGGAGTCGGCCCCAGCTGAGGCTGGAAGGCTGGGCTTGCGTGCTGCATCCACCAATCACTGGCTTCCTGCCCCCAGAAAGGAAGGTGCAGGGGGTGGGGGATTTTGGGGATTCCCGTCAGGCAGGAGCGGTTCCTGGAAAGACTCCGTTGTGAGCCCTCCACAGCCAACCCTTCTAGCAGCTGGAGGAATGAGAGCCTCCATTCTGCTTTCTGCGGATAGGCCTCATCTGTTTTGAGACTCTTGGGGTGCAGGCTGCTAGAGGAAATGCTACCACCTAGAGATCTGAGCTCATCAAAGTTGAGAGGGGGTGAAAGCCTGCGGTTGAAGGACATGGAGCATCCAAGAGGGACAAGCAAGGGGGTACAGCCTAAGGAGAGGTAGTTGAGGGTAGTGATAAGCACGAGAGCCCTGGAATCAGGCAGCTTGGTCTTCAGTCTGCCACATGCCGGTAGCGTGACCTTGGGCACATGGCTTCATCTCTTTGTCCCTTGATTTCTTCAGTTGTCTGATAGGGACAACAGTAGTGCTTACCTCATCAGTGACCATGAAGCGTGTTGTGCCGGCCCATCATAAGCATGGCTTTGTGGATGGTGGTGGGTGGAGCCCTCATGGCTGCTAATCATTTCACGAATTTGGAGAAATGACTGAGACAAATATTGGGAGCTGGAGTCCTCATCCACGAGGTCTAAGCATTAGGCAGGTCAGATCAAACACAGGAGTGAGAGGTTTGTTCATACGAGGTTGGACCTAGTCTGTAAACTGTAAAGGTGTTCTGCTGATTGCTTTTTTTGGAGGGGGAGGTATAATGTTCATAACCAATAGAGCCGGGAGAAGACAGCCACAGTTAATGAACATGAAAGAGTAAGAAGTCCCTGGTGAAACTGAGCTAAGCAGTAGCTTTCTTCTCTGAGTGAGGATGATGCTCTTTTGTCCCTCCATATATGAAGAGCCTTTCTTGTGCCAGACCCTGTCCAGGGCTCTTAAGATCCAGAATGAAGGATGTGCTCCATTCCCTCAAGGTGTTCCTGACACCCATTGGGTCATGTGTATAAATTCTTCTTCCATCTGGGGGAATGGCATTCCCCCAAACTCCATCTCCAAGTCCCTAAATCATCTAGCTAAAGTCCTGATGGGAACAGTACGATCCTTCCAGGCCTATGACATCCTAAATTATTGCCATCCTGAGTGTGGTGACAACCTTTGGCTGAGCACCTTTTGTCGGGGATGGTAATGCCCAAATGGGACCCACACCAACACATGTTTAACTTAATTAAATTGGAGTTGGAGAGTGGGAGCTACTGATGAACAGAAATTTCAAAGCTTAATGAATTTTAATTTATCAATCATTCTTTTATGACACACGCCTTTTTTTTTTTTTTTTCCGGCTGGTCTAGTTTTAAAAAATTTTTCCTTGCTCCATGGTCAGAAAGCTTGAAAGGTATTTTTTAGTGGTTTTTGTTTGTTTGTTTGGACATTTGGATCTGAAATGTAACTTGAATGAACTTCTATTATTAGGTGAAGTAGGATCTAACGTCTTTCTTCTCTATAAGTGTATTTTTTTTTTAAGTAGGGAACAATTCCAAGATAGTAGGAAATGTGAATGTGTTACAAGTAAGAAAAAAAAAATAGGTTAGAGGCAGTAGGCATCCAACTCTTGGTTTCTGCTCAGGTCATGATCTCAAGGTCATGAGATCAAGCCCCACGTTGGGCTCTTTGCTCAGTAGGGAGTTTTCTTGAGATTCTCTCTCTCCCTTTCCCTTTGCACCTCCCCCTGTTTACAAGTTCTCTCTATTTCTCTCTAAAAGAAATAAACAAATCTTTAAAAAAACTTCAGTTTTTTTTTCCGCAAAAAAGATTCACATGTGTGTTTTTTCCAATATGTTTATGACCACCTTACGTATGTAATTGAGATTCACAGAAGCTCAAGGACTCACCCAAGTTAACACAGCTAGTGAGCGCAGGACCAGATGTAAAATCTGGAATGTTTTCTTAGTCTGGTGTTTTTTCAACTACACCATCTCAGCTCAATCTCTATTTTTCCAATGGCTTTCATCATACAATTAAATCTTCCGCTAACTCTGTTTCCATCTCTCCATCTATTAGCCTCTATTTATCCATCTACCAATTAATCTGTCCATTTATCAACCCATGTCTATACCTTCATCTGTAACGCACTCATCTCTTATCCACCTGCCTAACTGGGAAGGTAGGGCAGGTGCCAAGAAGAGTCCTGGGTAAGTGGGAGGCCACCTGAATTCATCCAGATCCTGAGCTCACCCCCAGTTAGTTGCCTAACATCTTACATGTTACCTCATCCATTTGCAAATTAGTTTCCACTTCTGTAAAATGAGGGATTTGTACAAAGTGCTTTTTCAAGTGTGTTCTGGTTCTAACATGATTTCCTTCTAACTCGACTTTTCAAAGTATCGTCTCTAACACTATTTTATTCACTAATAAGTAATTTACTTCACCTCTGTGCACCTTTTGTCTATGGCTCCCACTCCTGTCCCTTCCCTGCTTCTTTGATTACAAGCAAAAAATGCAGAGCTCACAGTCATGCAGACATGGGGCTATTGGTTTACACAGCTGAAGGACAGTGTTGGTCACCAAGCTGAAGCAGTAATGAAGAGAACCAGGAACTAGAGATTCTGAGTAGCCCTCCATATTTTATTTCCAATTATCTGTTTCTGTTTATCTGTAGATCTTATTCTTTTCCAGCAAAGGAAGGCCCTGTCCACACCATGGGAAATATGGCCCCTGGCCACCCCAGATAAGCAACTTCAGTAGAAAAATTCTTTCATATATTGTGTATACAATAATTGAAGGGGAAGAGTCTTAGCCTCCCCCAGGCTCTATGGTTGGGGGACAGGATGATTGTAGCCAAAGGTCCTTTAATCTATAGCTCTAATGGAACCTTATTGAATAGAAGGGCAGCTCTTCCTTCCCAAAATATGCTGAACAGGCCCCCAAAATATTCTTGATACCTACTGCTCAAATGATAAGGTCCTGGTGGGGGAAAAAAAAACTTGAAAAAGTTAAGGCAGAATAATGGATAGGATCATGGGCTCTGGAAACAGTTTCCTGGATGAATTCCAGGAAACTCACATTTACAAGCTGCGGGACTTTGACTAAACTATATATACTCTTTAAGCCTCACTGTAAAATGAGGAGAATAATATTACCTATGTCAACAAGTTTTTGTGAGGATTAAGTTGGTATAAAATGCCAAGCATAAAGTAAGGTTGTCTGTTACTACTACTGCTACGAAGAACATTCAACAGATACATGATAATAGATTCTGAACTAGAATGATGTCTTCTGAGGCTCTTCCCAGCATCCCATGGAGAAAGGGCAGCTAAACGTTGGAGGTGGCAGAGGAAGCAGCTGGGAGGTGGCAGAAGTGACATTGGCATTTCTGGATCCTTGTCACAGGCCAGTGGCCAATATCCCCTCCTTTTTTAACCTATTCTTTAAAAAAGATTTATTTGTTTGAGAGAGAGGCAGAGGGAAAAGGAGAGAGAGAATCCTAAGCAGGCTCCCCTCTGGGTGCAGCTCGGGGCTTGATCAAGAGTTGGACGCTTCTCGGACTCTGCCACCCAGGAGCCCCCTCCCCCCTTTTTTTTTTACCTATTCTTGCCCTGATTTTACAGAAGAGGAAACTGAGGCACAGAGTCATGCTCACAGAGCCAGCAGGCAATGGAGGTGCTCTAGGGGCATTGCTGGCCTACTGACAGAATCATAAGAGGTTTTCTCAGGTCTCTGGCTAGACAGGACAAGCCCTGGTATCTTTCCTCTTCATGGTGCTTGCCTTGTGTGCTATGGGGCTCCCTTGCTGCTGGCCCTCTGCCTTTTCAGGGTGGATGTCAGCAATGACAGCTGATGGAGAAGAAAGCAGAGAAAAAGTAGAATTCAAGCACCAGCACGTGTGGGGGAATTTGCAGCTATATGGCTCCACTTGCCCAGATAAGTCTCCGGCGTGGCTGCCACTACCGTTAATGAAACGCCCGACTTCTGTGCAACCATGGGATTGATTTCTGTTGGGAAGGAAGAGTGAACGTAGATCTGCTTGAAACTTTGTCATTCTCCATTTTTACAACACAGGAATTTCCAGATAATCAGGGTGTGTTAGGTCATCCACAGACCTGTCTCTCTTTGTTATTCAAGCTCACAATCTGGCAGTCAGCTCGGAATTTCTGTAGGGTGCCTCATTCCGTACCTGCAGCAGAGCCGTGACTCAGTCTCTGGAATCGTGCCCTTTTCCCCAGGATGACATGTCAACTTTACTTCATGGCTGTGGCATGTTTCTTGCCCTGTGGCTGATAAACAAGGCAACCCAGTCAGGAAACCAAAGCAGATTCCCTACTTCTGATTCAAAGCGGGAGGTCTGCCAACACAGACCTGGAAGACAGGCTCCTTCAGCTTGCTGGGTCCTCTGAGCTAGCTGGCTTTCCCTTCCCCAGCCTTCCTCCCTTCCCTCATTCCTAGCCCCCAGGAGAAGAAGACAAAACCTTGGATCTCTTTTTACCAGAAAAAAAAAAATCCAGGAGCAAGACCATTGATGTTACATGTATCAAAAAGGAGAATGCTTATCTCATTGACTTATTTCAAGTGAAGCATGTGTTTCTGTGAGGTTTGAAGTGCCTGGTGTTTGTAGGACCAGGCTTCCAGGCTAGGAGTCTCTGACTCCATTACTGCTGGATGCCACGTGGAAGTCTGTGATCATGGAGACAGCATGGTGTCATGGATGCAAAAGGCAAGGGTTTGAGGTTACTGAGCCTCCCTTTCCTTATCTAAAAGTGGAGATGAAAAAATAATTCTTTGAGGGGTTGTTGTAAGAATTAAATGACAGTCCACACCACTCACACTAAGCACACGTGAAAATATATCCCGGATTGATGTGATGGTGACTCTTCTCAAGGATTCGCTGGGTCACAGTTACCATGATACTGATTATATTGCCACTAAGTCATGTTTTCAAAAGCTTGAACTAGTGAAAGTATAAATTAGTAGAACCTTTCTGGAAGCAGTTTAGTATTTTCTATCAAGAAAAAAAAATATATATATAGATCCTTTAATACAATTTTACTCTGTAGAAATTTGTTATGAGAAAGTAGGCAGATGTTATTGATAAGTATGTTAACCATGACATTGTTTATAATATGAAAAATCACAAACAACCTATAAATTCCACAAAGGAGATTGGTTAGGTAAGTTATTATACATCCATACAGAGGAATAGGGTCTAATTAGCCATTAAAAATCAGGTAGAAGAACATTTATTCTTAAAGGAAATATTTATTTCTATATCACTAGATGAAAAATGCAGAAGGTAAACTGGGGTACACTGTTTGCTATTTTTAATAAATAAGAAAAGCATGTATACACAAGGAAAAAAGTACAAAAGGTGCTTACCAAAACGTTAATCATAGTTTTCTTTGGTTGGAATCCAGGTGATCTTTGTTGTCTTCCTTTGTGCCTTTCTGTATTTTACACATTTCTTTTACTGAGTATACTTTTATTTCTTTAATTAGGGAAAAATGATTTTAAAATATGGTCACTTAAATCATCTGGTTTTCAAATGAGCATTATAGTTTTATCCACGATCTCTACCTTCAAAATGCTTCAGAGCAGGGGCACCTGTGTGGTTCAGTCGGTTAAAGTCCAGTTCTGGATTTCAGCTCAGGTCATGATCTCAGGGCTGTTGTGAGATCAAGCCCTGCGTCAGCTCTGTGCCGGGCATGGAACCTGCTTAAGATTCTCTCTCCCTCTGCCCCTCCCAACCTCCCCATTCTCTCTCTCTTAAAAACAACAACAACAACAACAAAAAACAAACTTCAGAGTGACTTTGAAAGAATTTATAAATATGTGCATAGAAACAAGGCTGAGAGGGAACACCTCAAAATGTGCCCAATGTTATCTCTGTGTGGTAGTTTATGGGTACTTTTATTATTTATATTTTCAAAATTTCTATAGTCTACGTATATACTTTTATGAACAGGAAAAATGCTATTAGCATATCTGAGAAATTGAATAATTATTATTTACTAAGAGTAATATTTCCTCAATACTTTCTGTGATTTCTGCTTGATTTGGGTTTTTTTTTTTCCACTGAATTTAGCTTGTCTTGCAAGTAAATGAGCTAGCTTAGAAGCAGCCCCTGTTTGTCAGTTTCAAGAGGTCTAATTGGAACAGAATCTGATTTCTTTTCTTTTGAAAACCTTCATTCATATTTCAGACTGATTTTAATTTGTAATATCAAGTTATTCAAAGCCTAAGGTCTAAGATGCCCATTCACAAGCATAGCCAGCTGAATCTGAGGAAAAGCCTGAAAATCTCCGAGTGAGTCTGGCCTCCCAGGATTGTCAGGCTGATTCTAGATCAAAGGAGCTCAGATAAATGCATTAACTTTAGTCTACTTCTGTCCAAGCCTCAGATCCACTGGATGCTTGCCCATCTGGGCTAAGACCTGTAGGCGGCTGTTTTTGGAGCAAGGGTGTCTTGAGGTCAGAGCTAACGCACAGATTTCCGTGTCTGGTAAAACAACCAGCATGTATTTACCAACACAAATGATATTTTCAAGGTTAGTATTGGGTTTCTAGCAAAAGGAAAAAAATAATTGGTATTCAGGGCAGAAAAAAACAAAGAGCATTGCAGGCCTATTGTTAAAGCTCTCTGTCCAGCATGCAGTTTTAGGGATGACCCTTGTGGGCCACTCTGTGAGGCCCACCCAGAAACTGGATCTCACCCTAGACATCAGTGAATGAATTTGGGACCAGAGTACATTTTTCCCCATCTTTTTTCCTCTGCCTAAAGGGTGAAAGTTATTTTTATATTGCAACACAACTCTTATTGACAAATATGAACAATGCTGATATGTGCTATTCCAGATAAGGAAATGAAAAACAAAAAAACTTGCAACATGTATCTTTGAATGTGGCACCACAGGCAACTGGGTCGCTCAGGCCAGAGAGATCCTGGAGTCCTCCTTGACTTCTGTCCCTGCTTCAGCCCATCTCCACCTGCAGACACTCAACATGGGTTTCTCTCCACCATCTCTTCTTCTGGCCACCCCCCATGTCCATGTGCAGACCCACCTCACCCAGCTTCCAGAGCGTCTTTGTGGAATGCAAACCTAACCACTCTTCCCTCGGAAAACCTGCGTCTCTGTAGGACAAAGCCTGAGGTCCTCAGTGTGACTCATAGTGATCTTAACCCCTGCTTATCTCTTTAGCCATCTCTACTTCACTCCCACTTCACATCAGAACTTCTGGTCAAGCCCGGACCCCACAGGGCTGAGTCCATAAATAACAGGACGTAGAGCACAACCAAATGGCAGTCCCCTTGTTCAAAGTAAAAATTCAAGGATAAAATGAAGAATCCCAAAATGGCGACCACAGCACATGAAGCTCCAAGCCCAGGGCCTGTGTGAGGACTTGGGTCACGGGCCCGTAGGAAGCCACTTGACCTGCAGCACGTTTTCACATCAAGTTCCTTGCTCCATTGGTGCTTGGCCTGGAATGTCGTGTCTATTTTCAGCTTCTGTCATTCTCTCTCTTCCTTGTTCTTTAAGATTCACTTGGCTTGGGGGCCTACACCAAGAAGTCTCCCAAACTTCCAGGCTACAACCCCGTGTCCCCAAGCTGGGGTGGGCATTCCTCCTCCGAGCACCTTTTAGACCAGTGAGTGAGCCACCAACCACCTGCTGTATAAACACCTGGGGTGGTTTGTGAAAGTGAATCAGCGTCTCAGGGTGTGGAGCCTAGGCATCGGCCCTTTGAAAGCTCCAGGGTAGATGGTCACGCACGCTGAAGTTTGAGAACCAATACCCCCTGCCTGGTATCCTTGTCAAGCCTGTGTTTGGCTCCTCTGTTTCCTTAACACCCAGCACGGCACCTGGCACTCCACATATGTTGATGTTCATTCGGTGGGCTGAGCTAACTCTTCCGGCTTCAGCTCTGCCTTCTTGCCACTTGTGCTTCTCACCAACTCCTGGGTCCTCACGGCCTCCTCCCCTCTTTTTTCAGAGTGAAAGCATCTCCACTTGACCGCCTTGGCTGGCCCTGGACCCCAGGAGTGGGGTTGGCCCTTTCCACATGGAGCTGTCGGCTGGTGTGTTAACAGTCAGTCCTTGGCTTCCATTATTCTGAACCCCAAAGGCAGACCCCAAGCATGTGCCATCATTTCTCAAGGAGCTCCAGAAGGAGAGATGATGCTCTCTCCACGGATGTGTGTGTGGGAGAGAATCTCATTTTCTCTGTGGTTGAGAGCCCTCATGTGAGACCCCAAGGCAGGCTGCAAGCCCAGGAAATTGCAAATGGCGCCATAAGGCCCCACACTGCATAAGGTAGCAAGGAGGTTGGCTGTGGATGTGTTTCCCCCAGTCCCGGCCCAGGTGTTGGGAGTGTTGATTCCAAAAGTCCAAGGAGCTGTGCCCAAGGCTTGACAGAGCTCCCATCCCTGTCCTTCAAGCCTCAGCTTGCAGAGCAGCACCCAGATACTAGGAAGATGTGGATGACAGACCACTCCAGCCCTGAGGCCCAAGGCAAGGTGCTGGGTGTTTCCTTGAAGGGAGGGGAAGAGGTGCCAGGGGGGAAGGGGGTGTGTACAAAGCAAACAACAACAGTCTGAAATTTTCCACTGCCTTTCACTCCCGGCTCCCCTGGTGGACAGAGGCAACAGCAGGTACAGCTCAGGAGCTGCCTGCATGCCCCCCGTGCTGGGCTCACCTCAGCTCGTTCCAGAGGTCTCAGCCAGCCTCACTCTCAAGACCACCCCAGGGCCTCCTAGATCCATGAGACCGACAAGCAAGCCACCTCCAGCCCTTGGGTGTCCCCATTGCCCTCCCTCCATGCATCTGGGGCACCCTGACACCAGCCTCTCCTGGGCCTGTTTTGAGACCTGTCTACCAGAAGCTGGAAGACCGCCTCACAAAAACTTGGCCCTCTCCCTCCTGTTTTGATTAGTGCTTTTGCTTTGTTTAACAAATATTTTATGGCTGTTGTTTCAAAAATTAGTTCTTTCTAATTAGGGGCACCATCATATTTGTATCCCGTGCCAGCCAAACCAGGCAAAGATATCTAGGCCTCAAGGAAGCTTTTACAGGGAGGGGAGCCCTGTGGTTTCCACAGCGTGAAGGAGGACAGGTCACCCCATGGACCATTAAGCAATTGTCTGGGAGCCAGTCGTCTGGTGGTCTGGGAATGGTTGCCCGAGTTGGCAGATGTCTCGAGGATCATGAAGTAATCGAGGCCATCAGTGACCCTAGTGCTTCAGCCACACACAGTTTCTCCCTCTCTCCCTGAAATTTTCCTTCATCATCATCATCATCATGGCTCACTGTGAACGGCTTCAGTGTACTGAGTGCTGAATATGTGCAGGCCATGGTCTTAGGGCTCTCCTCAAAGAGCCTCATTACATCCTCTAATAACCCTGAAGTGTTGCAGTTATTAACCCCACTTACAGAGGGGGTAATTGAGCCTTGGAGGTGAGAGTCACTTGTCCCAGGTCAGACAGTTGTTAGGATTCAAAGTGCACACCCTGCTGTCGCGGTGGTGAACCTCTGCATGTAGGATTCCCTCTGAGCACAACCTGGTTTGTGGACCACTTCCACGTCCCAGCTTCCCAATGGCGCATGGGGGCTCGCAGTCAGTTCTCTGCAGCAACCCCCACGTGTGTTTATATTTCTATCTCCCAGCAGGTAAAAAAACATGTATCTTTGGTCTTTGTCCCTGGTTCCTGGCACAGAGTTCTTAAAACCCTTAGGATTTCCTGAGTGACAGGAATGGTATTTATATAGGCCGCTTTTATGGGAGCTCCTAGGTGGCTCAGTGGGTTAAGCATCTGCCTTCAGCTAAGGTCATGATCCTGGGGTCCTGGGATGGAGCCCCACAATGCATCAGGCTCCCTGCTCAGCAAGGAGTTTAAATGCTGATGTTTAGCTGAGTTTATATGCTAATGAGGTGACTCATGAGGGCTCCTGAGGAACCAGACATGTGATTAGAAGGGGGAGAGAGACGGGAGATTGAGTTCAGTCACCAATGGCCAAGGATCTAATCAATCATGCCCACTTAATGAAACACCCATAAGAAACCCTAAAGGATGGGGGTTGAGGGGTGTCTGAGTTGGCAAATACCATTCATGTGCGGGGAGGGTGGTGCACCCCCAGCTCCATGGAGAAAGAGGCTCCTGTCCTGGGGACCTTTCCAGACCTCACCCTGTGTACCTCTGCATCTGGCTGTTCATTTCTATCCTTTGTAATAAAGTGTAATCTAAGTATAGTGCTTCTCTGCCACTGTGAGTCCTTCCAACGGATTCTTGAGCCTGAAGGCAGGTGATGGGAAGCGCTGAACTTATAGTCAGCTGGGTAGAAGGACTGGGGACCCCGTTTACAGCTGGTGTCCAATGTGGGAGCAGCTCTGTGGGGTCTGTGCTAACCTCGGGCAGTTGGTGTCAAAATTGGTTTGAATTGTAGGTCACCCCAGGTGGTGGGGTGAAAAACCACCCTGCCACCCCACTGACCAGCGAGCTTCGTGGGTCTGGGGAGGGACTGGAGTTGCCGGTTGGAGGACATGGAGGGCCAGTCCAGTGCCTGGAGTGCTGCACAGGCTCAGCACTGTTCACCCTCCAATCTGCAAACTGCAGATTCTAAATCTCGAGGTGTAGGCTTCTGGAACCTTCTTCGCCTTCAGCAGATGAGACAGATATTCACTGGGTTGGTTACAGTGAGCGTGACCTTCAAGTGATGGGTGGTGGTCAGTTTCAGCACACAATACCTAGGGTCACACTGGTCCTTGGGGCAGAGCAAAGACCAGACTTCCCAGTCTTGTAACTGGGACATTGTCCCTCTACCTCACTGTCTTTTAACTTTCCAAAGTATCCGTCCTTGTTTGATGCCACAGTTCTATGGGACCAATGCAAAATGGAGTCACCGTGAAGGGGTGTGACTCACTGCAGGACACACCATGACCATCATTTCCAGCTCTTTGTCACCTCCACTCTACACTCCAAATTGGACAGTTTTCCATCAGGCCCTAGGGTGTTCACTTTCCTCACACACCAGATGTTGTGACTCATAATAAGCCTATCAGCTTCAAGGCCTCTGTCCTCTGAAGATGCAGGAGCTGAGGGCAGGTGGGGAAGGGGGAGATTCGAGAAGGGCCCCACTACTGTCAGTGGCTTCCATGGCATGGAGGATTCACCGGGCCAGCTGGGTGTCTGTCATCGGCTTCCCCCATACCGGAAACAGCTTCTTAAGGGTCTGCATGAGCTGCTGTGGGGAGGCCGGTGCAGAGCCTCTGGGGTTGTTGGAAGGTGGAAGGAGGAGGAGGGGAGGGATGGGGTGGAGGCCTGGAGCCCTGCCACCCGAGTGAGGCTGGTGACAGGAAGAATCTATCAATCTTGTGTGCAGAGCCAAATATGGTGCTGGGGCTCAATAGGTAATAAACAATGGTCACATTGCAGACTTGACAAGGAGAGACATTACAGATGAGAGCCAGGGCCAGCCTGACGTCACCACATGCGGCCCCGAGCAGGCCACTTGCCCCCGCATGCAGGAATTCCTTATTTGTCCTTGTTGAGCCCACACGTGCTTTCTTCCTAATGTGCTCAAAGCAGAAGGGGAAACTGAGGCCCATGTGTCACTCTGGAGACAGGTCTGCTGGGGTGTGGTATGAGCTGAGCCCATCAGGTCTCGCTTTTGGCAGCATTGGCTCTACACTGCCGGGATCTTAGTGGCAACAACAGTCGGATGTCAGGGCTGGAAAGAGCCAGAACTGGTACATTTTCTAGTAGAAGGGGTTGAATCACATTAAAATGTGAGTTTTTTGATCTCCTAGGATAGCTGTTTGTAAGGGCCTGGGGAGCACACAGATCCTGAAGGCTGGCCTCTCCTTACAGCGCCGGGCAACAGGCTGGCTGGAGATGAACCCTCATACAGAGAGATCTGAGAGCAGAGCCGAACCCTGGGCCTGGGTGAGGGCTGGCAGGGCCAGGACGTATCCAGCATCGTCCTCCTGCAAATCAGGTTCAGGTTCACGCGCTGGCCTCTGAATGAGGTGGGACCCATCCCTTTCCCCATGCCTGTCTGTATTCGGGCTTTCTTAACAATGAGATTTCTCTGCAGCGTGTGTCCTCTATATATAACTACAGAGAAGAAGAGCTGACAAGGGAGATAGCGGCACGTCATGGTGAAAAGAGCACAGGATTTTGAGCCAGAAAGACCTGGCTTTGTGTCTTAGAATCCCAGCTGTGCCCATCACCTGCTGTGAGACCTTTGGGTGTTTAACTTGCTCCCCACAAAACAAGGCAATCTCTCCCTCTCTGCAGGTTTTTCAGGAGAATCAGAAATAGCCCTCCAGAAGGGCCCAGCATGGTAGGTTCCCAGAAAATCGAGCGATTTGGGTTCTCCTAAACTGGAATGATAAACCACCTGTAGGTTGATAATTGGCTAGAGCCCCTCCTCCCTCCTGCTTACAGCTTTGCGGTTCCGAGCTCCCGAGAATGGGCTGTGGCTTTAAAAACGCAGATGCCGGGGCACCTGGGTGGCTCAGTGGGTTAAGCCACTGCCTTCGGCTCGGGTCATGATCTCAGGATCCTGGGATCGAGCCCTATATTGGGCTCTCTGCTCAGCGGGGAGCCTGCATCCTCCCCCCTCCTCTCTCTGCCTGCCTCTCTGCCTACTTGTGATCTCTCTCTCTCTCTGTCAAATAAATAAATAAATAAATAAATAAATAAATAAATAAATCTTTAAAAAAAAAAAAAACGCAGATGCCTTCTGCAGGAGAGAGAAGGCTTTGCGAGGAAAGCCAAAGGGCACCGTGTTCCGACTGGCACAACTCTGTCTGCACTCTGATGCCAGCGCTGCTGGGCCCGGAATGCTGAGCAGGGAGCTGGAGCGGGGCTGCTCTGCGGGACTGGGGGAGGCCCAGCCATGAGGCCGGGTTCCATCACTGTTCTTTCCCTGCAGGTCATCCAGGGTGTGGGAACCCCAGGTGGGGGTTGGGGAAGCCTACAGTTCCTCGCACCATGTGGCCACCATGCTTGGTGCAGGGAGGGATGGTCACCATATGCCTTTAGCGTCATAGTTGAATAGACCCGATCCTGTTTGCTCTCTGCAGTCACCACCTGAATGGAAAATTAGGAGACCCATAGGCATTGGCTTCATACTGTCCAGGGTGGAAAACCCTGATCCTTTGGGCCAGAAGGAAACTACCTGGGAGGCCATCGGTCTAAGCCTTAAATGTCCTGGAGAGAGAATGTGCCAGAGCAGAGTCCACGCTGATGAACCCAAATGGGGTGAGAAAAACAGGGTGAAAATGGGAAACCAATCAGGATGTTGAAGAAGATAGGCATGTCATCTGCGATCACACAAGAGTAGAATTAAACCTAAAACACGACTTAGGAGTTTTATTTGTAAGTTTGCAACTCATATTTCTCCCACAGCAAAGCTACATTAAGAATAGTAGATTAAATAAATAAATAAAGAGTAATGGCAGACTGTGACGATTGTCATTTGTCACCCCCAGAGCTCCATGTTTCCACATGGTGGCAACAAAACCAGTGATCTAAATATTAACAAGTGGAACACATTATAAACGCTTAGTTATATATTATGATCACTGTAAAGTCATTACAACAGAAATAAAAACGGTGTTTTATCTTAAATATTAATATTCATCAAATGTTAATGAAAATACCTAACAAATAATTATGAAAAACACATTGCTTAAGTAATAAAGATGAAAGAGATGATAATCGTTGTGAATATTTAATCTGCAAAATAAAGAACATACCATTAATAAGACTTAATTATGTCATTAAATATTTAATTTTACTTTCCCTCCTAAATTTTGTTTGCATTTTACATATTTTAAATGTAAAAAGCTTTTTAATAAGATTTGTGGTTTCAGCGACATCAAATGCCAGAGCATTTAAGTTTGACTTACTGTCTTCATCAAATTGGTCAAATATCATTTTATTTATCATTAAGTGAAATGAACAATACTTCATGTAGTTTACTACAAGTTATGCTTTATACAAAAGGGGGGCTTTAATAATTGATTCTAGGTTATACCCACGAAAACAATGTTTTCTACTGAAGAAGAAGAATAATTGCTTTCCTTTTCCTTTTTTCAAGTATCATACGACATCCCACATTTCCTACCATTTGCAGAGGAGAACACAGGTCTGTTTCTCCCTTAGCTTTGCTAAAGAGTAGGACCTCCCCCAGCCACAATTAGATCCATTCATTGTCTCAGAATCGGCCCCATCACTTACAACTCCTGTTTCTGGGTGCATGCTTACAATTACAGAGAGTAAAAGAGGCTCCTGCGGCTGCTGGGTGGCACTCAAAACTCCTGACCAGCCCCAGTGTGCGGTGGCCGCCTCCTCTCGGGTGCCCGTGGCAAGGGCTTGGCAGTGGGGCTCAGTGAGCACAGCCAGGTGCACACACAGCGTAAGGACGCAGCTTGCACTGCATGCAAGAGATCCTAGACAATGGCGTGCATCTCTTCCCATTCTGCGTTTGGTGGCATCACAGTGGTGGCTGGAAATCAGCCGTGGGACATTTACACCAAAGAAACTGGCAAATGCTACAAGTCAGGGCTCCCCCTAGCCCCCCACGCCAGTTGGTAAACATTCAGCGGCAGGTCACTGAGCTCACGTGCAGGGATCAGGACATGGCGCTCAGCCCTCCCCTCCTAAGCCCCTGCACTACTGGTGCCACGATGACCCAAAGCTCCGTGGGAGGGGCACAAACGCCCTGTGGTCTCCAGCAGGCCAGGGTACGCTGGCCTCAGGCACCCTGGCCTCAGGCAGCTCTGTGCTGTGTGGCAGGTGATGCTTACTCCCCTTGCGTCTGTGTCTCCTGACCACCTTGCATTCCCGGTCAGGCAGCTGAGGCCTGAGGTGAATGGCCACGGCAGGCTTTCCCTTTGCCAACTGTAACAGAAAGAGCTCTTTGTTGGAAGATAGAGTTGCTGCTCAGACCATGTCTCACCTGGGCTCTGAGGGCCAAGCAGGAAGCTGGAGAGGAAGCAAGGGACCAGCTGTCCCAGTTGGCCCAGGACTGAGGGCCTCTGGTACTAAAACCCAAGGTGGTCCCGGACAAGCCTAGATCACGTAGGTCCCCTCAGGCTATCTCCGATCATTTCTCCTGGGAGGCTGGACATTGGATGACATCAGAAGGGGCAGATCTTCATCCTCTGGAAACAGCTGGAAAGAACGAAACAAAGCATGAAAGGGGCGCCTGGGTGGCTCAGTGGGTTAAAGCCTCTGCCTTCGGCTCAGGTCATGATCTCAGGGTCCTGGGATCAAGCCCCACATCGGGCTCTCTGCTCAGCAGGGAGCCTGCTTCCTCCTCTCTCTCTGCCTGCCTCTCTTGCCTACTTGTGATCTTTGTCTGTCAAATAAATAAAATCTTTAAAAACAAACAAACAAACAAACAAACAAAAACAAAGCATGAAAAAAACAGAAGTCCCAAGGAGAAATGCAGTGTTTCTGTCCTTGCACATAATTGAGGGGTCTGGACCTCGGGCTGTCACCCATTGAGGATCCCAGTGACCTAATCTACAGGGCTTTAGGAAGGCGTGAGCCCCAGGCACAGGTGGCTGGTGGGGCCTCTTGCCTCCTGGCTGTTAGACCCGAGCAGGCTCATCGATATTCCAGGCTGTCAGTCCTCTCAAAGTTTCCCAGTCCCCACAAACATTCTCTTCTGGGTGTTCCTTTCCAACTTGACTGTCGGGGGCCTGACTGGCATACCGATCCAGCCCTTGGGGGCAGCAAGCTGGCACGTCAGCCTGTCACTACGAGACAAACAGGCCCATCCTGACCCCCCGAGGCAGCCTTCACAAGGACATGCTGGCCCTTTTTAGAGGAGACGTTGAGGTAGATGCTAAACTTCCAGCTTTGAAAGAAGGAACAGTGACCAGAATAATAATGGGACGAGTCTCCCGGACTCATCATGCTCAAACTTGTCTTAGAATCGAGCCACATTTGATCATCTCCCCGTTCTCCCATCTCAGTGGTGGGCCAGAGAGTCGGGCGGGCCCGAGGGCCCCTGGTCTGGTGGTGGGTGGTGGATGGTGATCCCCACTCCTGGGGGGCCCTGCCTACATGGCGGGGAGAGTGCTCTTGCACAGGCTGGAGCCTGAATTATCACCATCAAGAGTGGTTCACTGTCCCTGGAGGTTCAGAGCCTGAGACGTGTGACTTGAGTTGCCGCTTAAGGCCTTCCTCTACCCGCCTGCCAGTTCCCATCATTCTTTTTTTTTTTTTTTTAAGATTTTATTTATTTATTTGACAGAGATCACAAGTAGGCAGAGAGGCAGAGGAGGGAGGGGGAAGCAGGCTCCCCTCTGAACAGAAAGCCTGATAAGGGGCTCTATCCCAGGACCCTGAGATCATGGCCTGAGCTGAAGGCAGAGGCTTAACCCACTGAGCCACCCAGGCGCCCCAAGTCCCCATCAGTCTGAGAGGGCCCAGTGACCACCCCTCTGCCGTGTCCTCCTCAGTTTCCGCACCTGAGTCAGGTCCTCCAGGCTCACCCAGCACTCCATGGGTCACTCTTTCATGGCCCTTACTCACATCAGCACAGTCTGTTTTTCTCCTCTTCTAGGACTTCTAGATGGGAGGGACCTGTCTTACCATCTCTGTATCCATAGCAGTGCCTCGTACTCCGTAAACGCTCAATGAATGCCTGTTGAGTGCTTTGAATGCTTGGAGGACTCCCTACTTTCCTCTCAGTCACAGCTCAAGGGATTACCTCTCCCAGGAAGCTTTTCTGGGTTAACCAGGGGGACCTTTACCTTTCCGTAGGATCCCAACCCTCTCTTATTTCTGGAAATCATGATTGTGGCATCATTAATATTGATATCAAATATCGACGAAGCACGCACAACACACCAGGCTCTGTGGTAAGCCCTTCACAGGTGTTCCCTTCCTTCATTCTCACAAAACCCACTGAATTAAGTTCTGTTGATATCACCCCACTTTCCAGATGATAAAACTGAGGCATCGAGAGATAAACTTACTTAAGTTGACTGATCTCAAAAGTGAAGTCAGGACCAGACCCATCCTGCATGACTTTAGACTGGCTTACTCAGTATGCCCTGCTCTCTCCTTTATATTGGCTACATATCAAATGAATGGTAAACACTCCAAGTGACACTGGGATGATGATGGAATGTTCTGGGCCCGCACTGTCCTGTCAGCAGCCTGCTTTCCTCGGGTGGCTTCTGAGCACCCGAAATGTGGTTAGGGTGCCTGAGAAAATAAATTTTTAAATTTTAACTAATGTAAATGTAAATAGCCACATAGGGCTAATAGCTATTATATTGGACAGCAGGATCCAGAAGATAAAGGACATGTTTTAATGCTCTTTTCTGGGATGCCTGGGTGGCTCCGTCAGTTAAGCACCTAAGCCTTCGGCTCAGGTCATGATCTCAGGGTCCTGGGATCAAGTCCCGTATCTGGATCACGGCTCAGCAGGGTGTCTGCTTCTCCCTTTCCAAACTCCACCGCTCACCCTACTTGTGTGCTCGCTCACTCTCTCTGCCAAATAGATAAGTAAAATCTTTAAAAAAATGATCTTTTCTAAATATCTCACAACACAGTTCCTGGTCATCGAAAGAAGGGCTCAAGGTGGCTAGTCTTAGTATCTTTCTGTGCTGTGAAAACACCCAGCTCTTCCTGGCACTGAATTAGTGAAATAAGCCAATCCTAAGTCCTTAAAGTGTTTTTTCTACTCTAGTGGTTTCCTACATGTGAAGACATGTGCAATTCTGGTTTCTACATTCACAGAGGCCTGGAGAAGATGAGCCAGTCTCGGGCAGACTGGTAAACCAGAGCTGAAGGAAGGGACAGGAAGTGAGCTACTCTAATAGCGCCTATGACCTAGGCCTAGTGTGGGGCATTATGTTATATGCTCCTTAAAAGCAATTATGTGGCCTACTTCCCATTTTACAACTGAGGAAAATTCTGAAAGTAACACTCAGAAAGTGACAGAGATGTGACTCGAAATGTGTCTGTGTGATTTCACGGACCCATAAACTGAGAGTGTAAAATGGAAATCCATCTTAATCACAGGATGGTCACTGTTCAAGGGCAAGGAAGTATTGGAGATTGACCACCTACTCAAAGTATGCGTGTGTGTGTGTGTGTGTGTGTGTGTGTGTGTGTAATTATCGCTCCGATAGTGGTACAAGGCAAGTGGTTAGAATTAGTGTCTGAGCAAAAATGGCCTATTTTGTATTCTTACTTCTTTGTATTCCTCTTAGCTAGAAAACTCTAGAGTGGCAGTAGCCAATGCAGTAGCCATTAGCCACGTGTGGCTATTGCACCCCTGAAACGTGGCTCACTGAGATGTATTGCAAGTGTAAAACACACACCAGATTTGAAAGATTCAGTATAAAAGAAAGAATTTAAAGTAACTCATTCATTATTCTTAAATTGATTATATTGAAATGACTGTATTTTAGATATATTGGAGTTGTATTAAAACTTACATTATTTGTTTCTTTTTTGCTTTTTTAAATTTGTCTACTAGGAAAATTTAAGTTACCTACATGGTTCACCTTATATTTATACTGGAGAGCAGCTGTGTCTAAAGGGTAGTGTTTGTGAATTCCTGATGAAAGGTGAGCGACTTGTTAAAACTCTCAGCCTCAGAGAATGCTTTCATTCCATTGATACGCGCCCTAAAATGGGTTTGGTTAGCCATAAACGGCGTTTGGACTGTGCACGGTCCTGGCCCCTGGAGGCTGTGCTCAGGGCTCTGGCTCTCCCCAGCCGCACCCAGAGCCTGTGACACTCTGCGAGGCTTCTGCCTTAAACTGCGCTCTCACTTCTTTCTTGAGCAAAGTGCTTCCTCATTCCTCTCTGGGAGGCAGGCAGGTGATGCGACTGTGACACAGAAAAATGACCTGATCTCTCCAAGGTCGTTCTGGAAGGCCATGGCCGAACCCAGCGGAGCGTGCAGTCTACCGCAGAGCTTACCGCCCCAAGCAGCCTGGAAATGCTTTTCCAGTGGATGATCTTAACTGCAGGAAAGCAGGTTCAATGCCCGGCTTGTGGTGGGGGAAAGGGATTACGGTGTCTGAGAGTCCCTGACCCTACCCGTGGTCGTACAATTCACCGCTCTCTGTGCTCAATCACTGCCATTCTCCTCACGGAGATGCAAAGGGCCTTAGTGTTCCTCTTTGATGATTTAAAAGTGTTATGTGCCTTTTCCTCTTTCCTCTTTATATCCAGCCCTCTCCCTTCCCGCGCTGCTTTTCATGTTTCCATAGTAACCACCTCTATTGTAATCCTGACTGTGAAGAGAAATCTCGCAGATGTTAGTACGGATCCAACACCTTCCAGGAGCTATTTTGATTCACAGTCTCCTTCCTTATCTCCCTGCACTCATTTTCTCGTCCTTTCTTCTTCCCACCCCTACCCCCTTCTCCTCCCTTCCCTTCCCTTCCCGCCCCCGCCCCCACAGGTGCCTGTGAGCCCTTCAGCATGGCTGCCTCTGTCCTCAGCCCCCGTGAGCAGGGAGGAGGTCAGTGTCCCCAGGTCTCATTCTAAACCAGAATTCTTCAGGTGCCTCCAACACAACATGTTCCACGAGGAAGGTCTAGGGGGTGGAATCAAAGCCTCCAAGCAGCGGGGTGGGCTCTCCAGTCGCCATTAAAGACCCGAGGAACACAGGGACGGCCTGCCTTGGCCCTCTTGACCACAGCCCACACCCCGCACTCTCTCCCAAGTGTGCCCTCGCCTCTGTCCCAGCTCATGGAGGGCTCATGACCGGGTCCTTCTGCGCCTTTCCCTCAGAGAGGTCTACCAGCTTCCACTGGTTGGGGGGGCAGGGCAGGCATAGAAACACACACACATGTGCGCACGCGTGCGCACACACACACACACACACACACTTCTCAGGGCCTGGAAGACCTGCAGCGCCTGACTCGCCCGGCACCCACCCCGCGTGGCGCCAGGCTCCGCTGGCCGTGTAGAAAGGCAATGAGAATGGGGCTTTATCTGTCACCTCCCGAAATCGCTGGAGGAGCCCTTTGCCCACAGTCCCTCCTTGGAACCGGGCGTCATTCTCTTGATTACACAAGCCTGACAGCCTGATCATAATAAACATGTAACTGAGGAGAACCTGTTCCTTTCCAGCGGCATTATTTATTCACCTAAAGCAAAGGCTGAGCTATATTTAGCATATGATGTCAGTGGGTTGTTTGGATTCTTGGAAATTGGCAGGAAGCCACCTCTCACATGATATATGAAATCACTGATAAATGCTTCTTTTCACCAAAAGAAAAACAGCTTAATAAATGCGGTCCTTTTCTGCTTTCATCTTCTCTCTCCTCCCTCCATCCCTCCCTCCCTCCCTCTCCTCCACCATCCTTCCTCCCCGCCGGTCCCTCCCCCTCCACCTCCTCCCGCCCCTTCCACGTCTGGGATTTGTCTTTCTGTGGCACAGCTCAGCAGAGCCTGTGAAGTGGAAATGAGTTGCTCGATATCACAGATCAAAATGAGGCTGTTGGGATGTTCAGGATGGTTTTCTCCCTCTCCCAGAGCCTGGAAGGCTGCCAAAGCGCTAGCGAATCAGACACACACGCACAAAAAGGCAAATCTCTGCAGCAGTGGCTTTATGGGGCCCGGTATTTATGGCGCAGCACTAGCTCTGGGTTGCTGTTTTGCAGGCGAAGATGGGAAATAGATAGTGATTCAGGATTGCCATTAAGTGTGAAAACAGCCCCTGTACAGATTGTGTGTAATAAACCAAGTAGGGAGAGAAGCTGTAAGAAAGCCTGGATTTGCCACACTGGATCAGCCTTGAGGCCCATCAAGTTCAAGCTCCTGATTTGTGTGTGGGTTAATACCTGGTGCTTGGAACAAATCTTCCTGCTTTCCTTCTGTCTTCCCCATCCTGTGCTGGGTGCATTATGTGAGGCTCTCAGAGAGCTTGGGCGGGGTCATGTGTTCGGAATGACATGAATTCTTGCCATCCCATGGAGATCAGTTTATATGGCCCGAAGCACCGGACTTAATTGCCCTTCTCTTAGCTCCTGTGAAGAGCAGCGTCATGACTGGTCTCCTGCATTTGCCTGGCCCCTTTCATCATCAGCTGTAGCATTTAACTCGGTGACCCACGGCGGGGGCCTGGTGGATAGTCTTCCTGGCCGTGGGCGACACGGAAGCCCCAGCAGCTTCCAAGAGTGGTTCATTTACATCTTTTTTGTCCTCAGTGTCATCCATGGGGCCCCTGTCCTGGCATCAGAAGATACGGTAAAGACAAGTGATGTGCTTGTTTTCAGCCCCTCATTATTCGGGATATGCTCGTTCGTTAAGTTCCCTTCTAACTCTGCCAAGCAGTCCTGCCCGGGTGACACCAACCAGTGGCAAATGAGGGACTTGGAGAGGTTCAAAACCGCCACAGTGACGCTGGCTGGGGCTGGCCCTTCCCCCACGGCCACCCTGGTGCTGAGCCCCCTGTAGCGCCCATCTTCACCGAGGGCGGGACAGGAGAACAGACAGGGAAAGGGGGCGAGTGAGAGCAAGCCAAAACTGAGCTCTTCATGTGGCGGAGAGCAGCACGGCCTGATAAGCTGTGACTCATGGACGGACGGACCCTCTGTCCATCACCTGTCAGTGAGAGAGCTCCTGGAATGAGCCGCAGGTTGCAGGGAAAAGCTGGTCCCCGATCCCATCTTCAGATTAACATTCATCTGGGGCTCCATAGCGAGAACTGCGGGGAAGTGCACATTTTTCTTTCGGTTGGCGTTCTTTCTTCCTTCTCAAAATGAGGGAAGTTGGACCCAGCTGACCTGGGAGCTCCCTCCCAGGCTCTGAACTTCTCGGGTTCTTGAATTGTACGGGTCTGTGACTTTGAGTCACCCAGAGTGATTGAGCTCTTTCTTGGGAGGTCACGGCCCTCCTTGCCCCCCAGCTGAGGTGGGTGAGCTCTCAGACACAGATGATTCACGAACCTGGGTTCCCCACCTGGGCATTGAGGGTGCTGTGGGGCCTGAAAGGGCCAAGAAAGAGCTTCTGGATGCACATTTGTGCTCGCTGAGACCGCGGCTCACGTGGACTCTCTGTAGGCTGGTCGCGATGATGATGATTTCTGTTTGAGGCAAAGAACAATTCTTTTGGCCCAAGCCTCTCGAGAAGCTGCCTGCCTTTCCATCACCCCTAGATCTCACACACAGAATAGTCCTGTGGCATCTAGCAGAGTGCCACCTGGCGGGACCTATATCCTGTTCCTGGAGGCTGGCCCAGGGCATCCTTGGGGCTGGGCTGTAGTCACCGTTCGTTTTATCGTATTGCCTTGCGTGAGGGTTGGGGAGACCAGAAGTATGGCAAGACCACACGGGTGAGCACCAGTGTCAGTCAGGAGGGCAGAGGTAGGGGAGGACCTGTGGGCAAGAACCTTTACCGGGGTTTCCACTGGAAGGAGCAAGCAAGGCAAGGGCAATCAGGCTCAGGATTGGCGAGGTAGGTTTGAAATGGGCTCTCCGGTGAAATTCACGTTCACCGGGACTGTTAGAGGGTATAGTTAGCTTTAATATCTGAAGACTTCAAATTTTTATGGGCATATTAGGGTTCTCCAAAGAAACAGAACCAACAGAACGTGTGTACGTGTGTGTGTGTGTGTGTGTGTGTGAGAGAGAGAGATTTATTTTAAAGAATTAGCTCATGTGGTTATAGTGATTATGGAGACTGTCAAGTCCAAAATCCGCCAAGTAGGCCTGCAGGCTGGAGGCCTAGGGAAGAGCCAGTGCTGCAGTTCAAGTCCAGAGACCGTCTGCTGGCAGAATTTCCTCTTGCTTAAGAGAGGTCAGTCTTTTGTTCAATCCCAGTCTTCAGCTGATTACACAAGGCCCACCCACACTCTGGAGGACAATGTGCTTTACTCAAAGTTCAATGACTAAAATGTTCATTTCATCCTCCTACACCCTCACAGAAACAGCCAGAATAATGTTTGACCATATATCTGGGTACCGTGGCTCAGGCAAGTTGACACATAGGTTTGACCTTCTCACGTTGGGGAGAGTCACAATTTGCTTAGGGTTGCTAATAACTCCCTGGTGGCTGTTAAAACAGGTACTTCACAGAAATTACCAGTTTGGTTGACACGCAGTCATCGTCCTCATTAAGGGGTAGCTCTCACGTGACAGGATCTCCATGGTTCCTCACCTTTCAACGCCTTCGCTCAGGTAACTCCACAACTACCTCAGGAAAACACCTCCAGGCTTACAAAACAAGGCGCTCCCCATATCTCCTTGTTTCTCACAATACCAGCGAGGCCAGCAGTTCCATCCTCATCTCAGAAACCAGATACTGTTAGCAGAGAGGTAAGGCACATGGACCCACTCAGGTCAGACAACCCACAAGGGGAGTCAGCCAGACTCAATTTCACCTTCTGGTTTCAAGTGGTAGGAGATGGCTTTTAATGAGCAATTAGCATGTGCGGTGCATTTCCTGTGACACTTGCCCACAGTAGTTTGCCTGATTCTGTGAGGACTTGACGGCGAGGCTCTCCGCCTCTTCTAAGTTCTACCTGTCCAGGGGCAGGGAAACTGAGGCCCTCCCACCACCTCACACGGCGGGGCGGGCGTGGGGTCTGCGTCTGCGGTTCCCCACCCCAGGGCACTGCTGCTGCCCACCCACATGCAATGGTCCATCTCTGGAGACTATGACCAATTGCCTTGTCCAGCAGTGTCACCAGAGGCCGTAAGAAAAAGGTGACAGAAAGTTTTGGAAATCATGCAAAGTGGAACAAATTTTCAAGATGAGGCCAGGGCTCCAGAGAGCAAGCATCCCTTCCCCAAACATCCTATCTAGGATTGGCCCCAGGTGGCCCAACTTATCAGGAGGGGCCCCAGGGCCTTGGTTTCCTCCAAAGCATTCATCTTGTCTCCCCACATAACATCCTAGGCTCTGACAGTGTCGCCCCTCCCCCCATGATGCGCCAAATGTGGGAAACATTCAATAACCCCTTACTGAGTGCCACGCACTGTGATGGGAGCCAAGAGCTGGGAGACGAAGAAGGTGGATCCTGCCTCCAGGCCACAGCCTGATGGAGGAGACAGACCTGTAACCAGACAGCACCAGCCCACCGGCCATGTGGCCAGTCTGGCTTCCAGAAAACACAGAGAGGTGCTTTCTGGCTTCCCGAAAGGTGGATCCACAGAGTGAGGCATCACCAGCTCTGCCCACAGGATGCAGGGGAGGGTCGGCCTGGAGCGGACAGAGAGGGCTAGATGTTCCTGACCAAGGTTCCTGACCTCAAGGAACTTATAGCCTGAGTGAGGGGCACGATTAAGGACAGGAAACATCGGAAGCCATCCCAGGAAAAAGAATGACATGTCAGGCCGTGTGGCCTCGAAGTAAGAGTGGGGAGAGGTGGTGAAGGATGACACAAGTTATATGTCAGCAGAAGTCGCCACTCCCTGCTGCTGAACTGGGAGCCACCATATCCCCTGACCTTTCCATGAGCCTCCATCCTTGTCCTTAGCCAATGCCCCGTGCACAGGCTCACCGGCTCTCAGGAGCATGGAGGCCACGTTCCCCTTCTCTCCCGGAACTCCCGCTTCTCCAAGCTGAATTACCAGCCTCCTCTGGATCTCACCTCGTCCTCAGTGCATTCAGGTCCACCCAGGATTCCAGACCCCTCTACTTTGGAGGTTTGCCTAACCGCCCCCCCACCTGCAATCACCTGAACTTCCTGCAGCCTGGGGGAAGAAAGCTATTCTAATCCATGCTTGACGATGGGGACGGCCAACAGGAGGCTAGGCCCACAGCGCGCCCTCTGTCGGCTAGGACTGGCCACTGATTACTGAGTCCTTTGAACGCTCGGGTTGTACCTGGTGGGGAGTTCCTTGGTGTGCGGGTCAGCGTGTCTCAGCGCAGTGGCTTTAGACAGACAGAGCCATCGCCTTTGTGTGTGTCTCTTACAAACACACGAGGTCCATCTTCTCCCCTACAGCCTGGAGCGAGGGTGATTGAAACGCGACATTTTAAACCCAAAAGCAAATTACAGCCAGGCATCGGTGTGAAATTACTCTCCTTGGCTCAGAGTGCCTTTTTAAAAGTCAGGCAGCAGTGCCTGGGATGAAAGTTGGCCTGTCAGACAAGCCCATTCAAGCTTGCAATTCCTCTGTCATTTGCCCGACAGGCTTGTGATAAAGAGCAAGGATTTAAAAAAAAAAAAAAACACTGCCAAAAATAGTGCCACTGAGAACCCTACGCTGGGGCAGACCCAGGAGCCAGCGCCGTCGCGGCCCTGCCCTCTCCGATAGGACGGGGCGGTGTGGATTGTTCTGACGGAGATGGTGCGTGACCTCAGAGCTCAGCGCCGAAGACGCGGGAGAGGAAACGCCGCGAGCCGCGGCATCTGTGAATCCCTGCAGAAAGGGAAGGGAGAACAAAGTTTACATTGAAAACCTTGACTTTCCAAACAGCATGTTGAGACAGCCCCACGTCAGACAGGTTTGCTGCAGGCCTGGGACTCGCCCTGGGCTGCGGCCGGGAGATTCATCTAGAAAGAACATAATGAGCCTCTTTCTCCCTGGTGCCCTGGTTACTCCCCTTTGCACCCTTTCTGGGCCTTCAGTTCCCCCGACGTGGTACCCTAGGGGCCCAGACGAGGGAGGCCCCTCTGCAGCCCGGAGCGAGGGAGGCCCGGGAGAAAATGACAAATCTGTTGTCCGGTGAGCTACGGGCGAGGCTGCCCCAGCTTGGCAGCAAGCGCTCTGGATCCCAGGGGACAGGCAGGTCCTGTTCCTGCTCTGTTGCCAGCTCTCCGGGGGAGGTGGGCAGGCTGACTTCCAGGGCTCTGGGCCTGCTCCCAGGCCAAGGCAGAGGCCTCCAGATGCCCCATCTGCCTGGTGACCGTGAGGGTTGTTGCCCTTGAAGGTAAGAGGCATGACTCCCCGGGGATAGGCATCATTCACTCCAGTGTGCAGGGGAGACCATGGAGTCTCAGAAGGGTGACCTAGTGCCCCACAGGTCCCATGGCTAGGAAGTGGTAGATCCGGGAGTCAGATCCAGGGGTTTGGGATCAGAGTCCAGCAGCTTCCATAGAAGGAGTTCTCCCAGCCTGCTTCAGAGGAAGCGACACCCCGGCACATGGGAGTTCTGTGAGGTCCCTTACTTCCGGTGTGTAGCTTCTCCAGGTGGGGATTTCTGTCCCCATCCTTCTCGTCTTTATGTCCCACCACCTGCTTGTCATGAGGAATAATCTCATCATGAACCAGATGTTAAAGATTCTGTGACAACATAAAGCCCTTCGTGGGTTTTGTTTATCAAGGCCCCAAACGAAAGTGCTGGAGGCCCTGCAAGGACTCCACCGTGGCAACCGTCTCATGTTCAAGTCCTTCAGAGGTGTCTACAGCTCAGTAGTCCCCACCACCAGCACTAATCGGTGGTACGGCTGCCGTGGTCATTGCGACCAGCAGCACTGACAGGTGTTCGGGGCTTCAGATCACTGGCGAATCAGTCAGTTTACCCGGACCGGCTGTCCCAAGTCCTGCCAGCTGTCACTCACAGCCTCCTGCAGGCAGAGCCTTCCCCAGGGAGGTTTCCCGGGGGACCCTTTTCTTTGGCATCCTTAAACAGCTGTCACACTGTCCCAGTTGTTTTTCAAGAAGGAGGTCCCCAGGGTTTCATGGAAGCAGACTTGAACTTGACCTCACCACGTTGATATTTACTTCCACCGCCCCTCGGGAAAGGGGTGCCAAGCCCCGGGTGCCCGCGGCTGGATGCTGGCGGCCTCCCAGCCTTGGCAGCTCATCCATCACCTGTTGTCTCCTACCCGGAACATGAGTTTGGACACGCAGGGATTGCGGCGGTTCCTGCAAACGCGACCTCCTCTCCCGGAACCCGGGACTTCTGGGCAGACCGGCTTCACGCCCCACAGGGCAGTCTGTCAGCAGAGCAGTTAGGGCTGGGCACGTAGGTAATGTAGTACGTAGGGTCGCTGAGGGAGGCCATCACTCAGCACGTGATTCTGAACTTGGCATCTGCCAAAAACTTTTCAGTCATTTCCGTTAGCTATTACTCCTCAGCGTCCTCAGGAGGTGGGCGGGAGCTGCTGTCCTCTTTTTGAGAATAAGGAAACGGGGAGAGATATATCTCTAGGGACACATCCACAGAGTGAGAAGGGGTCAGAGCCCTTGTAGTGAAGCATGACCTTAGTCACCATCCTCTCTCAGCCCTGGGCCCACATGCATCCAGCAAGCTCACTGGGGAGGCTGGTTCTGGAGCATGGCTTTTATCCAGGAATTGTCTAAAACATGAACTTGCTAGGGGCCAAGTTGAGGCCTGGGTCGCTGTCATGTGGCTCGGAAGGGGCACACTTAGAGGGGTGAGTGATCCACAGTCAATCAGAGCGACAAGCTCCTGCTCAGCGCAGGAAAGACAGCTTACTCCCCAGCCACGCCCCAGGCCACCTCGGAAGCAAGATGTATTTTTAAACACAAGCCTCCTAGAGAAAATGTTCCCTCGCTTGTCCCCATAGCCTACTAATGGGGCAGCTGTTGGCAACCAGTACCATCAGCCCGTGTAAAGGCTGTGCTCTCAATTTTTAGTTCTATTCTTGTCCCCTGGCATACGATAGGGGTTGCTGTCCCAGGAGACTGCAGGCTGCTGATGAAAAAGAAGGTTTCAGTAGGTTCTCGCCTGCTCTCAATTTCAAGACTCTCTGATTTCATTCAGACGTGGGGCCTATAGGCCTGTGCTCATTTACTGGGTTGGAAACTTTTATTTATTTATTTATTTATTTATTTATTTATTTATTTATTTATTTTCTTCTTCACACTGATGCCATGGAAAATGCCCGACGCTTCCCAGAAGTCTGGGGTCCCTCTGCTTCGCCCTGGGCTGAGAAGGGCTGAAGTCTGAGAAGGTTGGCTGCCTCCCTGATGCCCGGGAAGGCGGTGCTGTTGGTTTCCTAGCCGCTCAGCTGGCAGGTGCCTCACACCCCCCACCCTCCCAACCCCCGCCGCAAATGCAAAGAACCATTCGGGGTCAGTCTTGCTTCTTCTTGCTCTGATCAGGGTCTGTTTCTCAGCTAGAGTGAAGAAAGACGCCTTACCAGTCCTAATTAGAATGACTCCTGTCTAATTTATTCAGGGTATCCTCCTACGTCGTACTGTTGTTGTGTCCCCGTGTGTTAGTCGTGTTGCTGTGGTCCGTGTCATTGTTTTAAAGGAGCCTCTTCTGACCAGGGCTGGAGGAGACGCCCTTTGTCTGCCTCTCAGCCCTGTGGTCCTGGCCCTCACCAAGGGAGCCGTTCTCGCACTGCTGTGTTTATTTGAGTTATGTAATATAAACAGCTCCAAGGAGATGGGCTCCTCCACTTTTGTGTTTAGACTCAGCCTTCACTTGCCCTCTGCAGAGCTCGTCACTTGGGTGGTTTCCTCTCGCCTGCTCTGTTTTGCTGCTGGAGAACAAAACAGCCTGCCCTTGACCCCTCTCCAAGACCAGCCCTTTCCTCCCATGACCCAGCAAGGAGAACGAGATTCTGCTCATGCGTGTCCTCAAAGGCTCAGTACGGGCTAATGGCACAGGGGGCCGTCCAAGCCCAGCAGAGACGAATCAGACTTTCTCTGTGGCTTGTTCCCTGGGACGGGGTTCCTCCATGCCAGGAGTACCCCTAGAACATTTCAGACATAATTCCACTTCGCCCATAGACTAACCCATAGATTCACACCCGACTTTTCAGGAACACCGTCGATGTATAAAACACATGCGGGTGCAGCTAAGGGGAAGGTTCAGAGGTGTGATAGACGTCAGCTCCGCCTTATCTTATTAGTCACATCCCCTGAAATCAAGCATTTTCAAAGTGTTTCATTGCTAATTAGACAAAGTTCATGGTTTATCCCCCACCCATGCGCCACACAACAGGAAAACACCATGTATCTTCTCGCTGAGTTTGGATTGGCACGATGGTGTTCAAGGCACAGTTGGATTAGAAGGCATTTTTAGTAACAGGTTTTTTAAAACAACTCTCCAAGGGCTGAGTCACTTATTTCTTTATTTATACAGTTGTCTTAAGGCAGATCACAAATATTTTCAGAATAGTTATTGACTCTCCAATTTCTTAGGGCAAGATCCCATCTCTCTCCCTAATCACCCCTGATACTCAATGCCTGCCATCTACTGGGTCACCAGCCTCGGGGCGAGAAGGATGTTTGTTCTTGTCATCTTGGGCTTGGGCAGGCAGGACCAGAAAAATGGAAGGCCCAGAGGTCTGGAGAATTGAGCCCCTAGGGTATCAGGGTCTGGAGGAGGGAGATATTGGGCATGACCTTGAATACAGCAAGAGTGGACTGTGCCAGCCACACTTCTCTTCCCACCGGATTCCCAGCAAACTAGGAGAGAAAGAAAGAGAGGGAGGGAAGAAGGAAGGAAGAAGCAGGGAAGAAAGGAAGGAGGGCAGGAGGGAGGGAGGGAGAAAGAAAAGGAATTTATAGCAATGAGAGGGAGCAAAAATGCAATTGGAGCTTTTGGTGTTAAGAAATATTTTAAGGTCTACCAGCTGAAGCCCAGCCAGGGCCTCTGACAAAGCCACACAGCACCCCCGTGTGCCTTCCAGAACTTTCCTGCATTTGTCCAGCCACAGCAGCTTCTAGCCCTTGTATCCCCTCTGATTTGCGAAGTCCCACCTCTTAGCCTCCCGTCTCCCTCTGCGTTTCTCTCCTTCAAGGTCAAATCCCAGCTTGCCTCAAGGTTTCAGTGCTTTCCGGGGTGGTGAGAGCCCCAGGCTGCAGAGCCCCTCTCCAGGGGGGCTGAGGAAGGGCCTGCGAGCCGCAGAGGGGCTGGAGGAAATCTGCTAGGGCCTTGACTTTCTCACACATGTTTCAGATGTGCAGAGTGCGATTGTAAACAGCGTCCTCATCACTGCCAGAGCTGGCCTCCCCGCCAGAGTCCTGTTCCCAACACCCTAGGGGTTCCAGTAATAGGGCGTCAAGCAAACAAAGAAAAACAGTAATCTGGTGTTCCAATTGCATTTTTTTGTTTTTAGAAAATGTTAATGATAGGTTATTTGATTACCCTAGGTTTGGCTCTGCTCGCTCTTTATTAAGCACATCTGGTATTTAGTGACAATATAAGTAGCAGGAGTTTTTCTGGCACTTGAAAATAAGCTCATCCAATGTTGCCGTTGCAGTTTGGAAACTCGTCAGAGAGGCCAGCCAAGCTTGCGGAGATACAAGACTTTTTCTGTAGGCCGGGAAGCTGTCCAGGACGTCTAAAAAATGTGAATTGGCTAAGAATTGCTGCCACGCAAACACTTCTGGAAATTTCTGTGCTTGGGCCTGCCAAATCCATTATGCACAACATGAATTACAAGAGTTTCTATCTCTCCCAGCAGTTGCGTTGTGAGTGTAATTCTCCTGTGTGCTTTATGAAACACACACACACACACAACCAAAATGAGAAAAACACCCCAAAAATCCACTACTGTGGGTATTTTTTTTTTTTGTCTCTTTCCATTTGGGTTGCCAAGTACACAACTTTTCCTGAATTAGGAGAAATAGCCTCAAACTTTGGTTTCAATTACATTAAATCTAACACGTGGGAGGGAACTGTGCTTCCTGGAAATTCTAGAAAGGAAGGATGTCTCACATCATGGAGACAGCCTAACATCTAAGTAGGAAAAACAATAAAATGCAACAGAAGAACTTGGAAAAGGAGAAAAACATATACACCCCCCACTCCGCACGGCCCTGCGTTGGGGTTGGGGCCTTACTCAAGGACGTTAGTCAGAATGGGAAGCCGACCTGTGGGCAGAAGGTGCTTCTCCTCTGCCCAGACTGCCTCCCCGCACAAAGGTCCATCCTACCGACCTGGCAGGCACAATTTCTGAAGCAGAGGATGGGCCCAGGGAGACCCGCCACAGCTGGTCAAAGGGAAAGTGAGCAGGAGAAAAGTGGGATCTTCTAGGTGGATCCTGGTTCTGCCCAGACTTTTCTCCCTTTCCAGAGCTTAGACATGTTTGCATCATTTTCTGATTCCAAATGGAGACTTGCCTCTCTCCTGTGATTCACATATGCGAGATTTCTCAGACTCTGCCCGGGATCATAAAAGGGCCCGGAGCTCTATTTCTATTCTGGAATGACATTCTTCATAGGACACATATAATAGCTCACATGAGATAATCACACAAGCATGTTGTGAGACAGAACACCGTACATCTGAATGCTACCAGCTTCTACCAAGTGTGATGCTTTCTTGCTCTATGGCCTTCCTCGTGAGGACTCAGATAATCATGTCAATACTGGTGAACTGGAGCTCTAACGTCTTCTAAGAGCCAGCGGTCCCAGCTGCACCATCAGTCAAGCCACTGTGCTGGTCTGTGCCTCAGTTTCCCTCTCTGTGTTTGCTTGTCACCGTTCTCCCAGGATACGGGAAAGGTCATGAGATGAGCATCAGGTTCTGGCGGGGACACTCTTAACTCTGTGACCTCTTTCAGGGGCACATGTCTGCATAGTGTCCTCACTTATGAAACGGGGACAATGATATCTTCCTCAGAGCACGGTTGTGAAGAACCAGGTGTACGAATAACTCTACAACTGCTTTATAGACCATAAAGCCGCATACAGATGTGGGTTGTTATCAGTACCATTCAAGTCCTAATTACAGAACTTTGCTCACTTAAATTCCTGTGAATGGGACGTAGAGTGTGAGTCAAAGTGGTCCATGCGCATGCATAATGTAATCTGGGAATTTATTGGGACTGGTAATGAGAAGAGACCGTTGCTTTCCGCGGCTGATGAAGGACGACCTCTCTCAGTATAACTCTCAATTAAAGTATGTCACCTGCTTCCCCTCCCCCGCCCCGACCCTCTCTCCCCCTCCCCCTCCCTTCCCCTTTCTTTTCCTTCTTCCACAAATCTGTTGGCAGCAATCACCGTGAATGTGCCATTTGACTATGTCGACCTAAGATTGGAGGGGAGGTTGCCGGAGCTAATTAAATTTCCTTTCCCATAGTGAACTGTATCCCAGAACTATAGTTCACATTAAGCAGTTAAACAGGTTTGGGCATTTGGAAAAAAAAAAAAAAAATGCTGGGGCCCCAAGAAAGCGCTCTTGGCCTCATTTCCATTTGGCTCACATTGTCCTGTTCTTGGCTTAAATTTGGATCCCAGGACACATTTTCTCAGTTTCCTTTTCTCATGTTCCTGGATCTTTGTTGTAGAATTGTAGGAAACACAGAGTCAGGGGAGTCAGCCAAAAAGGATTTCTCCCCTTCCCGGGAAGGTCTTGGGTCCTGCCTCAGACATCAGAGTGTGGGCGGCCTCCTCTGCATTACTGTTTTCCTCACGATGGGCCCAGCCTGGGGGGCTCTGCATTCACATTGGTCGAAGAGCCTTTTCCTTTCTCGGTTTTGAGGAGCTTCCCTCTTACTCCCCAGTAAGCACGCCGCCCATCAGTGAGCCAGCCTGGTCCCACTCTGACCTCCGGGCTCCAGGGCTTCTGAGGACAGATCGAGAGCTTGTGAATTAGGGTGAGTCCAGCCCAGCGGAAGCTCGAACAAAAGGGAGCACAGAAGGCCACTGTTGGGTCCTGCAAAGGGACAGAATGGGGCCTGGGGGTGGGGTGACAAGGGCACAGGAGGTTATGACTGGAAAGAAGGCCCTGCTGCCACCACTGCCATCCCGGGCAAGGACAGGGACAATGGGCCAACAGCTCAGACACAGCACAAGGGCTCGCTCTGCCTGCCCAGCGCTCTGGCATCTGCGTACTCTCCCTGCTGAAACCAGTTGGCACTGCTGTGAGTGGGGTCACAGGATGAACGTGGAATTTTCTGGAATAAGAGTCAGATGGTGAAGCATTCCCGAGACATTGTAATATCCAATGAGCCACTCCTGCCATTTGCCTTTTAGGTTTTACCACTGTGAATAATAACCATAAACATTTACGGAGCACCCTCCCTCTCCCGGCTCGTCACAGGGAATTATGTTTTTCTCACAGTAGCTCGGCACAGTTCGCTGTGACGTAGGCACTAAAATTATCCCTGTTGTTCAATGGGGAGAACCAGAGCTTGGGTGGGTCAGGACCTGACCAAGTTCACACAGCTCGGAGGAAGTGCTGGGTTTCTCTTAGGTGCCTTCTTCGTCACCACACGGCCACTGCCCGAGGCTTTGGATCACTGACCTCTCAGCCCCCACCCTGTGTCATCAGTACTATTTTTGCAATTTTTTGTCACAGTGGACTTTTCGTGCGAGGGGGTTGCTCACCGAAACACACACCCTCCGTGCCTCCCACCTGTGAGCTCCGTGGGCTCTTTCTGGTTCCACTGGCTTCGGCTTCCAGGCGGTCGTGCCTCCCCAGCCAGGACTCCTGTCACAGCCCTCACTGCATTCTGCTCGCTAGCCCTCAGGACAGCCAGAAAATCCCACACTTTTCCTAATAAAGTTAATATTCGAAAAGATCGCTAAGCTTCCAGATCAAATCTACTGATGAGAGCTTAACAGACAAACCATTTCACCTGACGTGTTCTAAGTGGAGATGACTTTCCACTTCAGTGTCTTCAGTGTTTCCTGAGCACCTGCTATGTGCTTACTGCCGTCCTCCTAGCCACGTCCTGCTTGAGGCACCGTCTGGGAGAGTCTGCGTGCTTAGGATGGACGGACTCTTGAAATCCTAGCGTTCCAAAGATTTCCTAGAATGCTTGCCTCGAACCCACTCTTCCTCTCCAAGGTGACCTCTCTAGATGGGAGACAAATTAAAAGTGCCTGCCTGGAACAGGTATCGGATGCTTCTCAGTGGGATTGCTAATGCTAGCAACCAGACCTTCTCGCTAGCTGCTGGTTGAGCAGCTGTGTGTGTGAGACCAGGAGAGAATGAGGGAGCAAATACAGCTGTCACTATTGTTTCTAAATGACAAGACTGGTTTTATCACCATGGATATAATTATCAGTGCTACCTATCACCTTTATATCTTGTTTATATAATAGTCCAAGAAGCTAAAAATTTTTTTTTTATTTTTTGGGTGAATCTTAGATTTCACAGACACCTGCTAAATTGGGTTAAATCCTAGCTTCTTCTTAGATCATAAGTGTCTTAGTTTTTTAGGGTCGTGTAAGAAATTACCACAAACTCAGTGGCTTCAAATAACACACTTTCTTTCTTTCTTTCTTTCTTTTTTTTTTTTTTAATCTCACAGCTTCCACGAGTTAACTAGGTTCTCTGCGGTGGGGGAGCGGTCACAAGACTGCAGTCAGTGTGTCAGCTGGAGCTGGGGTCTCCTCTGGGCTCAGGGTCCTTCCTCTCCCAGGCTCACTCACGGGGCAGAATTCTTCTCCTCAGAGCTGTGCATCTCCCGGCTGTTTGCTTCTTGGAAGCCAGGAAGGGAGAGAGACAAAACCTGCTGCTTCAACTGCTTTGTCTCTGACCTCCAGATTCTCTAGTAAAGGGCTCATCTGATTAGGTCAGACCCACCCAGGATAATCTCTCTTTCGATTAACTGAAAGACAACTGATTAGGGATCTTAATTATATCTGCAAAATCCCTTCACCTTTGCCACTAAGGTAATGAAACACAGGAATGATATCCTATTACCTTTGCGGTGTTCTTTTGGTTAAAAACAAATTAAGGGCCTTCTCACACCCAAGGGGAGGAGGTTACACACGGGTGGAGGACGTTGGAGGTCATCTTGGAATCTGCAGGCTGGACAGTGATTTTTCGATCAATTTATGGTTAGCGGAGCAATAGGCGCACAATGGAAAATAATGAATACATATGGAGAATTTAGTGATTGGGAATGAATGAATGTTTTTGAAGACACACAGTTTCTTCCAGAGCACACCCTGGAAAAGGTCGTTTTTTTCCCCTCAGTAGGTCTGAAATGGGCTGGGGTGGAGGGAAGCGCGGGCAGGTGACAATTCAGAAAGTACAGGAGCTAAAAGAAACGTGAGCTGGGAGAGCCAGGGCCCATTCTTGTCCTCTGGAAGCAGTGTGAGCTTCCCCTATCTGGGGAGCACGGGGAAACCGTACCTGCCTTCCCTTGCACGGCTGTTGAGCAGGAAAAGAGACCAACGAGCTGCGGGACAAAGGTCTGATTGTCCTGACCCAGGACCGTTGAGGTGCTGGCGGTTAAACAATATGCTGAAATCTCAAAAGGTGGGCGGGTGATCACATCACCAGGAGCTGGACTTGTTTTTTTCAGTGATAACCAGTGAGGCATTCTTGAGACGCAGCCAAGTCTCTCCCATAAACCGGGGAATGCATTTTCTGAGCCCACATTAGGGAGGAAGAGCCCCTTCCAAACTTCCCCCGGAGTTCTACCCCCAAGTCGAGTTCTAGGTCCAAAACCCTGCCGTGCAGCCTCTCCAGCCTGCCTCCACCGTCCCCCCACCCATCTGTGGGTGTCCACAACGCACACAAAGGAAGTGAGATAGTGGGGAGTCTGGGGCCATTCTTAGTCACGTGAGAATTGCTGCTCAGCTAGCCAGAGCGGTGCAGCTGCACAGAACGAGCACAGATCCAGTCCAGGCTGGGGGACCGTGCTCTGCACGCTGCCCGCCCACGGAGCAAGCTTCCCTCCTGCAAGGAAGCAGTCAGCTGATAATGTGTTAAGATCAGATTAATGTCGGAAATAAACATGTAATAAATAATAATAGTGTAATAATAGTGGTTGTCACTGTGAAGTTTCTGTCTGTTGGAAATATGAGATCCAGAGTGTGGCTTTCTTAGGCTAATTTTGCCTTTATTTAAAAGAAACTGACAGATGTACTTTATAACATGGAAGATAATTTAAAAAGGAAAGAATGAAAGAACACCAACTTGTTTTTCTTGTTTAGCCATTGCCTTGTTCTTTTTGGCTCAGAAAGGACAAGAAAGTTTTTGTTTTCTGAAAGAATTGATATTTAGAGTCTACCCTCCACTTCTCCCACCCTGGCCTCAGTTTCCCCACGCCACTATGCCTGGTTCTAAATTCTCCAGTAAGCTACGTAACTTCGCCCTCAATCCAGGGTGTGGTCATTTGCATGGAAAGAAAACAAGCATTTTTAGTGCTCTGGAAGCCAGCTCAGTTTATGATTCGCACACCTTGGAGCTTTCGGTTAGTGGAAACACCCCAATGGCGCTATCTCAATGTGTTGTTCCTGACTCATCAGAAGGAACGGTCCCGCGATGAAGGAAGCCGGATTGTGACTTCTCTGTATTCCCGCACCAGTTTAAGCATGCATTCTAGAACACGAAGCAATTGGAATACACCACCTTGATTTTGAGTCACACACCTAAGATATTTTCGTATCAGAGATGCTTAAAGCACAATTTAGACAGGACATAAAGACTGAGCCGGACGAGGGCGAAGTAAGAAACAGGAAGCGAAATGTCTTATAATAACTGCCTGGTCTGGACTATGGACTGGGTTGGAATTTTCAGATGAGGGGATCTTGTTTTTGAAAGCCATGTTGACAAACTGATACTGTATTTTTAGCATGCCTCGAATGGAAAGCATGCAAGATATGTGAACAATATATTTCCAAATATGACACATATTTATAAAACACAGTAAACGCATGACAGATTGAGTAGGATATGTGGAAAAATAACAGCTGTGCTACACCCTATTTCTTAGCAAATTCATACACAACAAATGACATTCATGTCCCATGTTTTGCAAAATCTATTTTTTAAGCGTTGTAGAAAAGGATGTAGGGAATGAAAACAAGTTTGCAAACAAACAAACAAAAAAGATGGATGTGAATTTAAGTGACATGTCATGTAATTAGCATGTAAAACATTAGTTCTGACGAGGTTACCCCATTTCCCCCAGCATGCGGCCTTTTGATGGAAATGATAGTAAATGAAGCATTAGAAGTGATTTGCATTTTAGGGTGAGCTAAAATGTCACATGTAAGGGAAAACATATAGAAAATTTCAGGCTCTAAGACAACCAGTATGTGTGCCAATGATGTGAAGATTCACGTAGATGGACTGGAATTGGTGGCAATCGTAGTTTGTGGCATCGAAGACGAGACTGGGTTCTAAACTGAGAAACATCTGACCAGAGACTCTTGGATTTGAATAAAAGGCCATAGAGATCCATGCTATGTTCTAAAGCAGGGACTGAGAAGCAGTGTTTTTAAGGAGAGAGTATTAGCACCTGTGAGTACGGTAGCAAAGCAATGTGTAAGGACAGTGATACGAGTCCCTTATATTTGTGACACAGACATCTACGATTTACAAATGAGTCTTCTCATTTTCAAGTCCATATTCCTATTTGAGCTATGGAACAGCCCTATGAGTGAAGCCTGTAAGAAAGGTGTCATCATTCACACTGTCCTCACAAAGAAACCAAGAGTTTGTGACTTGACTTGAGGGTCACACTTAGAGAGGAAATGCCGAAGCAAGCAATAGGGCCCTTTGTTCATTTAAGATGCTACATGGGAGGGGTGCCTGGGTGGCTCAGTGGGTTAAAGCCTCTGCCTTCGGCTCGGGTCATGATTCCAGGGTTCTGGGATCGAGCCCCGCATCGGGCTCTCTGCTCAGTGGGGAGCCTGCTTCCTCCTCTCTCTCAGCCAGCTCCTCTGCCTACTTGTGATCTCTGTCTGTCAAATAAATAAATAAAATCTTTAAAAAAAAAAAAGATGCTACCTGGGAGAGAGGGGGTTACAGGCTTTTTTTTTTTACTCTTCTTTTGACTTTTGCTTTTTTCCAAATGTTCTGCAATAAGAAAATATTATTTTATAACTATAAAATGATATTAAATATTATCGCTGAAAGTAAGGAACAAAATCCCTGTCCTTGTTCCTTTTAGACCACTCCCTTGACTCCACTCCCTGCTTAAAGCTGGACCCGAACTTGCTGGGCCATTCAGTGCGGGCCTCTGCCCCGAAGCAGAGAATGCAGAGCCCTCTTCGTAGGCTGAGCTGGTCTTAGTCCATGCAAAACAGACCAGACTATGAGTCTAGAAGACCGAATTTGCATCCTATTTTCTACAATGCTGGGAAGTTCCCTCATATCTTTGTGCCCTAGTTTCCTGTTCTGTATCCTTTTGGCTAGATATGGAGTGTTTCAAGATTCCGAAGCAAACATTGCCTTATCAAAGAAAGGTGATGCTAAGATTACATTCTTATGGGAGACTTTGCTAAAATGTTGAAATACAGTAGTTGAGTTCTGCTTGGCCTTGGCCTCATTGTGGAGACTTTGGGTAGGAGGAGTATGGGGATGGTAGGGCGGGTGGGCGTGGGAGTCGGTGGAGAGGGCGATGTATCAGTTGAGTTGAATGGGAAGTCATGGGTGGGCATCCTGAGTTCCTCTGGTCCTTCCCTCGTGGGCATGGTTCTAACCGGACCATCCTCACTTGTGGACACGCCACAGAAACTCATGCCAGGAGGCCATCTGATCTAGTGTCATAGATAAGAACAGACAAGACTGCTTCCTTGACCTTGGGTGAAGCAACTTAGCCTCTCCATTTCCCACTTTCTCTATCTGTAAGTAGATGATCTCACTGGGCGCTGAGGGATAATCGAGATCAAATTCCTGAAGGATTTTTAGCTCCTTAGAATGCTTCAGTTTTAACCTTTAGGGAGGAGGCGGGCTCTTGGAACCTTCTGAGAATCCAGTGAGAGCTGGGAGCCTTCCTCTCAGAACAACATATGCATAACCATCGACCTGCATATAAACTCATATGGTTCGTAGACTCCCTGAAGCTTAAATTTCTTTTAAGTTAGAAGCAAACAAACACTTGCCTTAAAAGAGAAGCGTTGCAAACATGTAAAAGATAAATCATGGGTCATTTTCATCATGTCACTGCCATCCCACGGACTTCGTTCATGAATCTCATGTGCTATGTTATAACCACTATCCTCATTTCATTATTATTAAAAATACTCTACCGCATCTTTTGGTGTTCATTCTCCCCCCTGACCCCTAGCACCTGGTTTTTTCATTATTATTATTTATACTCTAAGAGCCTTGGAACCAAGAATGCTTTGCTGCTGGCCCTGTGTGTAAGAGAACATAGGTCTCTTCCATCCAAGTATAATCGAGTAAATAAATAAGAATATGTTTAACTAAAGTGAATTGTTAAAATGGGCTCTTCTTTATCACTCTTGGACAGCTGAAATTACAATGAGAGAAAATGAAAAGTGGCCTCTCAACGTGTTATAGAGGACACTTGACACACGCATTCAATCCAAGACTGATGAAAATTTGCATACTTATTATACTTATTATTTATTCTAAAATAATCGAAAAGCAGTGGTCTTGAAGAAAGAATTTTAAAAAAAAGATAATATTTTTTGCATTGGTTCCAAAGGAGACAGCCCATTTATTCAATAATGAAAAAAAGTGTTATTTTCACATTGCCACCTAATGTCTCCTGTTTTCCTCTGTCATTATTTAGCTCAGCTGGAAATCAGGGATATTCCTTAGTTACACTGAAAAAAAAAATCACTGGTATTATGAAAGAGCACTTATCTTTTGTGGACAACTGGACTTCCTTCAGAAAAAGACACTTGTGTGCCGTTAAGGATTTCTACTGGACCCTCCTGCCTTTTCTTTTCCTATTTTGGCACCAGGGGTAGGTTTTTAGCACACCAGAATCCGCAGTCCTCTCTCTCTCTCTGAGATGTATGTGTGTGTATATATATATTTTTTTCTTTTTACTATCTCCTATAAAAGGAGCCCGCTATTGATTGCAGCTGACTGGGTGGTTTTAGTTGATATCTAAGCAACACTAACCCAGATAGGGATTAGCATTACATCAGCTGTCAGGCGAGGAAGCCTGGCAACATGCCAGCCTGTAAAAACGGAACGGGTTTGCGTCACTGTTCCCTTGGTAATGCTTCTTGGAGCCTTGTCAGCTGTCCCCTGAGGTTGTTTCCTTAATATGTCAACAGACATTCCTGAATCTTTAATGCTGGATGGCTCTTTTCCTCTTCCAAAAACACTTAGGTGACCAAGCAGCTGGTGTATCCTGTTGCTATGATCTTTTGAAATGTATTTCTTTCATGAAGTAGGTGTTTGTTCTATTCAAAACATGCGAGGGGATTTAGGAAGGTTTAGATTTCTGCTTCTCCGTGTTAGAGGACCTATTTTTGAAGAAATAGGGAACCCAGCTTAGTGCGGAGAGCTGCTTCTCTGCTTTTATCTTCCGTAGGAAAACCCCTTATTCCCTCACCAGCTTATCCGAACCCTCCAATTATCCTGTTACAGTGTGACATTGCATAGAACAAAACAGCTGGCTGAAAGACCCGGCTGGAATTTGTCCCCATTTATGATATGCTCTCTGACCTTGCTCTAAGAACATCCGTGAGACAGAAAAAGGTGTGGGCAGCGTCCTTGAGCGTCGTCCCCTGCCTATCGAGAACCACAAATAAGAAAGATTTGTCAACCACGGCCCACGTGAAATCTATTTCCTCATTTTCCCAATGCCTTTTCTTCTTGCTGTCCTGGCAACTCGATCTCCACTTCCATCTTGGAAAATTTTACGCTGAAAAGGACCGTATCTGCGGGGTGGGGTGGGTGGGGGAGCCTCGCGCTCACATCCCTTCTTTCTCCCTCTCTCTCTGCAAGTAAACATAGCTCATTGGCACTGGGTTATTTCCCCCTGCTCAAGTAACCCTCCAGATCGTTACACAGTTGCTGTAACAGTTAATTACAGTCAATAGTTTGAGCAGCTTCAATTTGGAAAGAAGTCATTTGGTTTTTGGAGGGTTAGTGTGGCGGTGTTATTAAATCCACTTAATCATAAGGGACCGTGATGGAGTACATAATCGGGGGAAAAGCTGCTTCCCCCGCTGTCGGAGGGGTGCCTCTCACCACCAGCACCCCAGCGGGTGCACGCCTTGTCCTTCTGGAAACACGTTAAGGGCCCCGAGAGCTCTGTGGTCGTGGAATCTGCCTCTGGGCTACATCTTCTGAGAGGGCTGCTTCCTCATTCTGCAAGTTGATGTAGCAATCCAGTTTCTGTTCTGCAAATCCTATGCCCTCAGTGCCCAGCCTCCTGGGACCCCTCGATCATCCCCACTGAAGAGGGTCCCCGTGGTTCACCGGAGGAGAATAGAAACAGAGTTGCCCAGAGGGGCAGAGATTTAGGATCACTCGATTTTGGCATCGGAAGGGATTTTGAGAGATTTAGTGAAACTCAAAACTCGACGTTCATTTTAAGAGTGAGAAATCCAAATTGCTGGTGTGGCCCAGTTGGTGTCAGTTCTGCGAGGAGGACCTGTCTGCCCTGGCCTTCGTCCTTCCTAACATGGGCAGTGCTGGCTTGGGGCAGACAGGGGTACTCTTCTTCCCAGTTTGGTGCCCCGTCCAGAGGAGCTGGAGGCTTGAGGACCGTTGCGGCGGCCACGGGCTGTGTGGAAATGAACAAGAAGAATGAGGTTCAACTCCAGCGGGGTGTCACCGGAACAGTTTCTTTTTTTCTTCACTTAGCTGGGGACGCACAAGAGAGCTTTCCTATATGCACCCCCCCCCCAGCGCCAGCCAAGGCGCCCCATCCCTGGCTGCACAGGTCCCTTGACAGCACTGGGGAGGCAGCAGGAGTGAGCCGAGCGGTGGTTGCAAGGCCAGAGGCTCAGAACCTAGACGGTGCCGAGGACAGCGTTTAATGAGACTCTTATTCCCTTTCCTTTAGGATCCCAGAAGGAAAAAAAAAATTCACATAGACACATAGAGAAAGTGGAAGGAGGACTTTTAACCTTCACATAAGGCTTGAATATCCAGAAGAAGATTTCCTCGCCCTTCACTTCTCTTTCTCCAAAGTCCACACCCCCGCCCCCCCCATGGGCTGGGATGGTGCACTGGGCTTGGTGACTGTGATTCAGGGGAGGATTTTGGGGTCCAACCTCCTGAGTTTCAGTCCACGCTCGGCTGCTTGATAGCTGTGCAATCTTAGGCAAGATTTCATACTCCGTTTCCTCACCTGGGAAACGGAAAGAACACTATTTAGTTTAATGGTTATCAGCACAAAAGCGATTGGAACACCTCAGCCACTGCTCTTCCCGTAACTTTAGCAATTCTTGGAGAGAATTCTCAAGGCAATTTATAAACACACATCTTCTGCTTTGTTGGGTGGAAATGCACTGGTAATCAGTGTATCCGCCTGGTGAACAGGAGGGGCAACTATGGACAAGGAGATGGGTTGGTGGAACAATGCAAATTACCTAGACCTTGACCTTGACCACGCTGTGTATCAACACACCTCCCACCTAAAGGGCTAGAGCCAGTTTGCGCTTGCCGGGGAACCCCACATTCTAGCCTTCCTGGCTTATGGGCTCCTGGTTCCTTCATGTGGTCTAGCTACTGGACACGACTGCAGGGGAGAGAGAGAAAGTGCAAAAGGACTAAGGGTTAGCTTCGGCACGCACGACACGGGGAGGGTTTTACTCTCTGTAGACAACAGAGGGTTTCATACTATTATCCTTTATACAAATTTAAAAAAATAATTCTTAGGTGCGCCTGGGTGGCTCAGTCTGTTGAACGTCTGCCTTCAGCTCAGGTCATGATCCCAGGATCCCGGGATCGAGCCCCCATCGGGCTCCCTGCTCAGGGGGGAGTCTGCTTTTCCTTCTCCATCTGCCTCTCCCCGCTCTGCTCATGCTCTCTCCCTCTCCCTGTCTCTCAAGTGAGTAAATAAAATCTTTAAAAAAACCCCGCATTCTTAGACCATAGGACTTGTCTCAGATTGAAGAGCACATAACTGTGGCCGTGAGGCCTCGACGCGCCTTCCTTGGAATGTCGCTCCCTACCCCACGCATTCACATGCCTGAACACATGGGCAGACACTCACACATGTGCACACGTGCACACCCGTGTGCGCACACATGTGCAGGCGCACACACGCACACACCCAGATGGGCATGATATAGGCCAGGAAGACGTTCCCCAGGAGCCTCCAGTGTGTGGAGAGGTAGCTACAGAGATGGGGCTCTGGGCTCACATAAACCCAGGAACCAGGAACCTGTGACGAGCTTCATGTCCTCCAAGGGACGGCGGCAGACATACTGGGCATAGGAAAAACTGGAATGTCCCCCTTTGTGTTTCCTGAGGTGCCTCTGGCCATCGTGACCAGCGCGAGTGGGCCGCCTTGCGAATCAGTCTTTCTCTCTCAAGCTCTGGAATGAGTCACTTGGCAAATAGCTTCAAGGGGAAATTATAAACCTTCTGTGTCACCTATGGAAACCATGGTGGGGTTTTTGTTTGTTTTTGGTTTCTCTTGCCCTTGTCCTCACTTCTGCTGTGGGAGAGGACCCGGGGAACCACACGCTACACACGTGTTGCACACGTGCACCCCAACTCCAGATGTGTGCCAGGAGCTCCGGCTGGAGGGCCCTGGGATTTCCTCTTTCCAGTCCCCATCCCATTCCTCTGCCGTCGGCGGTGGCTTTGCTTCTCTTGCCCCTGCCGTGGGAAAAGTAGACTCCAGGAGTGAGCGGGGCTCATGCCCTGGGAGGCGCCTCTGCATTTCCCCTGGTGCCAAGGGAAAGGCTTTCTCTGGGAGCTCTTGGGACATGTTTTGGGGAGGGGTTTCTTGCTTCGTGTTCTCCACAGGTCTTAGGGGTGACTTTCACCCTCATTATCATGAAACCATAAATCTTTTTACGCCTCTGATACATATGCATTTTTCATAGTTCATTGAAAATGTCTTTCCTGCAAACAAGAGAGTAGCTCCTAATTTTTTAATAGCCATCTTCTGTCCCTGCGGCTGTCACACATACACACTCAGTCACTCAGGGGTAGTAGCTTCAGAGCACCTTCTGTGGTTCAGGCGCTGTTCAACGAGCCGAGGCTATCGCAGTGAACAACACCAACACCAACCTGTCCCGAGGAAGTTGTACTAAATGACTCAAAACACTTCATAGATAGCCCACAAACCAAACTTAGAATTAAAGTCAATGCACTGAAGCTTCACTTCAGCTGGAGAGCCTGGGTGGCTCAGTAGGTCGTGTCCAGCTCTTGATTCCGGCTCAGGTTGTGATATCGGGGTCGTGAGATTGAGCTCCGTGGCGGTGTCTGTGCTCAGCGTGCGGCCTGCTTGATTCTCTCTCCCTCTTCCCTCTGTCCCTCCCACTTGGGCTGTCTCTTTCTCTCTCTCAAATAAAATGCATCTTTTTAAAAAATGTTCTAAGTGGTTCATTTTTCTTTGGAGACATAGAAAACAACTAAGACCCTTCACTGTGGAGAACAAACTGATGGTCACCAGAGGGGAGGTAGGGGGCAGAGGGGCAAAACAGATGATGGGGATGGAGGAGGGCACCTGTTGTGATGCTCGCCGGGCACCATGTTGAATCACAATACCGTGGATCTACAGCTAACAGAACATTGAACCTTAACTACAATGAGCTTTAAAACAAAATGAAACAAACAAACAAACAAAAGGCGCATATCTTAACAAAAGGAAGCTGTTAGTTGAAAGATGGTTTTTTTTTTCTTTAAAGGAAACAACTGTTCAAATAAACTGCTTATTTTTGTAAATCTGGCCCTTGCTGGTTTTAATGGGTGGCTCACTCATTCATTGATTTATTGAATGCCACGGTGGGCCAGGCACTGTGCTCTGTGATAGAAACAGAGTTTAATGAGACACAGTCCCTGCCTTCAGGGAGCTCGAAATCCTGTAAGAAGAACAGAGGGAGAGATGGGTGGTAGCTGTGCCACGGGCTGTCCTCGAGGGATGGGCTCCACCCAACATAGGGCAAGTCTTCAGAGAAAAGAAACTCAAACTGTCTCTTTTACATGAGCTTAAAAATAAGTGCCTTATAAGCGCCAGTGCCTCGTCTCCATCCTCTCCTGTCTAACATGCATCCACGGAGGCTGTAAAGGATTTGGCCACGTTATCCAGCTACCAGTAAACAGCCACACCAGCCCTTGGGTGGGGGAAGCTGCTTAGTATTCTATTTTGTGCATTGCAGAGATTAAATTCCAAATTCACTGGCACTGAAGATGAAACAGCTAATTACATACAGTAATTGCATTTAAAACCCATGCCTTTGAGTGACTGATGAAATCTTCTTTTTAAATGCTCCTGAAACTCAATGTACCCAGCCGCGAACTGTGGTTAAGGGGCAGTGTATTTTTAGTCTTGTCGTGTGGGCACAGCTCCGTCCTCTTTCACCCATGGCCCTTCCTTGAATTCAGTCTCTGAATTGAGAAGAAGACTTTTGTAAAAAAGGAAGAAGTAGAATTGTCCCTATTTGCAGGTGTCATGATATTACATTTAGAAAACCCTAGAGACTCTGCCTCTCCCTATTCCCCACCCCCCAAAAAACCAGTAGAACTTATAAACAGATTCAGTAAAGTTGCAGGATACAAAATTAATATATAAAAATCAGTTGCATTTCTACACACTAGGCACAATCTGTCAGAAAGAGAAGTTAAGAAAATCCCATTTTCAGTAACATCAATAAAGATAAAATACTTGGGGATAAATTTAACCAGCGACATGAAAGAGCTGGGCACTGAAAACTATCAAACATTGATAAAAGAAATTGGAGAAGAAGAAGACACAAAAGAAGAAGACACAAAAAAATGGAAAGATATCCTGTGTTTGTGGATTGGAACCATTAGTATTGTTAAAATGCCCATACCACCCACAGCAATCTACAGATTTAGGGTTCTTCTTATCAAAATTCTGATGACATTTTTCACTGAAATGGGAAAAGCAATCCTAAAATTGGCATGGAACCACAAAAGACCTTGAATAGCCAAAGCAATCCTGAGAGAGAAGAATGAAGCTGTAGGCACTGCATTTCCTGATTTCAAACAAAACTACAGTAATCAAAACAGTACGGTGTTAGCTTAAAAACAGAGAGTCAATGGAACAGAATAGACAGCTCAGAAAGAAACCCACACTTATATGATCAATTATTATTCAACGAAGAGACCAAGGATGTACAAGGGGAAAAAACAGTAGGGGAAATACTAAATATCCACGTGCAAAAGAATGAACACAGACCTTTATCTCCACCAAACACAAAAATCAACTCAAAATGTATTAAAGACATGAATATAAGACTCGAAAATGTAAAATTCTTTGAAGAAAAATCTCCTTAATACTGGTCTTGGCAATGATTTTTTTTTCTTTATTTGACACTGAAAGCAAAGGCAACAAAAGCAAAAATAAACAAGTGGGATCCATAAAGATTAAAAGCTTCTGCATGATGAAGGAACCATCAACAAAATGAAAAGGGAGAAAATATTTGCTAAACTTTATGCCTGGTAGGGGGTTAATATCCAAAATATACAAAGAACCCATACAACATAATAACGAAATATAATAATAATAACAACCCAATTTAAAAAATGGGCAAAGGACTTGAACAGACATTTTTCCAAAGAGGACATAGAAATGAAAAGGTGCTCAACATCACTCATCCTCAGGAAAACGCAAACCAAAACCACAATGAGAGATCACCTGACACCTGTCAGAATGGCTAAAACACAAGAAACAACAAGTGTTGGCAAGGATGTCCAGAAAAAGGAACTCTTCTTGCCCACTGTTGGTGAGAATGCAAATTAGCGTAGCCACGTGGAAAACAGTAGGGCGGTTCCTCAAAAAACTAAAAATAGAATTACCATATGATCCAGTAATTCTACTACTGGGTAATTACCCAAGAATACAAAAACACTAATTCGAAAACGTACACACACCCTATGTTTATTGCAGCATTATTTACAAAAGCCAAAGTATGGAAGCAGCCAGTGTCCGTCAAGTGAGGAATGGATAAAGAAGATGTGGTGGGTATATATCTATATAACTATATATATAGATATATATAATGGAATATTACTCAGCCATGAAAAGGATGAAATCTTGCCATTTGCAACAGCAAGGATAGACCTGGAGGATATAATGCTAAGTGAAGTAAGTTAGTCAGAGACAGAAAAATACCATACAATTTCACTCATATGTGGAATTTAAGAAAGAAAACAAAGAAAACAAGAGACAAAAAAAAAATTAGACTCCTAAATATAGAGAACAAAGTGGAAGTTATTGGGGGTGGGGCTGGTGAAATAGGTGATTAAGAATACGTGTATCACATTGAGCACCAAAAAGGGTATAGAATTGTCCAGCCATGATGCCAGACACCCAAAACTAATATAACACTGTACATTAATTATACTGGGATTAAAAAACTAAAATTAAAAAAAAAAAAAGAGGAGAGCTCCTGAAATTTAGGAGACCTGAAAAAAAAAAAAGAAAAGAAAGACAAGAGATAACAAATGTTGGCAAAGCTGTGGAGAAAAGGGACCCCTGTGAACTGTTGGTTGGAACGCAGACTGGTGCAGCCACTGTGGAAAACAGTATGGAACTTCCTCAAAAATTTAAAAATAGAACTACCTTATGATCCAGCAACACCACTTCTCAATATATAGCCAAAGGAAACAAAGTCATTGTCTCAAAAGAATATCTGTCCCCCCATGTGCATGGCAACATTGTTCACAATAGCCAAGGTATGGAAACAACCTACGTGTCCTTTGACAGATGAATGTGAATAAAGAAAACGTGATGTCTATATAAAGACATAGATAGAGATATCACAATGGAATACTATTCAGCCTTAAAAGAATCCTGCCATTTGCGGCACGTGCGCTCCCCCATGGAGGGTATTAGGCTGCATGAAACAAGCCAGACAGAGAGACACAAAAATGCATGGGATCACTTATATTTGGAATCTTAAACACACACACACACACGACAAACTAGATCTCAGACACAGAGAGTAGAATGTCAATTTCCAAGGGCTAGGGTGGACGGGGGTCATAGGGAGGAGTTGGTAAAAAGGTACAGCCTTTCAGTAAGGAGATGAACAACATATGAGGACCTTATGTATAAAAGTGACTGTAGCTGATAATACTGTATTGTATAATTGCAATTTGCTAAAAGAATAGATGTATTCTTGCTAAAAACCAAGTTACTATCTGTGGTGCTGGCTGTGTTCGTTAACTCAATTGTTGGATTCCTTTTACAATGTTCATGTTCATGCCATCATCACGCTTACAGCACAGTATTTTTTTTTCAATTTTTAGCAGTTTCCTCTATAATATTTGAAAGCTTGTAATTTTAATACTTTCAATTTGTAGCACTTTAAATATATATTTAAGACTAGGTGGTGTTCTCACTCCTAATTTTAGTCATTAGTTATGAAAATGTATTCAGGCATTTATTAGAATTTATTCATGGAATCCATTATTCATTATAAACATCTGGGGAAGGGAAGGTATACAGACCTTGTGTGGTGTGTGAGCTCCCGCCAGGGCTGCGGCTGGGGATCTCAGCTCAGGACACGGCTGTGTGCTTGGAGGACATTTGGTTTCGTTTTCTCTCCCCTCCATGCCTAGCTGAGGCTTCTGGACCTGTTTCAGTTGGACGGAAAAGGAAGGAAGTTATGTCAGATGAATCATTTCACTGTGTGTTGCTTTATAGAATCACTTCCCTGGATAATTAATAAAAGATTGACAGGAAGAATGTCCCTGGAATAATTAGCAGGCAGCTTCAGAATAGGAACATCTATTTTTCTCATTGCTCAGTCACACCAGGCACCTTGTTTTGGCCACTGGAGGATTTCCGACAAAGATGGAGGCAAGCCTTCCAGCAGGCTGCATGGCTAACCCTCGTTCAGACACAGAGACCCCGTCCTCCCAACCATGGAGACACCACAGAAAGCTGCCACGACCAGGAAAGAGCCCCTGCTCAAGCCCCAAGCCCACCTTTCCAGAATGTTCTGTTCTGCACGCTGTTTTTGGCATTTCCTAGCTCTGACTCACGTCTTTATCATGAGGTGAAGTTTCCAGTTTGTAGGCAAATAAATCAAGTGCAAATTCAAGTGACATAAAGGTTGTTGTTGTTGTTGTTGTTGGGTTTTGTTTGTTTGTTTGTTGGGTTTGTTTTTTTTTTTCTGTTTTTTACAGAAGATGGTGCAAAAAGTTTTCGGGGACTGGGAATCCTAAATCCCGTCTGACCAGAAACCACGTATTGCTCCCACGACAGCGAATTGCCTTAAACCTTGTTGACTAACGTGGGGACCATCAACTGATTTGCCTTTGGGGTCCAGATGCTGAACTGACTGCAGCCCCCCCTTTTTCCTTACTGTGGTTTTCATATTTTTGCTTTTAAACAAATTGTGTTCCTTTTTTGGGATTATCCTTCCCCGCCTCTTTGACTTGAGCGGGATAACATCTTCTGATTCCACAGTCACGCCGATACGCATCGCAGCTTTATTAATATCTTGACAGTCTTCCTCATATTTAGAAGTTAACTCTGGCTCTAATGTGGCCTTTGACCTCTCGCAAGTCACTTGAAGGCGTTGAACTTCGGGTCCCCCAACTGTAAGGAGGCGGTGGGACTAGAATGTTTCTAGTTCCTTCCAATGACCAAAAAAAAAAAAAAAAAAACCCGTGGTCCTGAAGTGTGCCTGGGTTGGCTTGGGGCAGAACTTCACAGCTTGATTATGGGGTATGTGAAGATGCCTCAGGACTCCTCTGGGGCTCCTCTGGGGGGTCTGCCTTACCCCCCCAGAGCCTCCTTCCCCTACCTCTCCCCATCTCTCCTCCAGCTATCTCCCTAGCTCACCTCCCAGGCTTTCAGTGCTCTGCTGCCCCAGGCCAAGAGCTCAGACCCACAGGCAGGCTTCAGGGAAGAGAGTCCACAGGGAGTCGAGCCCACCCGCCTGGTGAGGCAATGCGGAGGTGATTTGGGGCACACAGATTTTCTCGTTTTCTTGCAGGGCATGCCAGGGAAGGGGCTGCGGGCTTTGCAACCCTCTGGACTGTTCTGGGTGATTTGGACCCATGCCTCTCCTGACAGGTTGCTTTCTTTTTTTTTTTTAAGATTTTATTTATTTATTTGACAGATGGAGATCACAAGCAGACAGAGAGAGAGGAGGAAGCAGGCTCCCCGCGGAGCAGAGAGCCCAATGTGGGGCTCGATCCCAGGACCCCAAGATCATGACCTGAGCCGAAGGAAGAGGCTTTAACCCACTGAACCACCCAGGCACCCCTGACAGGTTGCTTTTTTAACCTGGGACGATGGGGCACCCTGTTCATCCCCTCCCACAGGTCATTAACTTTTTCAAGTCTGCTGGAGAAGTCACTGTTTTGACAGTCATTGTAACTGTGACTTAACTGGCACGATTTCCATGGCTAATTTCACGTGCAGAGGATGGCGCTGTCACACCTCTGACAGGGTTTCTTCCTCCGCAAGTGAGAGCCACCCTCCTGCTCAGACCTCCAAGGAGGGGGGGACTGGGGTCCTGGACAGGTGCCGCCTGTTGACACTCTCAGGGGACAGCACAGACCTCCAGGACGGGAGTGGGGAGACGATTTCAGATGGAAGCCCAGTGTGCCCCAGCCAAACCCCATCAAGCCTCAGCAGCCCGTTGACAACAGGGTGCTAATAAGGGACCCAGCTCACCAGGGGGGTGTGGGTACACTTGAACTGATTTTATGTAGCAGGACACAAGTGCTCAGCATTATTACAGTAATAGGAAGAGAGCTACCATTAGCATTTTTAAGCCCTGGGGATACTTGAAAATCAGAAACTCGCAGAGGTGCTGATAACGGGCCCGCCTAAGAGCTAGAACACAATCACCAAGCTGCCGGCATTTAACTCATCACTGTGCACAGTAATTTGGATTACATCAGTCTGAAAGGCGGCTGGGAATGCGGAAGGGGTGGTAATTAAAAAAAAATCCTTTTCTATGTGTTCATTTAATCAACAAATATCGGCAGAGTGTCAGGATTTGTTCATGGCGGGGTGGGGGGGTGAAGGTACCCCGCTGCGCAGCCTGCTCGGGGACAGGAGGGAGGGAGGAATCCGAGGGGGGTGGTTATTCGGGAGCCTGGCAAGAGCCAGCAGCAGGATCCTGGGTCAGATGGACAGGGGTCGGAGGTTGTGGAGCCCTAGCACAGGGCCTGGCGCCCTGTGGACCCCCCAGAATGTTCGTGGAATGAATGAACTAAGCAAGTAAGAAGGAACAACGGTCAGAAAGTCCATAGAGGGCTGGGATAGGTTCCGTCGAGTAAGAGGCAGCAAAACCCAGGAAAATCATCGCGTTCCGGGGTGTGCGGCCTCGGAGGAACAGCACAATGGTGGTGGACGGCCCAGGTACAGACTTGGGTTGTTCCCAAGAATCCGGGGCACAAAGGACAGAGAGAAAGGAAGCAGGGCCAGGCCTTGGGAAAGGAGCAGACCCAAGTAGCTCCTCTCAGCAACAGTGCTGAGTCCTCTCTGGTTCAGGCAGGCCTCCTCCCGCTTCCCCCGCCAGCGATGTTCTGAGCTGTTCTTCCAATTCCATCCTTGCTGTGTGTTTTAATAAATATTTTTCCACTTCATCCTCACAGCTGTGATTTGGCCGTTGGCACTGGCCCAGTTTTTCAGATGATGAACCTCAGAGAGGTTCAGCTGCTTCCCCGAGGTCACACAGCAGGTGCACATGAGAGCTAGGAGCTGGAACCAGGTATGTCTGACTTCAAAGCCTGGGTTTGGGGTTTGTTCTCCTTCATCAGCGCATTTCATAGACTCTCAGAACCTACAGGCTGGGAGGGATCTAGAAGATCCTATAGAGGAGCCCTCTGAGTGGGGCGGGGATCCTTTTCCAGAATTCAGCACAAATTGCTTATGCTCTTGCTCCGGGAAACTGCAAACAAGGACAAAAGGGGGGGAGAGAAGGAAGACAAGGAAAAAGCAAGGGAGGGAGAGAGGCAGGGAGGGAGGAAACGAAAGTTCCCCCTTCCATGAACATAGTGAGAATCTCATTGACAGAAAAGCCTGGCACGAAGCTGTTTTGATTTCGGCAAACCTGAACAGTTTGCACGTTATATTTAGTGTCGTTCTTGCGTCCAGTTACATTTGGAGAGGGGCCCCGTCGTCCGCTTGGGGCCGGAAGTCTCGGGCGGCCCCGGCCAGGCTAAGCTTTGTCCTGGCCTCCAAGATGTGCTCTCTTCTTCCCAGGCCATGCTTTGCCTCCTCTTGACAAAGGTCCTAATTGGCTGCCCTCCTCGTGGAGCTTTTCTATCACATCCCCCCAGTTTGACCCCACGTCAGTGGCAGCCTGGGGGGCCCCATCCCGCCTGCCCCGGCTTCCTGAGTGAGACCAAACCCAGGGAAAAAAGTAGGAAGCGGGCCGCGGGCAGTCTCCCAGCCACTTTAGAGACCAGCATACAGCTTGCCTGGATCTGGCACCTCCGGGAGACGCCACTCCGAGACCCTGGGGTGGAATGAGGTTCAGAAAGGTGACTCGGTTACTTGACCTATTGTTTGTGGGGAGACCGCTCTGGGACCTAGAAGAGTAGCAACTCTGTCTAAACCTCGTGGTTTGCACATACAAGGGCTTTCGTTCTGTGTGCCAGGGAGCTGCTCTGGGGTCCCAGAAGAGGGGGACACGGCCTGCGGGAACTCCACGGCCTTCAGAAGAGCAGACAGGGCTGTGACCAGCCATGATTGCTGCCAGCCCCTCCTGATGCCTGAGAACATGCCCAAGGGCACTGGAATCTAAGGGCGCAAGAAGGAAGGCTTCCTGCCCTCGGGTGGCTTCGAGTCTAGGCCAGAGACAAATGAGAAGACACGGAGGGGCTAAGCTAGGTGACAATAATGGTAAGGACAGTAGGGATTTTAAAAGGGAGAGACAGGTGTGGATGCAGGTAGCAGGAGCAGCTTCCGGCACGAGGAGGGGCCTGAGGAAGGCCTGGGATGGATCTGGGTGGAGAGTGGGGGAGGCGGACACGGGAGGGCGAGGGCAGAGTTGAGGGTAGAAGAGCCAGAAGGATAGGAAGTCCTCTCCAGGATGGGACGGGTCACAACAGGGGACCGTGCTAGTCCTCACCAGGATGGGACAGGTCACAAGGGACCGTGCTAGTCCTCTCCAGGATGGGACGGGTCACAAGGAGCCATGCTAGTCCTCACTAGGATGGGACGGGTCACAACAGGGGACCGTGCTAGTCCTCACCAGGATGGGACAGTTCACAAGGGACCGTGCTAGTCCTTACCAGGATGGGACAGGTCACAACAGGGGACCGTGCTAGTCCTCACCAGGATGGGACAGGTCACAAGGGACCGTGCTAGTCCTCACCAGGATGGAACGGGTCACAACAAGGAACCGTGCCACCTACATTTATCACAGGTCTCAGAGTAACTCTGCGTCTCGTGTGTCCTGTGACTTCACCACATACCACAACATGTCAAGCTTTCTTGACAAGTTCAGGGAAATATGGCCCTGTTCTCTGAGCACAGCTGATTGGGGTGGGGGCAGGGGCACCAGACCCCAGGTTGGACTTTTGGATTTGGAAACCCAGAGTGGTTCCCATGAGATTTTCCCCGGTGGCTAAAGCTGCAAGAGGCAACGTCTGGAAGACTGGGAGAGGAGAGGCAGCAGGTCTGAGGGGGGGGGGGGTGTCTGGAAGAAGCAGGTGAACAGATTCAGGGGAAGCGGGCTTGTGGTTCCCCTTCCTAAGCCACTTAGGTCTCAGGAAAGAATGAGGCTCAGTGAGAAATTTGCCCTGAATCATCAGCCAGGATGTCATGAAACCTGGACTCAGACTCAGATCTGTCTGATTTCAAAGCCCAGGGTCCTCACCCGCGCCCCCCAGAGCGTCCTGTGTTAGTCATCTAGGACTTTTCTAATGAAGTTCTACAGACTCGGTGACTTCGACAATGGAAACTTACCGTCTTGTGGTTCTGGAAGCTACATGTCTGAAATCAAGAGGTCGCCAGGACTCTGCTCTCTCTGCAGCCAGCGGAGAATTCTTCCTCACCTCGTGGGGCTTCTAGTGATGGGCACAACCCTCACTACATGGCGGCCATACTTCTTGGTGGGTTTCTCTGTCCCTTCGAAGGACATCAGTCTTACAGGATTCAAGGCCCACCCTTGTCCCGCAGGAGCTCGTCTTCACTTGACTACATCGTCAAAGACCCTATTTGCACCTCAAGTCCCATTCAACACATCTTCAGGGACACAATTACACCCATAACCCTCCTCCAGAGGATGAGACTTCATCGCTGGTGAGGGAGCCGAGACCAAGAGATTCGGGGATGACCCGGGCCACCAGGCCATCGGGCTGCAGGGAGCTGGTGCTGGGAACTCTCTCTCCCCTCTTTCATGTCACGGGTAAAGCTGTCTTGTGGCCACAGGAGAAAAGACACAGAAGATAGTGTAAACTGGGGAGGAATAAGCCAAAAGCAGATGTTTAAATCCTCGATGATAAAGTGAGAAGGTGAGTGGGGGCCAGGGGTAAGGAGAAAAGAGGGGCTGGCAATGAGATCACAGCGACCCATCTGGCTGGGCGGCTCGTTTGTTCCGTACTAAGGGACTCACACGTGTGTGGTGCACAAGGACGCATCTGCCACACTGTCCACTTTCGAGGGGAGGCTCAGCGCTCAAATGCATGTGAGCCCTCAGACTCCTGCCTGCTGTCATTTCCTCCTGTCTTCCATTACGTGTCTTCAGGTAGATCTTCTCGAAGATCACTGTGCTTTACACCCATTCAAGAACCAAGATTTTTGGCCTGCTCCTTGGGTTTGGAGATTGGCAGTACATTATTAAAACCAACGTCTTTTGGGAAGAACCAGAATTAACCAAGCAAGAGAAGAAAAACGTGACGAATTATGCTAAACGTGATACGACAATTCAGTTCATTTCTCGAAAGCCCTAGTAAATAGTATCTTTGAAATAGACTTCAAATACTATTCTGCACTAAGATCTTGTTCTTTATATAGAGATATAATATTATATACACCAAAGGCCCTCAGTATGTGTGTATGTGCGAATATATGTGTGTGTATCTTTAAATGTGTGTGTGTATGTAGGTTCTTTTTTTTTTTTTTAAGCTTTTTAAAATTTAATTTACTTATTTGAGAGAGAGAGAGAAAGTGAGAGAGACCATGAGAGGAGAGAAGGTCAGAGGCAGAAGCAGACTCCCCACGGAGCTGGGAGCCCAATGAGGGACTCGATCCTGGGACTCCGGGACCATGACCTGAGCTGAAGGCAGTCAATTAGCCAACTGAGCCACCCAGGTGCCCAGTAGGTTCTAAGTATGTATTTGTGTGTGTGTCTGTGTCTGTGTGTATAGGCCCTAAGTATGTGTGTGTATTTATATACGTATAGAATGGTATATGTGTGTGAATTTATATATACACATGGGTGTGCATGTAAATACACACATACTATATACATACTTCTATATACACTTCAGATTCTAATTAACAGGCCTTGGTTAAATGTCCATCACCTTCAAGATCTCCAATGTCACTTGAGTCTCAAGACAACAACATGATAACCAGGAAATGCCCTGGGAACATAGACTATTACACCATCTGGGCTTAGGAGACCAATGATATCTGTAGGGAGCAGAATCGAGGGGACCCCCCCCAGAAAGAGGAGGTGTGTGTTGTAGCGTTCTGTATGAAGCACAATTGGGGGCTTCCCACAAAATGTCTTCCCAGTCCCCCAATTTTCTCCCCAGTTTCTGACACCAGTGTCGTCGTGCTTCCCGTTCTCCTCCCTCATAGCCCAGGGCTGCAGCCCAGACACTCTTACTTTTGGAGGTGCCCCCGCCCCCATTACACCAGGCGTGTTCAAATACCCCCCACCCTCTACAGTAATCGATGACCGCATCCGGCTGAGTCTAGCCTTGAGGCCGCGTTAGCACCTGACACTTTGAGACAGTTGGTGAAACAGTTATCAATTTAGCTTCTTTTCTTTCCAGATTCTGAGGACAATAAAGTCTCCTCTTGAGTAAACGAGCACGTCTGGAATTCCTTATTTGGCATTCACCCCTCTGACTCGCCTCTCCCAGCAACCTCTCAGTACCGAGGGGGCATCGCAGACCCAGCTGAGCTTTGATTCCTGGATCCCCCTTTCTTCTCTCTCCTGTGACCTTCGTAGCAGGTTTGTTTCAGGACCCAGCAGGACCACGTCCTCTTCTCTTTGAACTTCCCTCATCTTGCCCCAGCCTCCAAAAGAGCCCCCCTCTGAACTCTGAGGGTGCCTCTGGTTCGGCACTTTCTTTTCTGTTCCAACTAGATGGGTATGGAGGAGCCTCTGATCTGGACCACCGCCGCGCTTTTGTGCCTCGCTGAATCTCCTGCCATGACGTTTATTTATAGCTGCGGATACCCAAGCCCAAAGACGCGCAGGGAAAAGTCAGCACTTACCTTCTTTCACTGAATCAAGGTACGCTGGGATTTTAAAAACCTGTCTTTCAGCTTGCTGGCGCTCAAGCCCTCCAGCCCTCTCTCCGCTAACTGAAAAAGCTGAAAGCGTGTTTTAAAACCCCGAAAGAGGACAACCATGAAACGAAGCTGAGCTTTTCAGCACTTCCCATGAAGCAGGCGGCACCTTGAACATTCAAAACACTCAATTATTTCCTAAAGTGTTTTCTACACGCCGAGTCCTCGGACAGAATATTTATTTTGACTTCCATTAAAGGAAAGGAGAAAATAAGAAATCAGAAAACCACAGCCCCTTCCTTTCTAAGAGACGTACCTCCTTCCAGCACACCTAGGTACATTAGTGAGTCTTTCAGAATATAAAATAAATAAATATGTAGAGAAAAGAGGCAACTATTAACTCACCGAGGACTGACTACCCAGTCTGGATTTGACCGAGACTTTTGTTTTCCTCCCCCACCCTCGTGGACAGCCCAGCCCCCGTGGACAGCCAGCTTCAGCCATTACGCTTCGACATTGTAGTCTGGACTGAATTCCTGCAGGATCCTTGCGTGGTGTTTGTACCTGGTTGTTTTCATTGTTTCCTTGGTACCCTTGGTTAGACTGGATGGCTTCAGACTCATTATTCAGAGGCTCTTGATTGAAAACAAAACACAACAAAGCACTGTCTGCTTGGCCGTGCCCATTGAAAGACACGGTCTCATGTCCTTCCTCTGCCAGCCGGGGCCCAGAGAGGGGCTCATCTACCACACGCCCTGCACAGAGACCAGCAATCTTTGGGGGCTGGGCAAAGGGGCCAGCCGGTGGCCTGTCCTCCAGGGGGGCTTTAAGGCGTTCCTAGTTAGTGGGTCTAAAGTACCCCAGAAACCGAAATTGTTTCCCAAAATGCTAAACAATAAGACATTGCTTCACAGGGCCTGGGTCCCTTAGTTATTTTACAGGAAATCCAACTCCAGCAGCCTTACCCAGCCATTATCACTTAATTACCAATATAAATCTCACTAGCAACTTCCATAACTTCATTTGCAAATGAATGCACACACCTCCTAAATCATCCCCTCCTTTTCTCTCCTGAAGAAGAAGGCCATTCCCCAATGGGAACTCGGAGAAACCCCACGCCGGGGGCGCTTTGCGGAGGCTCCCGGGAGCCCCGCGTGCCACTGGGCCAGCGTGGACCTGGAGCACGGCGGGACGGGCACCCGGTGCCCACTTTCCGCTCACACCCATAAATCCCCACCGGCCTCGACAAGGGGCAGGAGCATGGCAGGAGCCTGGCTCCCTCTGCTTCAAAAGTTCACAAGCCACCGTGAACTTCTTAGCGATCTGAGGCCAAGTTTCCGGTATGTAATGAAAACTGAAACCTGGTTTTGGGTTTCCTCCCCAAATTCACACAGAGCTGGTCATGGCGAGAGGCGTGTGAGGCAGCGAGGACAAGCAGCCCTGGGGCTCGACGGAGACGCGCGGCCTCAAGTTCTATTTCGGGATCTGCCACCAACGTGTGTGGCCTGAGGCCCGTCCCCCACCCTCAATCCCCTTAGGTAACTTTCTCTCGAAGTGAGAGGGTGCCGTTCACTCGACTTCTCCTTCTGGGATCTGTGCGTGGCACAGGGCAGAGGACTCTGAGTAGGTGCTCCCCATCTGAGTCTTACTTACATCGCACCCACCTTCAGGAAGTTGTGACCGTCCCGCCCACACCGGTACTTGTCCGTTGCCCTCTGTCTGCGGCCCGAAGCTTTGGTCTCATTTCTTCTAGGCCGCAGCTTGGACTTCAGGCACAATTTATACTTGTTTGGCCTTCAGCGTCATGGGGACAACCAGAATCACGCCTCCTTCATTTCGAGGGCTCACCTAAATGACCCCCCAGATCATTCCCAACACGGGGGGTCTGCGAGTCTATGAAATGTCACGGCGGAAAGAGCATGAACCCAGGCTTTGAAGGCGGGCATACCTGGTCCCAGCTCTTGGCTCTCGAAGCTGCGAGCTGTGTGACTTCAGGCAAGTTGCTTAACCTCTCTGAGCCCAATGTCCTCATCTGAAAAACTGGGCCAATGCCAAGTACCAAACTGTTGCCACGAAGATCAATAAAGTGCTTACAAGACATAGAACAGAGTGTCTAGTGTATGGTGGATGCCAATGTCAACGTTAAATTCTGCTTTTCTTTATTCACATGCATCTCCGATGGGTCAAAAATGTAGGCCATTGTACATTTGAATATTGTTTCTTTCTTCTCATCCAGGGTCCCACTTCGGAAAGAAGGAAAGAAGGAAATAAACAATAACCCTCAGAGGCCTTGCTGAAAGCATTACCCATCCATTGAAATGTACTTTCCATTCAAAACTAGGTTATTAATTATTCATTCCTATTGGAACCGAAATAAGAATGGAGCTCACTGCTTACGTCCCGGAGCTTGACAGGAACAGGGCCTGGACCGCTTGATTTCAATCGTTTTCTGTGATCTGTGTAATATATCCCAGATCCGAGATTTGCAGTGTTGAGAATCAGGTAGACTTTAGACTGAATGACTGTCGGTAACGTTCAGTAGATGCCCTGGAATGACTGTTCACTTTCCTCTCATTTCCATTCCAGGCAGTGCATTTCTTGGGGATTATTTCGCTGCATGGGTGGCCCACGTCCCTTGGCCTTCAGCCTTATGGCTCATTCCACCGCTCTGGGCAAGCAATAACCACCCAAAAATGCAAGCTTTTCTTTCATGCCCCAGTGGCATGAGTAACATCATTAACTCTTCCAGGCTGAGGTTTGGGATTACGTAAAGACCTTACACCCTGCTGTGTTAGCAGCCGGAATACCAGAGTAACAAAGTGTTCGCAGTCTGTTTCTCATGCCAGAAATGTGGTGGCCCTAATAAACAGTCCCTGAGATATTTTTTCCCAGCGATCACATTTCATCAGGATTGTGGATTTTAAAATGGAAGCTAAATCCTCCCGACTTGTAGTTCCAGCACGAAGAAACAGGCAGGAAGAGAGCGGGCTCTGAAACTCATCGGACTGGGGAAATGCTGCTGACATGTCCCCAGGAGCGAAAGGACAGGAAGAGCACAGCTGTGCGGTATGGTGTTTCACAGGCTCCTCTGTAGATGAGCTTTTGAAAGGGTAAAAACCTTGCAGGACACTCGTGAAAGGAGACACAGTAACACATTTCCTATGGGCCTCCGGCCAGGGCTGGAACAAACGGGAGACGGCGCACCTGCACTGTGGATCCCGCGCGCCATCTGGTGGCTCCGTGCTGACATTGCAAGACCGTCAGGGCTTGTGCCCCACTGAGGCTTCACTCACACAAGGAGACCTTAAGCAGGTTTCCAGGTTCTGTTGGGAGGTGATCACCTGGGCCCCAAAGGAAGACACCAAGGGCCCGGTGTTCTGAATTCCATTCTTTATTCCACAACAGGACACTGAGGCCCCGGGTTCTCCTGGAAAACAGAGATAACTATTCTTCTTGTAGGATCAGCCTTCCTGGGACATAGCCGGGTGAGCCATCCCCTCTGAGCCATCCGGCCCTTCATGTTCTCCTTCCTATGTCATGATCACCCCAGTCTGGGCACAGGAGTCCCCCTCTTGCCCCTGCCTGGAACACACGTATGTCCTCATCCCTGGCCTTATGGATCTCGCACTTCCCAAGACTCGGTCCACAAGTGTCTTTACATTCTCAGAAGACCTGCCTCAGTTTTTGCTCACCCTAGTGTTTCCAAAGCATAGTCCAAGAACACTGGACTTATATCAAGAACTGCAGCTTTGGAGTGCCTGGCTGGTTCAGTTGGAAGACCATGTGACTCTTGATCGCGGGGTTGTGAGTTCAAGCCCCATGCTGGTTGTAAAGATTACTTAAAAAATAAATAAATAAATAAACTTTAAAAAAAAAAAGGAATCATACCCTTAAAAAATTAAAAAAGGCATCCACGTTGGGAAACCAAGTGGTTTTCCAACTTTTATACCAAGTTTAAAAAGATGTTATTGTGGACATCTCAAGAGCTTCAACATTCTGAGATCCTGGCAGATTTTTAAGAAGGAACTACTGTTTGCTATAGTTGCTAAACTTATTTGATATCAAAACCATTTCCCTGCCTCCACCCTTGAAGTGCTTCTTGACATGCTGCATTTGACACAATAACTTCAGGGAGGAAATGGTCTAACCTATTCACTTGATTAGATACCCATCCTTTCACAACTAAAAGACATCTGTGTGAGTCTCCTCCAGCTGTCATAACAAAAGTACCACACACGGGGGTGGGGTGGGGGCTCACACCACAGAAATTTATTTTCTCACCGTCCCAAAGGCTGGAAGTCTGAGATCAAGGTGTAGGCAGGGTTGGTTTCTCCTAAAGGCCTCTCTCCTTGGCTTGTGGACGGCCATCTTCTCTGTGTGTCTTCACGTGGTCTTCCTTGGGTGTGTGTTCGCGTCCTATTCTCCACTTCTTAGAAGGACACGAGTCCTATTGAATTAGGGTCCAGCTTCATGACCTCATTTTAACTTAATTACTTCTTTAAAGATCCTATCTCCAAATACAGTCACATTCTGAGGTACTGAGGTTAGGCCTTAGTATATGAATTTTGAAGGGGGACACAGTTCAACTCATGATAGCATCTTAGTTTTATATCTATTGGAGAAAATTTGTATATCGATGGAAAATTATGCATTCTTTAGAGCAGAGCCAGCAAACTAAAGCTAGGGGGCCAGATGGGGACTGCCACCCGTCTTTATAAATAAAGTTTTATTGGCACAAGGCTATGCTCATTCCTTCACAAATTGTCTATGGTTACTTTCATGTTCAAATACCATATGGCTTGCAAAAACCAAAAATATTGACTATCTGGCCCTTTACAGAAAACACTTACCAATGCCTGGTCTAGAACACATCCCTTGGGGCTATCTAATTCTGATTCTGTAGGGGCTCTGCCTTGTTCTTGAGCTATTTAACAACTCAGTAAGTTGTAGATAATAGGTAGCAATGCAAAATAATCTTTGCGTTTGGACACAAACAAGCCAGTTCTGCCTCCCCTAGCTCCTTCCCTTCAACATGATGCAGACTGAAACATTTGGGGGGGGTTATGGCACCTACAATTTACTTTCAAATGTTTCCACATATATGTATAGATAGATACACGTGTGTGAGTACATGCTTACACATATATAAGGTGTATGGAGGGGAAGAGGAAGAAGTTATAATAAAATATTAACAGCTAAGGGAAAGCCACATCATACGCTAGAATGGTATACCACTCATTTAACTCTTCTGTAGATTTGACCATTTTCAAAACAAAAAATTGGAGGGATAAGATTATGTCACATTCTCAGCTTAGCATGGAGTCAAACTCACGTCCTATACCTGTGGGTGTTTCTCCAGTACTTCTGAGAGCAGCCGGATCTGGACCTTTCTTACCTCTCTGACTCTTTGGTGTCCGAGCCACAAAGAATAAGCAAAGGAAACATCGATATTTCAGTTGTCACAGGGCTCGGTTTCTTTAGAGTCCTAATGGTACCAAAGTGGACAAGATACTAAGGTAGAATTTTTTACCTAGATTTCTCACATTCCCAAAGAATTCCTTTAAAATAAATAAATATTAGGGCGCCTGGGTGGATCAGTCGGTTAAGCGTCTGCCTTCAGCTCGGGTCATGATCTTGGGGTCCTGGGATTGAGTCCCATATTGAGGGGGGTGGTCTCTGCTCAACAGGGAGTCTGCTTTTGTCCCTCTGCCTCTGTGCTCTCTTTCTTTCTCTCTAAACAAACAAACAAACAAATAAATAAATATTTTCAGATGAGCCCAGGATCTGAGAACCGCTTAGAGGACATTCATGTTCAAGCTTTGGGTACAACTTTTGGGGGGTGGGAGTTGAGGTTTTTGTCTTTCAATTACTGCACAGAAATTGTATGAACCACCCCCTCTCAGGAATGACATTATGGCCTTAACACAGTTAGGGACCCCATTTATTGTCATGTGTCCGCTGCTTGAGTTAGGACTGTGAAATTTGGAGCGTCTCGCATACTTAGAGCTCTGAACGACCAGGTTACGATGAGGAAAGAAAGTAAGCGGCATTCTCAAACATTGTGTCATTTAGTGTGAAGGTTTGGGATTGAAATTTTCTGCCTGAGGGAAGCAGAAAAAATGAGTTTTTGCAGAATGCTGCCTGTTTCTAAATCTAAAAGGCACACTGAAAATAGCTCACGGGATGGAGCTGCCCGGTGGGAGTTCCTGCTCCGGGAATCTGTCCTTCAAAACTGCTGCTCCCAACAGCCCCAAGAGGGTGTGTGAGCCACGATGGGGTTCTCCTGGCTGCCTTTCATCCGCTCACAAGGAAGCAGAGGCTGAAGTGGATGGAGATGCTCTGTAATCGAAGGAGCCCTGGGGAGGAGACTTTCCACCTCTGGCAAATGCTGATGGTCCTTGAGGGAGAGGCGCAGTGTGGGCTCAGAGACCCGACCACCGTGAAATCCACAAGAGCGAGTGGGCTTTGGCCGTGACCGACACTCATGGTGAAGAAAACTGCCTTTTCTTTTCCATCCCCACTGAAAACGTGCTGTTTAAGACACGCATTTCTCTTACCTGGGTTATCACCATATCTGGGTCCTATGGATTTAGTTTTGCCCACGGCAGTGCTTCTTACTTAATGGACTCCGCAGTCCTTCTTCTGTAGCCCGTTGAGATCAGATTGTTCTGTTTTTAAAATTTCCTGTCTGCATCGGGATGGCCAAGGCCACGGGATATTCATTTGTCTAAATCTCCATGTGTTTAGTGTAGTGTCATTCCTGGAAAGGGGATTCAAGAAATAGACTTTGAGGGTATATCCTCAAAAGAATATTTGAGGGCATGTAGTCCCTTAAAAACAGGGACTCAAAGAGCTGTCCCCATAGCCATGTTCACAACAGCGTTGTTCACAAGGCTAAGGGGAGGGAGCCTCGGAGCGTTTGTTGACAGACGAATGGACACATAAATGTGCTCTATCCATACAATGGAATACGAGTCAGCCTTAAAGAGGAAGGAAATCCTGACCAGGCTACAACCTGGAAGGACCTTGAGACTATTCCCCAGAGGGAAATAAGCCAGTCACGAGGACATACGCTCTATGATTTCACTCCTAGGAGGTTCCAACTTCAAATTCAGAGAGACAGAAGGTGAAATGGTGGCCACCGGGGGCTGGGGGCTGGGAGCTGGGGGCTGAAAGGTGAGTTATTGTTCGATCGCGAGAGTTTTGGTTTTGCAAGATGGAAAGGGTCCTGGCGGTGATTTTTTGCACAACAGCGGGAATGCGCTTCGTGCCAGTGAAATGGACGCTGAGCAACGGTGAAGATGGTCCATTTTATGTTCCTGGGTTTTGCCCCAATTAAAACAGGAAAAGAAATACTTTGACTGTTAAATGTCACATTAGCGAGCTCGTGATTTCTGCGGCACCTGTGCGGTCCAGCTGTCTCCACAGCATCACACTCACGCAACATGCAAATCATTCGACATTCCCTTCTCCCCCCGAAAAGCCCTACCATAGCTTCCCACCTAGAATCAAGTCTGAAATTCTGAGCACAACCTTTTGGGCCGCCTGGCCTGACCTGGCCTTCCTGGCCTGCCTCATTTCACACAGGCATCCCTCATTCTTCTGTCTTTCCTCCTGCTCTCTCTGGTCTCATGGTTTCCCTGTAGTTTCCCCTGGGGGAAGCTTGCATCAGCTCCTATCTGGCTAATTCCCCTCATTCTTTCAGTATGCGCTGACATACCCTTTATCAGCGAAGCCAGTCCTATCCCCAGGCCAGCTGGGGCCTCTGTGTCTGGGCTTTTGGTGTACTTTTGGCTTGGTCTTGCAGAGTACTTATCCTAACCATTGTTAATTGCTCATAAAATCATTCAGACTGTAAGCACCACGAGGACAGAGACACGGAGTGGCTGCCCGTCGCAGGCACCCAGACATTTGCAGGATGAACGAGCTTGATGTCTCATTGTCCTTTGTGATGTGGAGACTTTCTGCCAGCCCCGTCATCAGAGGTCTGACACATGCTAAGACCCCAGGCAAAGTAAATTCATGTCACGTGCAGCCCTCAGTCATCCCCTAATGCAAAAAAGGTCAAAGTCACAAGTGATAATGAGCTCTGCCATCATTCCTAACCAAGGGGGATCGATATTTACAGACAACTATCATCAGGTGCTCAGGGCTCGGCCCTGCTTACTCAAACGGACATGAATACTGTTCACAATGCCGGCTCTAGATATAAAAAGAAATTGCCCACAGACTAGATGGAGTGTAGGTTTGCCAATACCTAGATATTCGCACTGACGGCAAACAAGCTCAAGCACGGTGTCTTCCCCCTCCCCCCCGCCCCCCCGCAACCCCGGCACCTGCTCTTCCCAAAAGGAACTGGGTGTTTGTGATGGGGTGGAACGTTCTGGAACAACTTACTATTGTTTTGCTCCCACTATTTCTTTGTCCTTTTTACCACTCTGGCTCACACCTCTCCTCTCCTTTCCGCCCCACTCCACCTGCTCCCAAAGTTTTCTTCTTCTTGGATCAGGCGTCCTGAAGTTAGAACATTCAGTCTTTTTCTGTTCTCACCATCTGCTGCTGGATAAGGGGTGGGATGCTGTGTGCGTGCGTGTGCGTGTGTGTGTGTGAAGGGTAGGGTGGTCTTCATTTTTTTAAGATATTTTATTTACTTATTTGACAGAGAGAGACACAGCAGGAGAGGGAGCACAAGCAGGGGCAGTGGGAGAGGCAGAAGCAGGCTTCCCGCGGAGGAGGACGCCTGACGCAGGGCTCGATCTCCGGACTCTGAGATCATGATCTGAGCCAAAGGCAGACGCTTAACTATTGAGCCACGCAGGCACCGCTGGTCTTCAGTTTTGAGGATGAGGAAAGAAACAGGAAGACAGCCTCCAAAGTCAGGTCTCTGGGTAGAGCATCTTAAAAACAATTGAATCTTTCACGCCGAAAAGATCACCCCTCCTGTTAACATCTCTCCCATACACTCTTGTGTTAAGTGGCTGCCCGTCCCCTTCCACCTGTCCCTTGCCTTACAAACACTCTGCTCTTTTAGCCACAAAGAGGGGAAGACACACCTGAAAGAGAAACCACATTGACTTTTATAAACTGTTTAAAGGAGTATATAGTGGATGGATGCCGGATAAATTTATCTCGATTGAGTGGCTGATTGAGAAAAATAAGTTACATAACACCTATTTCTTATAGACTCAGAAACACTGTAGTATTTATTGGCCAATGAGAGCAATGCGGAACTTAAAAAATAAAACTACCGATCATTAGGAAGACATGAGATTATCAACTTAAAAACACAACAATCTTTAAAATGAAATTCTAACATTCAGCAAATACTTTTTTTTTTTTTTTAACTTAGCATTGCATTTAGTAGACGATGTTTCCAGAAGTACTTAAGTGTTTGGGAACTCTTGTGTATCTGTTGGAGGTCTCCAGAGAAACAGAACCAACAGGATATACGTAGAATATATAGAGAGAAAGGAATTTTTTAAAGATTTTATTTATTTATTTGACAGAGAGCGAGAGAGCAAGAGCACAAGCAGGGCAGAGCAAGAAGCGGTTTCAGAGAGCCCGATGTGGGACTTGATCCCAGGACCCCGGGATCATGATCTGAGCTGAAGGCAGACACTTAACTGACGGAGCCACCCAGGCGACCCCAGAGAAAGAGACTTACAAGTTCTTTCACGTGATTCTGGAAGCTGACAAGTCCAAGTCTGCAGTGTGGGTCAGCAGGTGGGAGACAAGAGGGCCGGTGGTGCAGATGTGGTCTGAAAGCCATCTGCTGCAGTGTTTCTTCCTGCTTAGGGAGGCCCGTCTTTTTGTTCTAGTCAGGCCATCATCTGATTGGACGAGGCCCACCCACGATCTGCTTTACTCCAAGTTGGTCCACCTCATATTCATCTCAACCAAAAACAACTCTCACGCTGACACATCAAATTAACATCTTGTATGTGCACATGTATGTGCACAAGAAAGAGAACCCAGCAGAGGACATATTTCAGTGAAAGAAAAAAAAAATAGGTGCCCCACTGCCCAGGAACTAGGACCAAAGCTGGGAGCTGCATCGTGGAGCTGAGTGACATCTCTGGCATCTGTTTCATGGGCTGTAAACCACTCCTGCCCCAAACCAACAGGAAAAATAAACCCCACAATATCCTTGCCTGAAATCTTGAGAACTGTCTCCGTAGCTCACCTTAAAAGCTTTGTCCCACCCCCAATGAGGAATCAGCAGTATCTGCTTAATGGCCTCTGGCTCTGAGCCCAGGCACCAGCATTTAAATCCATATGCCAAACCCTCTCTAAGGACACCTACTTATCTATCAGGGAAAGGAAATTCCCAGTGCTTTGAGAAAAACCTCCTTGGGTAGCAGCTACTACTGAGGAGACTTTGATTGGCCTGGTATGTCCAGGTTCAGCTGAATGCAGCCTTTCGATGCTTATCACCAGGCAGCAAAATAAAGACAGTCCGTCAGGGATTTCACCTCCTTCCTTATTGCACACGCAGCGGTGAAAGCCCCTCCCACGCTCGCAGGCTGGCGTTGGCCTTGGTGTTGGCCGGAACTCTCTCCGCCTCAGTCTCCCTGCGGTGACGTGCTGCAAATCCTCCTTTAACAGGATCCTCGGGTGACGGTAGACCCTGCCATCGCCTCCCCGGGGCACAGCAGCAACAGAGGGAGAGATGCTGACAGCAAGAGCCAAGCTTGAGAATTCTGACTTTTGCCTTGGAAAAGGGGTGAGCACGCTTTGTCCTGCTCCCTGCGCCTGCGGAACTCCTATGCCCGCCCGGGGAGGAGCGCGGCCTCAGTGGGGCATTGGGCCCTCAGGAGAGCAGGGAAGGATGCTTCTGTAGAACGCCTTCTGTTTGCAGAAAACCAAAAATGGAGAGGAAAGGATCTAGCGGTAGGAGCAAAGACAATTGTTTTTCTCTTTTATATAAAGCTCTTAGATTGTGTTTAAAAGATAAACTGATAAAAAATTTCACAGCCCTCATAGCATCTCAGTGTTCCATTGGGATCTTAGGGGAGACAACACATGGCATACTGGGAGTGAACGTGTCCGTCCTGGGGACTGCTGTGAACACGGTCACACCTCCTTCTCTCCCCTCAGTGAGGCCAATGACTCTCTCTCTCTCTCTCTCTCTCTCTCTCAGTTCTTCACGCTTCTCCTTTTCTGCATCTTCAAATGGGCGAGGCGGCCTACGGCAGAGGCAAGACAGTGTCTGTCTCCCATCGGCTGATTTGCTGAGTGTCCAAAGGATGGCTTGTCCCCAGATAGTGAAGTTTTCTTTGTCTCCCTTCCTCCCCTAGTTTCCTGTGAATATCTACCATGAGAGGGAGGAAGTGCATGAGGGAGCCATTCTCAGCCAGCTCGTGGAGCTTTCCAGAAAAAATATGGATGCTGTGCCTCATGCTCTGAGTTTCTGGTTTGATTGCTCCAGAGTGAGGCCAGGCGTCCTGTGTGAGCAGGTTGCTCTGGGGGTCCAGGACGCCTGGTGATTCTCCTTGGCACCAAGCTGAAAGCCAACAGATTCTGGGGGAGGCCCACACTAGGGAGGGTCTTACTTCCGAGAAAGGCAGAGCTGGAAGGCACGTCTTCATGGGACGCCCAGGGCAGGCCCCTCCCAAACTTCGCCCAGACCACGCACTTGAGTACGAGCTGAGAACAAGGAAGAATGGATGCCCAGGACGACCGTGTCGTGTCCTTTTGAATGGGGCCATGAGTCCCAGGGCTTAGCACAGCAAATGTGGGGTTCGAGGGAGAAATGACTGTGGCACTTGGTCAGAAAGTCTCAGCCCTGAAAGAGCAAGAGGCTCGGATCTGATAGAGGCAGTGATAGGAAATAACGTGCAGCCGGGTGGGAGCTCTGCTTCCGGTACAAGTGTTTGACTGCGAGGATGGAGAACTCAATGAGACATATTCAAGCAGACACGGCTCATTTTTCTCATATAATACTAAGTCCCGAAACAGCTACTTTCAGCAGTGGCTGAGCAGCTCCGAGAAAGCCAGGTTCTTCCCAAGCTGAACACCTCGCACGTGTTCTCTGATGGGCTTGACATGGCTCCAGTGGTCCCGGGCGCACACTGTGTTCAGGCGAGAAGCAGTAGAGGCAGGCTAGGGCAGTGACAGTCTTTCTTTTTTTATCAGAAAGCAAAACCTTTGGGACTCCTGGGTGGCTCAGTCGGTGAAACATCTACCTTCAGCTCAGGTCACGGTCCCAGGGTCCTGGGATCAAGTCCCTGATCAGGCTCCTTGCTCAGCGGGGAGTCTGCTTCTCCCTCTGCCTGCCGCTCCCCCTGCTTGTGCACTTTTTCTCTCTCTCTTTCTCTGACAAATAAATAAATATAATCTTCAAAGAAAGCAAATGCTTTCCCAGACATATAGCTAGTGGACTTCTGCTGAGGTCTCTTTGTCAAGGACAAGGACACGAGCCAGCCCCCATCACCTAACTCTAAGGAAAGGAAAGTAGGGAACAAGATTGCCCTGCTGGCTTCCTAAGCATAAGCCATTCTCTGGAGGGGGTGGGGGGAGGTTAACACACCATCGTCCAGAACAAAATCAGGGTTTTGTGAGCAAGGAAGAAGAGAGGATAGATATTATATAAACAACTAATGGTATCTGCCACAGATCCCCAAAGGGAATTCGAGGCTTCTGGATATCCGCCTTCACGTAATCCTACTCCTGGTCCGGCTACAGCAATTTTCTCCATGCAGATTCTCTGAGGACTTTCATGGGACACATCACAAGGCAAAAAATAAAAAAATCTCAGACAGAACCTCTCAAGCAGCTCCCTCCCATTCTTAGGCTCTCCGAGGTAAACGGCTGAAGGCTCCAGCTGACATCTTGCCAGTGGTGGCTCTCCTTTCCTTCTAGATGTGTCTTCCACTTTGCAACTGCAAACATCAAGGACGGAAAAGCACACCGCCTTGACAACGGCACCGTCTTCTACCGGAGAAACGTCAGCTTCTAACCAGATCTGCCCATCCATCCCAGAGCATGCGTGCATACGAGACGCAGGCATGTAAAAAAACTTTTTCGGTGTGTTGTGAGCCCTGTGTACCTATCTCTGGAAGGCTGTTCATCCTTCACTGTTTTCCGTGGCTATCTGTCACGCACAGGATTGGGGTGCTCTGGCTCACTGGGTCAAGGAAAGACCCAGTTAAGTACCTTCAGGAACTTCAGCAGCAGCAAACAGGGAGTTCGCACCAACACTCCTCTAAGGAAGAGACATTTAAGAAAACATTGACCTGGATGACTTTCCCTAACGGGCACTTCCCCATTCACCTCTCTTCGTTACCTTCCAAAGAGGAAGCGGTATTCATTGTAAATTGGAAACGGGAGAAGAGTCAGGATTAAAACTCAGAGGAACTGCCAAACCATCCCATTTATAAGGGCACTATTTCAGCTTAGAAGGGAATCCAGGATATCCATCTTTAGAGAGCTCATGGGAAGATTTAAAATATATGGCATCGGCAACTGATGCCTAAATCTGAATGATTTGTGTGTTGCAGCCCATTTCGTGAGAGCATAAGCGAGGGGGTCATTCGGCTGTGAGCAGGGAGCACATCCCGTGGCCATCGCCAGACGCTTGCATCCATCAGACAAAGCACAGGCAGAGTCTCTTTCTCAGGAGCAGACACGTTCATCGTTCATCGCTGGAGGAAACAGCAGGTGGCAAGCTTTGGGTGTAAAGGATGCAGGACAGAATGCTGAATACATGAATCCTGGAGCTAAAGTAGCTAAGAAAGCAGGAGAGACTGTGACACTTGCCTCCACTGGCACCTGCTTTTGCTGGTGCTAGATAACTGCTAGTCATAAACTCTATTCACTTACGGAGGAAGCAGGGAAATGGCAAGGATTAGGGACAGCAAAGGATTCTAAACCCCATTCTATCACTCGCAACCGACCATTCACCTTTGCAAGGATGAGGAGGGGTACGTAGCTGGAGATTCTGGGTCTCCTCTACCAGAGCAGCGATTTATTACACGTTGATCCAAGCCACAAGGATGTCAGCTCGCAGAGGCTCATGTTTCAAGAGTAATTGTGTCACTGCGAATTTTCTGACTGTTGGATTTATCTGACTGTCACCACAAAATACTGAATTCTTACTTATCCAGGTTCGAGCACTCACTGCAGGGTTACTATGTTTCTGGTACTTTGTTTGGTGTGTAGGATACAAAATGAATTAAAGTGCAACCCTGATTCTTAAGGTGTCCATAGGCTGCGGCAGAAACAAACACATTCATCCATTCACACAATAGTTTACTGAGCGGTTGCTCCAGACACTAGCAGGGGCTGTGAGACAGTTAACCTGACACGTTCATTGTGTACTTCTCTCTCTTGATGTTTTAGAGCAGGGTGCGTGGCTTTGAGCCAGCTTGGCTGCTTTTTTTGTCATGTGACTTTGGGCAAATTCCTTAACCTCCCCCATTCTTGGTTTCCTCTTCCATAAAATGAGAAAAATAATAGCACATCATTTATGAGTTGTCTTGAGGGTTAAATGTATTAATACATATAGAAAAATATTACCACGTCTTCTTTATAGTAAATATGATGGGTAACTGTTAGCCACTATTATTGCTACAGTGGAAGGTTTGGAGAATACACAAGTAGAAGCTGGTATGATTCGGGGCATTGGGAGTGGCTTATTGGAAATGCCCTGTAATTTGGGTCTTCATGGAGGAATTAGAGATGGTCAGCCCGTTAGTAAGCATTTCTCTCTTTTCTTAAGGATTTATTTATTTGAGAGAGAGGGAGCGAGAGTGCATGCGTGCGAGTTGGAGTGGGGGGAGCAGAGGGAGAGAGAGAATTGTAAGCAGATTCTCTGGTCAGCATGGAGCCCTCCTTGGGGATCGATCTCACGACCCATGATATCATGACCCGAGCTGAAATCAGGAGTTGGGCCCTTAACTGAGCCACTCAGGTGCCCCTCAATAGCGTTTCTTGAGCACGAAGTAGGTAGAGGAGCATGTGCTGGGATTAGTGTGATTAAAGACAATAACCTCATACCTTCTCCCCACCACCCCTGGCCCTCAAATTGCTCACGGTGAAAGGCAGCTGGAAACATAAACCTGAGATTACATCACAACACGACAAACGCAGTGTTAGTGATATGCGAGGATGCTCTGGGAATTTGGAAGAGGGTCGGTCACCTGCCTAAGCGGGGGGTGGGTGTTGTTGGTGGGAGTGAGGTGTTAAGAAATGACTGTTGGGAGAGGTGACATTTGAACAGTGCCCCGAAAGGAACTGTGTCCAGTCTTGTGGAGTAGAGGTAAGGGATCTCCGGATGATGGAAGGGCTTTTGAAAGGGCAAAGTGAGAGCACGTGGCGTGTTTTAGGGACTTCCCAATCCAGGTGTATATGGGGCACGTGGGAGATGGGGCTGGAGAAGTCGGAAGGGGCCACCTCACAAGGCATCTTGGATGTCACATTAAAATAGTGAAACATCATTCTGAGGGCTGTGGCCACCAGTGGTTTGGTTTCAGGAAGAGCATCTTGGTAGCAGCATGGAGCGTGTATTGGAGTGGAGAGTGATCTCGGTGGGAGGCTGCTGCTGTTATCTTAGTAAGAAAAGAGAACAGCCGAAAACTAAGGTATTGGTTGGGGACAAAGAGGGGGGACACTAGAATTTTAGAAATACTTGGGAAGAAGTAAGGATGCTGGGGGAATGAGGACAATGGCTTAAGTTTGTAAAAGTGTAAAGTCAGACTGATGCCTGGGTATGCCAATGGAGACGTCTGGCAGGCAGTTGGGTAGATAGGTTGGGGGCTCAGGAGAGAGATCTGGGCAGGAGATACGGATTTTTTCTGATCATTAGCACGTCAATGGTAGTCCAATCTCCAGTTTTAATGAAGTTACTCCAGTAAAATTTATAAAGTGAGAAGAACAGGGGCCTGGAGATGTAACTGTGGAAACAGGTCAGGAGGGGGAAGAGGAGTCTTTCTTCAAAGAGGTGGAGAAAAGAAAACAGGAAGAAGCTACGTCATGAGAAAATGAGACCTGGAGGAAGACAGCGCTTCAGGAAAAGGAAATCCTTAACCATCAAGGACGGAAAAGGCAGCTCTGTAGTTAGGAGACCACTTGCCCACCATGTTCTGCGTGACTGGAACACGGGGCACAGTAGGGGGAATTCGCTAGGAGGCTGGTTGGCTTTCAACAGAGGCTGAGAAGCCTTCAGTGCACGTTCTGGAGCTGGGCTTTAGTCTGTAGGTAACAAGGCACGAAACATAGGCCAACTTATGAATATGTTTCTAATAAGTCATTTTTAAAAACTGAGGTAAAGCTTACATGCACTGAAATGTCTAGATCTCAAGGATTCTTTTCAAGGAGTTTTGACAAGTGTGAAACCTGTGTGACCGACACCCTAATCAAGAAAAATATTTCCATTACCTCAGAAAGTTCCCTGGTGCCCTGTTCTGTTTTAATTTCCACTTCCTGTAGGCAAGTACCATTCTCATTTCTACCCAAAAGATTACTTGTGTCTATTCTTGAACTTCACATACATGGAATCATGCAGTGTGTAAACCTTGTTCTCTGGCTTCTTTTGTTCAACATAATGTTTTTGAGATTTACCCATGTTCTTGCACGCATTAGTAATTTGCTATGGCTGAACAACAAGCATTATTATACGAGCAGATCACAATTTATCTGTTCCTCCATCAAGGGACATTTCGGTTGTGATAAACTTTTGGTAATAATGACTAATGTTGGCAACAACATTCCTGTACAAACATTTCTGTCGTAATATGTTTTCATTTATTTTAAGCAAATATCCGGGGTGGAGGTATAAATGTCATTAGAGACAGCCTCCCAAAGTGAGTCCTTGGCTCTTTTCAATCTTTGAAGTTTTAGCTATTCAAAGGGGTGTGGAAAGGTATCTTTTTGATGGTTTAATTTGCATTTCTCTAACAACGAATACTGAACACCTTTTCAGAGGTCTGCATTTGCATGTCTTCATTTGATAGTTTTGTCCATTTTTGTTTATTAGGCATATGAGAAGTGTATCTTGAAGGCAATTGAAATTTATTCTGAGTGGGTTTACCATAGAAGCATTTGTGCATTCTGTCAATGAAGAAAATGGACAGAAAGATGGGAAAAAATCTTGCATCCATGGTGTTTAGTAACTTTAAATTTAGATAACTTTAAGTTACATAAAATCCAAAACATAAAATGACTTTATGTAAAAGTAACCTTAACTTTAAGTAACTTTAAATTATACTTTATCAATTATATTTATTACATGTCAAACTTTTTGAAGGTGGGGTATTATTTTCTCCATTCACTATGGGCGAGATCTCTACGGTTAGAAGGCAAAGAAAACCCATGTCACAGATTCAGTTTGCCTGGGAACCAAATCAGTAAGATCCATGCTAAACCGAGACTTTGTTTTTGTCTGTAGTAGTAGATGCTGTCACAAACACAGAAAATACATGGATGGTCAGTTTTTGAGATTGCACAGGGGAACACAAGCACTGTGTAGAAACATCTGCATGCCACAGTCAGCTTTGGACACTGACTGCAAAGGCCGGGGTGGGCCTCTTTTTTTCAGCCCTGCCTGTCGCTAACACATAGCTAAAGTAGTTTTCAGGGCCTCTGAACCATTCTCACGTTTTCAGGATTTTGTTTTTGTTTTTGTTTTTGTTTTTTTGGTTTGGGGTTTTTTTTGCAAGTGTCCGGAATCCATTCCAGACCCACTGTGTCAATCTCTTTGGGCGGGGGGGGGGGGGGGCAGCCTGTGCCTTTTTGGAAAATAAGCTCCTAAGTGGCTGAGAGCTGCCCTCAGGTGTACCTCTGGCCTGAGCTCTCAGGAACACCTGGTTGATTTAGGGCCCCGGCAGGCCAATCTCCAATTAGGAACCGGTGGAGCTGGAGCGCGCACTACAGCATCTTTTAACGAGGGGCACCTTTCTTCTAAAAAACAGTGAGGGTGGGGCGAGGGGCACCCGCTGCATACGGTGTAGCTGACACGTGCCCAGGGCGCGCGCGGAGCGGGACGGGGCGGGGCCGCAGCCCCCTCCCAGCGGGCGCCCGGGCACCGCGCACGCGCACGTACTCGCGCACGCCCGTCGTTTGGGCGCCGGGTGGCCGCGGCGGGGCGCGCGCGGTAAATGGAGCGGGTCCTCGCGGAAACGCTGCTATCCCAGAGCCGGGACCCTCGGGTCCTGCTCGGGGCGCTGTGCCGCGGGGAGGCGTCCGCGGAGCGCGTGGAGACGCTGCGCTTCCTGCTGCAGCGCCTCGAGGACGCGGAGGAGCGCGGTGGCGGCGGGGATGCGGGCGCGCTCCCGGAGGCGGCGCGCGAGGTCGCCGCCGGGTTCCTGGTGCCGCTGCTACGGGGCCTGCGTGGGCGCCCCGTGGGCGCCCCGGGCCCCGACCTGCCGCCCCGGGACCGCCGGCGCGTGCTGAGGGCCGCGACCGCCGCCTTGCGCTCGTGCGCCCGCCTCGCCGGGGGCCCGCAGCTGGCGGCCGCCCTGGCGGAGGAGGCGCTGCGTGACCTTGTGGCCCGGGGGCCCGCGGCCGGCGCGGAGGCGGCGGTGGAGGTGCTGGCGGCGGTCGGGCCCTGCCTGCGGCCCCGCGAGGACGGGCCGCTCCTGGAGCGGGTGACGCAGGCCGCCCTCGCCTTGGCGCTGGGCGCCGACGGGGAGCGGGACGAGGCTGGGCCGGCGGAGGACGCGGCGGAGCTGGCGGCCGGGAGGCTGCTGCCGGCGCTGGGCCAGTGCGGCGGGGCGGCGCTGCGGGCCGTCTGGGCCGGGCTGGTCGCGGCCGGGGCGCCCTCGGGGCCGGGCCGCGTCGGGCCGCGGCTGCTGGTGCTGAGCGCCCTGGCCGAGAGGCTGCTGCCCGAGCTCGGCGCCGACCGCGGCCCCGGAGCGGGCGAGGAGGACCCCGACGCGCGGCGCTGCGGGCGCTTCTGGAGGACGGTGCAGGCGGGGCTGGCGCGGGCCCCCGACGCGCTGACGCGCAAGCGGGCGCGCTACCTGCTGCAGAGGGCGGTGGAGGTGTCGGCGGAGCGCGGCGCGCCCTGCGCCTGCGGCCCCTGGGAAGGAACCGGTACTGTCCTCCCCGCTTTCGTCCCAGCCCCCTTGGCCTTCGGGGTGGGGGGGGCTTCTTCCGAAACCGGCTCTCCGCCCTCTGTGCGTGTGTGTGTCCCGTAACCCCAAAGCCTGGAAACCTTGGGAACCTCGCCTCGGGGTGGTCTCCAGGCGACACGAATCTCAGCAGCTGCGAACAGTCCGCGCTTCCTCACCTTTCTGACCCAGAGCGGGGCTCAGCCCTGAGCCCGGGAATGGTGAGGAACGTGGCTGAGTCTGAGCAGGGTTTGACAGCCCCAATCTGAGCCATCTCGGGGTAGGTCCCTGCTCACAGGGAGGAAGGGCTCGCGTCCACCAAGTTGAAAGACCAGTGGGTTGGGTTGTGCACGGTACAATTCTGCCCTAGGAATCATCACACTCCGGGACTTTCCCTTGGTAGTTCTCTCTGTAAAATGTTTGGTCCTTAAGTCGTCCTTTGGAGGGTGTTTTTGCTATTGATTTAATAGGGTGAGTCCGATTTTAAGTAATTTTTAAAAAATCTTTTGAGACTATGCTTCCTACTCCTTGATGACAAAGCAAGAGTGGCCCAGCTACCAAGGACTCCCTTCAGTGTGGTACTTACTGTGGATTGGTTTGTTTGCTGAAATGTGGGAAAGTGCCCTTCAGTCATCTTTCTGAGCTGTCCAAGACCAAGATAGAATGATTCAAAATTGTCCCCATAGAGGGGCGCCTGGGTGGCTCAGTGGGTTGAGTCTCTGCCTTTCGCTCAGGTCATGATCTCAGGGTCCTGGGATCGAACCCCACATCGCGCTCTCTGGTCGGCTGGGATCCTGCTTCCCCCTCTCTCTCTGCCTGCCTCTCTGCCTACTTGTGATCTCTGTCTGTCAAATAAATAAAGTCTTTAAAAAAAGGAAAAGAAAAGTCCCCATAGATAATTTCTGCCTGTTTAACTGTACCCCCTCTTACTGGTAAGGGGTTTTTTGTTTGGTTGAAGTTGGGAGTAGATCTTCATGTTTGTCTACAAGGTTAGTAAATATTTTGGCAGTCCACAAAGTAGTGATCATCCAAGGAGAGTTTTCACCGGAGAACATTTTTTAAATGACCAAAATTGAAGTCATTTATTTTAAAGAGTCCTTCTACAGAGTTTTAAAGATGAGCGGTGGTCTCTGCTTCCTGCCCCTCGGAGAGCAACCACTTGTACCTCTTTGAGCTGATTATTTTGGACTTACCTCTGTGTCTTCCAATAATCTGGGTAAATCAACATCATTTGCCATCGTTACACTTCAGTTAAATGTAAGTTCAACATTTACAAAGTTATGACTGAAGATGTTCACAGATGACCCATGTAGTAAATTATGATTTTTTTCCCCCTTCCTGCAGGTTTTTTTCTGGAATTAGGTCATTTACAGATGACTTTTGTTTTCTCTATATTTATCATGAATTCAGCCTTGAAGTTAGCTCATCCTCTAAATCTTTCTTATACAAAGTCCAATCATTTTCTCCAAGACGTCTCTCCTACATTCCCCTTATAAGCTCAGCCTGATGTGTGGCTGCCAGTTCTCAGCTCTGCCCTCACCTGATGCCTGGCTTGGAATTCTCGTTTCCTGGAGTTCAAACTTTTATCTTTTTTGGTTTTCTCACTTGTTTTGGTGTAGGCATCATCCAGAGATAAAAAATTTTTATCAGAGCATGTCTGATAGGTTTTTAAAGATTATTTAGAGAGCGAGAGAGCAGGCGAGCTGGGGTTGGGAGAGGGACAAGCAGACTCCCTGCTGAGCGTGGACCCCCCCCCCCCCCACCCAACCCGACATGGGGCTCCATTCCAGGACCCCGAGATTATGACCAGAGCCTAAAGCAAGAGTCGGATGCTTAACCTTCCAAGCCACCCAGGCGCCCCTGATGTGTTATTCTTTCTTTTATTTCCATCTGACACTTAATTTCCATTCCCTGAAAATGCCCAGCTGTTCACACAGGTTGTCTACCTTCTCCCCTAGATCCCTTAACATGTGAGTTGTAATCCTGTATGAGTCCTCTGCACGAGCCATCTCTGAGTTTGGTTTTGTTTTTTATCTCTGGGCAAGGGTGTCACTCTCGTCAGTAGAGTGAAATGGATCTCTGTGTCTAGGGATGGGCGCCCTCCTCTTCTTTGAGGCCATTAGTGTTGGGGGTTGGGTCACGCGAGTTTATGGTGAAGCTGGATTTGGGTCTTGCTGCCATGGCTGTGGGGTGTTTCTCCCTTGGGCTTAGTGGGAAGCCGGGAGTCCCTAAAGGATTTTCCTCTGTGTTCTTGTCTTCTGAAGACTTTGATGCTAACACCACAGTTGGGGTCCTTCCCTCAAGGGTAGATGGCTGATGTCCATTACTTGGTACAAGGCTTGAGATGGTCGAGGGGGTGGTACTTTTCATCTCTTCTGCTCCATCCTCTTCTTAGGCCCGGTGTGCCCGAACCTCAGGCTTCCATCCAGCTCCCTCGGTGGCATATAACCTTGTGTCCTACTTGGTGAAGGGTGTAGAGTTCCCTCACCCTCTCCCGTGGTGGCTGCATTCTGCTCCTGCCTGTGGTAGGACTTGACCGCTGGTTCCCTGCCCTTCCCCACGGCAGCAGACCTGCTTTGTATCCCCCCCCCACCCCGGGATTCTGTGCATGAGGGGTTTCCTCCCGTTGGTACAGGGTTGAGTGAGCGGGTTTTCTCTCCATCTCCCAGGGCGGCCAATGTTTGCCTGGTGTTGGGACAGGGACAGGCGTGGGGATGTGGCAGGGTTTCCTCCAGGGGCAGACAGCTTTGGTATCCTGTTTGAGGAGGATCCTGGGGGCAGACAGGCTTCAGCACTTGACCACCACCTTGTACTGGTGTAGGGCTGGGCTGGCCTGTTTCGGTTAGTCCCGCCGTCCTCTCAGACCTGCTCCTGCCCTGCACGCCTGTGCTCCAGTCTCTTGCCTTTCCCGCCGTCTTCCTCAGATCACTTGGGGGGATGCCTAAGGAAGAGAGCTGGTGAGTGGTTGCGGACTCCCTTGGGGTTCCCGGGGTTCTAGGTTGTCAAGCCCACACCTCGCCTTGGAAGAAACTCAACAAACCTTCATTGGGCTCTTTTTTAAAAAAAGATTTTATTTTAGATCGAGAGAGAGCTTGAGCAGGGGGAGAGGGAGAGAATCAGACTCCGCACTGAGCATGTGGGGCTCAATCCCATGACCCTAAGATCATGGCCTGAGTGGAACCCAAGAGACAGACACTTAACCAACTGCGCCACCCAGGTGCCCCTGCTTGTTTTTTTTTTTTTTTTTAAACATTTTTGGTGACCACCTCTTCTTCCTGCTCTTGGCCAGAGATAGATTGAGTTCGAGTGTCTTGTGTGTTCTTAGAGGCCTTCTGCCCTGTGCACTTCCGATCCCCTGGAGGCATTGTCATCTCAGGTGTCAGGGTTTAGGACTGTGTGTCCAGCCTTTTCTCTCTGTCTGTATGGCAGGAATGTTCTTCTGTAGCTTTCTCTATCCTAAGTGGAAACTGAGACCAAGCTTGTCTAACTGCCTCTGTTTTCCTGTCACATTTATTTATGGTTCGATGGAGGTGGGGGTGGAATTCTAGCTTAAAACACATTTCCATTCAGAATTTTGAAGGCACCGATCTATTATCTTAGGAACTTGAGCTTCCGGTGTTGCTGTCGAGCCTTCTGAAACCGTTCGGAATCGTGTTTGTTTGTACGTGTTCCATTTCTTCTGCACGGAAGTTAGTGGGCCCAGGCGCCTTCATTCTCAAGTTTCACAGTTTTGGTACCTGTCAGTTCTCATCCTTGCCCTGGGCACTCAGTGGACCTGGTCAGTCCGGAAATCATGATCTTCAGTTCTGAGAACTTTTCCTGAATTACTTTCTTTGCGCCCTTCCTTTCTGCTTTCGGTTCTCTTGTTGGATATTGAAGCTCCTGGACTGGTTATCAAAGCATCTTTTCTGTCCTGTTTCCTATGATTTTGTCTCCTGGTTCTAGTCCCTGGGTGACCCCCTCAACTTTATTTCCAGTCCTTTCTTTGAGTTTCTGGGTTTTTCTATCAAATTTCTATTCTCATGCGATCTTTTTTGTTCTTCTAATGTCTCCTTGTTAATCGTATCCTGTTCTCATGACAACATGAGGTTTTCTTCCTCTGGCATATTTTTGTTCTCTCCAAATCTCTGTTTGTTTTGGTCTTGATCTTTATGTGGCTGTTTCCCCAGATGGCTGGTGATCTTAGATACCTGCTTCTACTTAAGAATAAGGAACCAGTGGGGGGCCCGTGTGGCTCAATGGGTCGAGCTTCATCTCTTGGTTTCCGCTCAGGTCATGATCTCAGAGTCGTGGGTTTGGACCCTGCTTTGGGCTCCACACTTGGCCAGGAGTTGGCTTGAGGATTTCTCTTCCTCTCCCTCTGCCCTTCCTCCTGCTCGCTCGTGAGCTCTTTCTCTCTCTCTCAATAAATAAATCTTTAATTAAAAAAATGAATAAGGAACTCCAAATCCGCACACATAGGTGGTGCTTGCCGACCGTGAACTTCACGGCAAGGTGTTCTGGCTGAGCCCCACGGTACTGGGGAATCTCTGACAGTAGTATTTTCACGTCTTTCCTCTTGGGCTGGCCAGATTCCACGGAGACCTTCCAGTCTGTTGCTGCATAGTGAAGGCCAGACCAGCATCCTGGGACCTGAGGGGCTCCGGTGGTGGAAGGGGCAGGTAGAAGGGGTGGGGGGTCTCAGCATGCAAGGTGCATACATGTTCGCTTACTCTCGACCCTAGTAGGGTCCAATGCATCTCAATCTAGAGACCCACAAGTTTACCTTCTCCAGAGAATAAATTCCAGGCTTTTTCATGCTCAGAGCATAGGAAAGGGCACTGAGGATCTGTTTCTTAACACACCAAACAAAATTCTTTTTAGTTTAGCCTTGCTTTCCCCCTCCACTTACGAAGTAACTTTTGTTCCTTAGGTCTGGAGAGCTGAGTTCAAGTGTAAATTGGGTTTCTTCTTGGCTTTCCATGTGCCACTTTATGTTCACTTTTACTGAGTGCGCTTGGTTTTTCTCTGATCTTCAAACTAAGTTTCACTGGTGTTGGCTTCTGGGTTTTTGCCATTCTTTGGGGTTTTTGCCTTTGAAAAGTCCTTGACTATTATCGTGAGGTTCTTAAGGAGAGAAAGTGGGGTTTAAGTGTTCAAATCCGTGACCCTTGGCCGAGAACGCTGAAACAATAATTGTAGTTAAAATAAAAACAAAAACAAAAACCTTTTGAGATTCTTGTTAGCCCAAGCCTACTCTCTAGGCTTTGATACAGGGATGCCCTCCATTATTAGAGGATACAGTATTGGCTAATGGTGGCATTATTTTTAAAATGTCTTTAAGAAAACTATGAAATCTACAAAAGAAGGAACTAATTTTCCTTTTTAAACCCTATCAGGCCCAAGTCTGTTTTGGTGGTCTGAGAAGAAGAAAGATGAGCTGCTAAAGTTTTGGGAAAACTATATTTTAATTATGGAAACTCTAGAAGGAAATCAGGTAAGAGTTTTCGTATTTTATCAGATCCTGTGTAGATGGAGTTTTAGTTTTTTTCAAACAGACTATAAAGGCAATGCAGGAAGACCAATTTGGGTAAAGCATAATAAGATACAAATGTACTTTGTTTTCTGGCATAAATTTAATTTAAAGCTGAATGTTAACTCAGGAATTAAAGCATACTTTTAATTGACTTAAATTGTCACTTGAAGAGTTTTAGTCTTACTTGCTCTGCCCTCGACATTTACTTCTGAAGTGAAGTTTTTAGTTTCTCAACGTTATATAATCTTCAAAGAAATAGACTTAGGAAAATGTTACTTAAGGCAACTTGAGGTAGATTCTTAAGTAAATAATTGCCCTTTAATTTTGTAGGCCTGCCTGCCTTCCTTTCTTCCTTCTTTCCTCCTTCCTTCCTGTTTTAGTTCTTAGAGCTGTGTGTACTAGTCCTACAAGTGGGAACCTGAAAAATCATTTTCAGTTAACTTTGAATTAGTTTTTGTAGAATGTTTTAAGTTGAACTCAGTCTCTTAAGATGACTAGTACAGTGGTTAGCTAGTACAGTGGTTCTTAACTAGTGGTTCTTAAGCTAGTACAGTGGTTCTCAACCTTTAACATTCCTTAGAATTACCTAGATGGCTTGTTAAAGTACAAATCGCTGGGTCTGGTCCCCAGAGATTCTGATTCAGGCGGTGTGGGGGCGGGGCCAGGAAGTCAGGTGTTTCACCAGTTCCCAGATGATGCCTCTGCCGCTGGGGCAATCACTCCTGGAGACCCAGGGTGGTGCAGGGCCTCCCGTTCTGTCAGCTGCAGATCTCTGCGGGTCTGGCGGTCCCGGTACTCATTGTTAGCTATCACCCCAAGTGTGCACCAGGCCTTGTTCGTGGACTGAAAGAATTACTCACTTGCTAAATGTACATGAGGAATAAAGAAAGCATTTCCAAATTCAAATACATTTTTACAGTTTTCCTTTATCAGTAGATGCATAAGACTCCATAATTTATTAGAAACTCTAATTTACCTACATTTGGCTATAGTAGTCTGGCCCTACTCTACATGTGACCTTGAACATCCCTTGAGTGCCTCAAGAGAATGTTTTTTTGCCCTCTTTGTAATCTGTTGGTATTATCAGCCCTGCCTATTTCCCAGGGCAGTTGAGGATTACATGACATAACGCTTTATGATAACACTGTACAAATGTGACGTTACTGTCACCATAACCTAGGTCCTGCTCATTAGCTTTGCCACACTCAGTCTCATAGCCGGAATTCATAGGATATAAAAACCGGAAGAATCAGGCACCTTCTGCGTAGTGGGGCTACTGTTGTACAATAGATGAAAGTAAGTTTCATCTGAATTTTTGAAGTTTATCTTAATTTTTAAAGGTTTTTATTTCATATTCTTTTTGTTTTTGTTTTCAGATCCACGTTATAAAGCCGGTTTTACCAAAGCTAAACAGTCTGTTTGAATATGCAGTGTCAGAGGAAAACGGTAATGGCTACTTGTATTTTGATTTGTATAACGTTTATAGCTTTTTTTCCTCCTTGATTTTGCAAATAACTCAACGCATTATAGAGAATCTGGAAAAACCTTCAAAGTGTAACAGGAGATATGCATCTGCTGCCACCAAGAGAACAGCTGTTCATATTCCAGATTCGTGCCTTCCGGACTGATGGTTCCTAACGTTCTGGCTTATCGAGCAGCGTGTCCAGATGCGTTTACCTGTATCCTGAAGTGGGCTTTGAGAACAAATCTTTAAATGAGTGCGCAGTCTGCCGTAATTTAGCAATATGGTTAATTTTGTAAACTTGTGATCACCGAGCATTTGAAACACTTACAGAAGGGAAGGAATAAGTAAAGCAAGCCCCACTGCCCAGCTTCAGCAGGGACCAGCCCATGGCCGGCCTCGACCCTCTGTACCCTCCCCCACCCCTCTGCCCGCCATTGATCCTGAAGCACACCCCAACCCCGACAGCAGACCCTGTTGTCTGAGGTCATTCGAGTGTGCACCCTTCACAGATGAGGGCTCTTTAGGAATGTTTTGATGATGGTATATTCTACATTTTTCATGATGGCTCTTTGGTGTTGTATATCAACTGCTCTCCATTCTTACTCTCTATCTCTGTTTCATTTTTCATTACTTTTTTGGGATTTCAGTTATTATTCTAGATCTTGTACTTTAAGGAAGATTCCAAGATACAATTTTAAGTGTGGTTGTTAAGCCTTTAATCAGTACTGTGTTTTGGGAGCTTTGTGGGAGAAATAGAAAGAAACTGGAGCTTCCTAACATTATTTCATGAGACTGGGCTTGTATCAACAAAAGAGCTAAATGCAGTTTTGTGTGTTTGGTTTGCATATGAATGATGAGCTGCTGCACTATTGTGTTTACCCACGAGAATTAACCTGGGTAAATGGATTTTAGTGCCGACTCCAGATAATTACAACTTTAATAGTTTGACCCCTCAGGAGCTGAGCTTTCCCCAGTAAGTCCTGTAGTTGTTTTCTGATACAGTGGGATTTTTCATAGACTCTGTCGTCCCCTGGGGCTAGAATTTAATTGAATCCTGTTGTGACTTCACTTATGCATTTACTAGTAAAATGATTCTCTTATTACCACGTTTTGCCCATGGCTCTTGGCAAACCAAATCAAATAACAGTGACAGGTATGGAAAAACTGCTATCGCCAAAGCATTGAACAAGCAAGCATCTTGGTGTGAATGACAAATAAAGGACCAGTTCATTTCTAGAATGCTGTGAGTTAAAAATGCTGAGTAAATTTTTTCTAGAAGAATTAAAAGGTATTTCAAAAGAGTTAAAAAAATACTTCTGGGGTACATATTTATTCCCTTTTGGGTTTTTTCCCTACTCATTTATATATTTAGTGGAGATTCACTTAGGGTCCAGGATATGCTAAGTGCTAGGGATAAAGGGGTGAGATAGTTTTTCATGTAATTTTGTCTCTTTTCCATGAAAAAAAAAGTGGTAACGATAAGTTCTAGGAAGGTACCGAATAAGGGATAGAAATGGATATACGGGGAGCGGGGCCGTCGGGGCAGGCGCACCTCAGGAGGGAGCACGGAGCTGAGACTGCAGCGTGTGAGGGAGCCCTGAGCTGGGACAGCTCAGTGAGGCCGAGGACCCAAAGGCCCAGCGTGGCCCAGGGTGGTGGCGTCGGCCTCGTTCTTACGGTCGCTTCATGCCTCATTCAGATTTTTTCCTGAGAGTATGAGGAGCCAGTCAAGGGTTTTAAGCAGAGGAGCGACTGTTTCAGATTTCCGTGGGATCCGTGTCAGCGTTGCGTGGTCTGTCTCCACAGGGTGCTGGCTCTTTCACCCCTCCTGGCACATGTGCATTTATAAAAGAATGTTCGAAAGTGAGAATAAAATCCTGACCAAAGAAGGTGTCATCCATTTTTTGGAGCTGTATGAAACAAAGAGTCTTCCATTTGCACCAGAGTTTTCTGAGGTAATGATAGCCTTTTTCTTCCCCCTTGCTCGCTTTCTCAAGAGATGAGAGGTGGGGGCGCCTGGGTGGCTCAGTGGGTGAAGCCTCTGCCTTCAGCTCAGGTCATGGTCTCAGGGTCGTGGGATCAAGCCCCGCATCGGGCTCTCTGCTCAGTAGGGAGCCTGCTTCCCCCTCTCTCTCTGCCTGCCTCTCTGCCTACTTGTGATCTCTCTCTCGGTCAGGTAAATAAATGGAATCTTTAAAAAAAACAAACATGATCTATATTTAAAAAAAAAAAAGAGAGGTAAAGACATTTGTTGCCTCTCTACGAGGGCGCTTTCAGAGCAAGTGAGCTTTTATAGATGAGCATAATGATGCTGTTTTCCCAGTGCGGATCTCTGAATAGTTGCTGTTTGTGCAGTGGTGCCGCACCCCCGGTTCTGAGCCAGTGACTATTGTCAGTTCCTGTGTTAAGCAGACGTTGCCTTTGAGCTGGATTCATGAGCATCTCTACTTGCATTTGTCAGAAATCACACCGAGACTTGAGAATTACCGCTGGGGTTTTAAGTTTTGGTGCGCCACTGAGTCACGTGATCACCGGGGTGAGGACACTTACCCTCGGAGGTGCCTGGGAGCCCTTCCTAACTGATGACTTGCTGTCATGTTCTGAGATGCATCATTTTCCACGCTATCCTGCCTTTCCTGTATTTCCTATACACTTGCTTTTTTGACCCAATACCTTGTCATATTTTTTAATTTTTTCCCGTTTTGTTTTCCAGACACAGGGGCTTACATTTTCTCTTGAGTATCTCTTGTTTTTCCGTGTCACTGTGCTTATTTTCCTTTGTGTATTTCTCCTTTGGGCTGCTTTCTCCTTGCTGGCCCTCTCTGATCTCTCTTCCTCAGTTTCCATCAGGTGGGAAGGTTCCGCACTTACTCGGTTGTGGTAGGGGAATTAAGGTCCCCTCCACAGTGAGCCCTGAGTTAGCCTGCAGTGGAAGAGATCAGCTTTGCTCAGAACAGCTTGTCTGCAGTCCTATTGATACGCAAGCCGACTTCCCGAAGTTGCAGCTGTAACTGAATGTCAATTACATTTTGTTTTAGTTTATTATTGGACCATTAATGGATGCACTTTCGGAGAGCTCTCTGTATAGCAGGTAAGCAAACATTGTGTTATCCAGCAGCCACGTAGTAATACGTCCTCGATACAGAAATGTCACGTGTTCATGAAATATGACCAGGCTGTTAATGCATTTGGTACATGACACGTGTACCGAACAGACAGTCAGCTTTTTCTTACTATGAAGTCCCTTCTGTGTGTGTTCGTCTTCTTGCTCGCCTTCTATTGGTTGTATCACGTGTTCCTTCTTTTTTTGTTCTGGTTTTCTTTCTCACCTTGAATGCTTCCACGCTTGGGGTTTATGGAAAGCATACCTCGCCAAGCGTACTTTCTTCCTCTTGCTCTGATTTGCACTGTCTTGGAAATTGTGGTGACTTTGGCTGACCAACGCTCTAAACATTTTTTCCTTTCTTTTTTCTTTTGAACTTTTTGTTTTGACTTAAAACTTGGGAGGATAATACCTAGAATTCCCATGTATTTCATCCATGTTCCCCTCATGTCACCGTGTCACCACATCTGTTAAATCGCTCTTTCCCTCCCCGTGGGTGGACGTTGGTTTCCCAGCTCTGTCTGCTGAGCAGACTTACCCACCTGTGTCTGCTGCAGGGTCTGTCTGTCCATCCATCCACCTCCATCCACGTGAAAACCCACAGGTTCACCTCCGTGGGTCTGATTCCAGTCCAGTGCCGCAGGGCTCACTGACCTTGCCCTTTCCCAACTGACAGAGGCTGCCGTGATTGTAAATATGTCACTTCCTGCCCCTTCTCTGCAGGCAGTTAGACAGTGAGGACAGTTGTGCCACAGCCTCGTTTTCTGAGCCTTCTCCATGCTCTCGAATTACACCTTCAGAATGGTCCCCTGTCTCTGAACTTCAGGGATCTTTTGGACCCTGATGAACTAAATGTTTACGTGCAAGTCTTCGGTTCAGTATCTCTAAACAGACAAGCCCCTCTCCCCCCACTGCCAGTTCCTTTAAAACTTTTAAATTAGTTTGTGCTAAGTTACACTAATATTTAATCCTATTTACTAAATATCAAAAGAGCATAGCAACACTTGACTCACCAATTAGTTTTCAAATAGCTCATTACTATTGAAGAGTTCTGTGAAGCATTTAGACAGCTGGAGAGCAGTAAAACCTACTCGGTGCCTCTCAAGGAGGCGACAGACACATTTATTATGAAATGCCTTCAGTTTCCTCACACTCTAATGTGTTCAATTAACAGATAATGTTCCTGGTGGAACCATATAGCAAGAGAAAACATGACTTTAGTAGACGTTGACAATTAAATTTTCTTGCAGAAGTCATTAATTACTCAGATATGTTTTTCTGTGAATGAAATTTCTTTTATTTAATACTTGAAGATTTTAAATCGTTGGATTATATGTTGGAAACAATAAAATACGATTGAAAGTGATCACTTTTAGACTTTTTTAAGATGATGCTATTTTAGCAAGATTCATAGTGTGTGTCAGAGAAAGTATCATAAAAAGGAAATCCGTCTCTACTTAGTATGTTATGATACTAACTCATGTCTGTTTTCCTAGAAGATCCTGATGTTTTGTATTCAGAAGGATCTTCAGAATTTCACTGATAAATAAAATGCAGGTTTAGAAAAAGATGATCTGATTGTTGTTGAAAGACTTTTGAGCCATAGTTCACTTAGTTTCGGTATGCTTACTTGTAAATTTTAAATATTTTTTTTTTCCCCTCATTTGTCTATAGGTCCCCAGGCCAGCTGATAGGAAGTGGTTCTCCACTGGGATTGAAATTACAGAAGTTTTTAGTCACTTATGTTTCTCTTCTTCCAGAAGAAATAAAGAGTATGTGTCAGTAAAAAGTTTTTTAATTTATTAGCTTTAAAATTTTTAGTATATTGGTGATAAGCACTATCCTATGCCTATTATAATCAGTACTTTCAAAATAGTTTTCTTTTTCTGGAATATACATATTTTTTTCAGAATCTTACAGGTGTTCATTGTAGTTGGGTACAACTTTTGCCTTGACACATAAGACATATTGCCAGTATTGGCTCGAGGAGTATAGAAGTCATTTTAGAACGTATGCTGCTGATGGCCATCTTTTCTAGTTTTCTCTATTCACTTCCCCAAAATTAGTAAAATTGGTTGAAGAAAGAGCGACCTGGGTTCAGGAAAAAGTTGCAAACAGAATATCCATTGTGGCAAAACTGCCCCACTATAGACAGGAACTTGACAGGTAGAAGAAAAATACTCCTGCTTTATGGAGAGCTTGTATCTTAGAAATACCCACTTCTTTGGACTGGTGATTTACCTTCCTTTCTGGTGAGTTAAGTTTGTAAGCAGAGAGCAACACCAGTGTTATTTTGTTAGTTGAGCCGCAGAAGGACTTAACTCTACTTCCTGGGTCCTTTCTTCACTTGTGGCTTTGTGGCTCATAAAGCGACCCTGGGTATGAAACAGACACACATTTCCTTTTGTATTTCGTCTGCAAACAGGGTGAAACAATGACTAAAGGTAATGTCTGCTCAGAAGTCAGGGATAAAAAAAGCAAAAAGATGATCTGTGTATCCCAACTTTAGGTGTCTAGAAAATTGGCTCATTCGATTACTTTTTTAAAAAAATTGGTTCGTGGAGAAGAGTCTCTCAGAAGTTCTGTAGTTTGCCAGAAGACAGAAGCATATGCAGTCTGGGGATTGCTTTGCTGACCATGTTGGCCCATCCCAGGTCAGCAGTGCGGAAAGAGGGAGGGTGCTGGGAGCGCCCCAAGGGTATGCGTGCCTGCTGTCCTTGGCCATGGCCAGCATGCAGTGGATGCTTGTAAGTGTGTTGAACAAATGTGAAATGGAAGTGTGGCCATCCCCATCTTCCCTGTGCCATGCGTGAGGCGTTAGGCAAAGTGGAACTTAATTAGTCCAACAGAAGAGAAGGCAAGTACAGTGTTTACTCAGGTTTTTACTTAGTATATTTTTCAGTCAACAGTTTCCAGTGAGTATCTTAAATGTTTTGTGCTAGGTATTTGGAAGATATAAAATATATTTTATATATAAAATATAAAATACATAATATAAAATATTGTTTTATAACTAAACATAAAACACAAGCTCCTTTCAGGAGCTTCCAAGGATTTCTTGGGTCATTCTACAGTGATGATCAGAGGAAACAGACATTTCACTAATTATGTGACTTGAGGGTCTTTAAGAAGTCACTTACTAGCAGAGAAGGCAGAACAGAGAACCTTACCTTGGTATCTCAAGATGGAAAATTAGTGACCAGATCCTGAGGGAGTAAGAAATGGCATATGTGAACTAATGTTACTGTACGCAGATATGAGAGGCCATCTATCATCAGTAATTCTTACCGTGTTTTTCTTTAACTTCTCCCAACAGAGGACTGGTTTCTAACACTAGAAAAAATTGATCTTACACTTTAAACTTTTTCTTTTTTTCATAGCTGTGTGGTTATCAGAATCTCTGCAATATAGTAGAGTACTTATTTTATGGGGCTGAGATTGAAATAGCACTGATTTTTTCCCCCAACAGGTTTGTTGAGCTAGAATTCACAGACCACAAAACTCGTCCTTTTAAAGTGTTTCTTTCATTGGTTTTTCATGCATTCACTAAGTTCTGTGACCATCACCACTAACTCTAGAATATTTTCATCACTCCCAGAAAGAATATTTTCACCACCCATCACTGATCCCTTTCCATTCTCCTTTCCCACCAGCTTCTGTCAGCTACTTATCTCCTTCCTCTACGGATTTGCTCATTCTAGTCATTTCCTGTAAATGGAATCCTAGAATATGTGGCCTTTTAATTTATGTCTGGTTCATCAGCCGTGAACGAGTCATCCAGTAAGGACCCATGTTTCAGTATTTCATTCTTTTTTATGGCTAAGTAATACTCTACTGTACAGATATCACACATTTTATTTATCCGTTAGCAGTTGGTAGACATCTGGAAAATGCTACTGTGAATATTCACGTACAAGTTTTTGTACGAACACGTGCTTTCCGTTCTCTTGAGTGTATGCCTAGGAGTGCAGTTGTTGGCGCCGATGGTCGTTCTCGGTGTAATTCAGTGTAACTATCTCAGTGTAACCATTTTCTACACTGGCCGTGCTGTCTTGCGTTCCACCAGCAGTGTACGAGAGTCTAGTTTCTCTTTCCGTGCCAGCACTTGTTAATGTCTGTGCTTTTGGCAAGAGCCGTCCTCGTGGATGTGAAGTTCTATCTCTTTTTTTTTTTTTAATTCAGTTAGCCAGCATGAGTTGGCCTCATTAGTTTTTGGTGTAGTGTTCAGTGATTCATTAGTTGTGTGTGACACCCAGCGCTCATCACCACACCTGCCCTTCTTAATGCCCATCACCCGGTTACCTCTTTCCCCCATCCACCACCCCTCCAGCAACCCAGTTTGTTTCCTGGAGCCCAGAGTCTCTCCTGGTTTGTCTCCCTCTCTGATTTCTTCCCGTTCCGTTTTCCCTCCCTTCCCCGACGATCCTCTGCGCTGTTTCTTAGGTTCCACACATGGTTTTCGATTTGCATTTCATACCTGCTGACGGTGCCCAGCAGCTTTCCATGAGATTCTTGGTGACAGTGACATTTTAAATCCTTCTCTTTCAGGTAGTTTCCTACTAAAGTTTATTCAGAAGATGACAAGCAGACATTGGTGTGCCATTCCCATTTTGTTTCTGTCTAAGGCTTTGGCAAATGTCCCAAGATGTAAAGCCCTGGGTATAGAAGGGCTTCTTGCTCTCAGGTAATCTACTCTGTGTTCACACATGTTCGTATGTTCACATAGGGTCGTCTGCAGTAACTTTCCATCAGTAAATTTTATTTTCCCCTCTGCTTTAGCCTATAGTGAGTTGTTTTAGTTAATACTGGCATTGGGATGTGAGCTTGCTCTTTTGAGCTTATAATTTTGTATTGAGAAGTAAAAAGTTGACTTATATAGTTGGACTTATTTTGTTTTATGAATTACTAATTTAAATATGTGCCACAATACATGCTATTGGATTTAATTTTAAGACCAGGCCAATAAGGTTTTCTTACATTACATTGATATGCAGAAAACTAGAGATAAAAATATCAAACAGTAATAATGATTGCAAAGATTTTCAAAAAATGTAGAACTCTTACTTTAATAGTATCTTTATTTATAGTTTTTTGGAAGAGATGTATTTCATGTTAAAATCGAGCTCTACCAGAGAGACCTTAAGGAAATAATAGCTTTGAAAGTGTAGTGACAGTGACTCTCTACATTGGGAGTTGTAGAGACTCTAGATGAGCTTGTCAGTATTTACAAGTTACCAGAACTGTCTTTGGGAACATGGAAATGCATGTTTCTGTTTTCTGACGTCAGGGATGTTCTGCAGTGCACGATGATCACCCACCAGATCCTGCTGAGAGGGGCTGCACAGTGCTATCTTCTTCAGACGGCCATGAATTTAGTAGATGTGGTAAGTTTGTCTTTTACTCGGGATACTTCAGTTTATGAGTCTTTCTCCGTGAATAAGTGTGCAAAAACGTGTCAACGGAGCAGATCTGTGATGCTGTCACTAGAAAGCCCTGCCTGTAAAGTCGGCCTGGTGCTTGCTGGAGGCCTGGAATGTGGGTGTCAGGAGGGCTCCCCCTGTGCTGACTCGGAAGAGTGATGGACTGTGCCCGGTGTGTACACAAACGGTGTGGTTTACCCTGACACCTGCTTTCTTTCTCGGAGTCTGGACTCTTAGAGTGTGCTCAGCAGGGGTGCCAGTAAAAACCCTCCCAGTAAGAACCCTGAGCGGTGGGTCTGTAACCAGCTTCCCTAGTAGACAACAGTTCACACGTAGGGACAGCTAATTGCTGGCGGAATTAAAGCTGTCTTGGGTGACTCCCCTGGGACAGGACCCTTGGAAGCTTTTGCCTGATTTCCTCTATACTTTTTCTGCACATCTTCCCAAAAATTGATCTTTAAGAAGTCTGTAGTATCTTTTGTTTTTTACAGAGCCCCTTTGCTACTATTGCCGGGAATAGGGGTCAGCAAACTTCTTCTGTGAAGGGCCAGAAAAGTCCTTTTTTAAGTTCGTGGTCTCTGTTATAATTACTTAAAAGCTGCCATGGACAGTTTATAAATAAAGTGGCTAAAATAAGTTAAAACTTTATTTACAAAAGAGCTGAGTGGTTTTGCTGACACCTGGCCTAGAGCAAGGTGTCTTAATTCAAGATGTACAGCCTTAAGGGAATGAAAAGACTTCTGTGGTTTTCAGAAGGCTGGGAGTTGTTTTCATGGCTTTGAAAGTAAGCTTCACTTTTCGACTTAAGTAACTTCTTATCGAATGTGTTTGTTTTTGCTTTTAGACTCTGACCATCTTGTCTCTAAGACAGTAATCTTTTTTTTTTTTAAAGATTTCATTTATCTATTTGACAGAGAGATCACAAGTAGGCAGAGAGGCAGGCAGAGAGAGGAGGAAGCAGGCTCCCGGCTGAGCAGAGAGCCCAACTTGGGGCTCGATCCCAGAACTTTGGGATCACGACCTGACCCCAAAGGCAGAGGCCCCAACCCACTGAACCACCCAGGCACCCCTAAGATAGTAATCTTGATCATAAGGAACATAGACTTAGAAAATAATCTTTCACTTTATATAGTAACATATTGATTGCTTGTAGTCAATATCTTTTCTAAAGTCAAATTTTTTTTTTAAAAAGCTTTCTTTTGATTTAACTAATAATACTCTACTTTAAGTGGTATGTTAACTTGCTTTTACAGTGATTTCATTTTATTAAAAATTTTTAAAGGAGTCATTTTTTTAAATGCCCTGACACCGTCCCTCTCTTCCTCCCATATAGGAGAAGGTGACCCTTTCAGATGTTTCAACTTTTCTCATGTCTCTGAGACAAGAGGAGTCCTTAGGACGAGGAACCTCGTTGTGGACAGAGGTGAGATGGAAAATAATAATAATGTCTTTGAAAAGTCATAAAAAGTTGTTTTCTAACTAAACTCACTAGTCACTTATGTAAAATATAATGATGGCTTTGTTACCTACCAACAGAGGTTTTTAAGTATTGTATATTTGCTTTGAGTGAACTTAAATAATCATGCTGCTGAGACCCTTAAGGGGAGGCCGGACAGTGTTTGGGATAGAGACAGACTTAGAAGAGAAAGGAAGCGCTTGTGGGCAGATTGCAAATCTGGATGAGATGGATCAGGAGTGAGGAAGACGTTAGACTCAAAAGCAATGACATGGACCTCCTCTTGCTGTTTTTTTCTGTCTGTCCATGGCACTTCATCGCCTAGTTGCCCGAGTCTGACATTTTGGTAATTGCTGATTCTTCCTGACTTTCTGCATCGAACCAATCATGAAATCCTACACGCCCTTCCTCTTCTGGAGAGTGGAGATCCTGCGACGGCGCTGCAGGCCCCTGGCCTCGCGGGGCTGCTCTTCTGTGTGGGGTCGTCAGGGGTCTGCGTCCTCCCCTCTGGAGCTCTGGTCACGCTATTCCTGTTGGCTCTTAGCCCTTGCAGAGCTGGTTGGATCCCAGTCTGTGTCCACTGCAAGTTCTGTGGTTTTTGAGGACATGGAGCTTTTTAAAAAAAGAATTCTATTTCTCCACTGCTTAAGAGATCACAGAGGGCAGGGATGTGATTATTTCTTTTAGAAGGCAAGTCGGGGGGCGCCTGTGTGGCTCAGTGGGTTGGGGCCTCTGCCTTCGTCTTGGGTCATGATCCTAGGGTCCTGGGATTGAGCCCCGCATCGGGCTCTCTGCTCAGTGGGAAGCCTGCTTCCTCCTCTCTCTCTGCCTGCCTGTGATCTCTGTCTGTTAAAAAAACAAAACAAAACAAAACAGAAGGCAAGTCCGTCTGTGGATGCACAGAGGGAAAGGAGAAATCAGCTTGAACCGTGTTAAGATAATTCAGGTGGGAAATCATAAGGCATAGAGTAGTAGGGTAATGGAATGAAGACAAAGAAAATCGGGGTCTTTAAAAATGAGAATTTGATTTTCTTAATCATAATGCGTCTAATTAGGTGGAATCTGAAAAATAGAGAACTGTATAAAGAAAATAAAAATCACCTGTGATGTCTACAATCAAACTAAATCCAGATTTTTTTGGCTTAATTATTAAGTTTTTCAGTATACATATTCTCAGTCTTGCTTTCTCACTCTATAGGCTTACATTTAAAGTGATAGATTAACATGTATGATTTTCTAAACAAAGTAACGGTTATACCGTTCGGAATTTTATTTTTCATCTTCACATACATTTGAGCATTTTAACATGTTGCTAACTCTCCACTATGTAATATTTAAAAATTCAGTTGATGAAACATTTTAGAATTTATTTAATCAGTTCCTTTTGTTGGACGTTTGTCTCAGATCTTACCATTTCATCTGGAAATACGTGCTGCTAAAAGATAAAGACTTTGAAAGGGCCTAAATAGGCTCTTACCACACCTACAAATGTTAACGATCATTTCTTGATTCCAAAAATTTGTGTTTAAATTGCTCCAGATGTCCAATAAATGTGTTTGTTCTTTGCATTTTGTTCATATATTTGGCTTTAAGTATTCAGATGAGGTCTGTCATTGCATCGATAGGTCTAGTTTGCAAATTGTGGTTAATCCATCTGGAATTTATTCTGGTGTGTGGCACGAGCTGTGAGGTGTCATTGGGAAAGTGCACGTGGCAATGTTTCAGACGATGCTTGGTCCCCACCAAGTGTAAGCACACTCTGCCATTACGGTGTTTTCCCCCTTGACCAGCCAGATGTTGTCTTATTATTGGTCAGCAGGCAGCCCCCCTAGATTTCCTAACTTCTTCTGATTTTCTCTCTTCTCTAATTCAGTAACTTGTCTTCATGTTTTTCCTTCTTTTTAACTTTCTCTTGGTATGTTTACTTCTCTCTTTATGTCTTCCTTGTTTGAAAACTATTTATTGGACACCTTGTACACCGCAGGCTCTGAGCTGAGTTTTGGGAATACAAGGTCAGCGAGATAAACATGGCCGCCGTCTTCAGGAAGCTGACGTCTGGTGGTTCATAGCTGAACCCAAACTTTAATTCTTTGGTTTAAAAATAGAAGCAAATATATATATCCCCTAATGTAGACGTGGCTATAGAGTCTAACTTGCAGTGTAGTGGTGTACTCATTATTGTGTAAATCTCTATATGTTGAATCATGTAAGATCATTGATAGTCCCTTTTAACCTAAGGAAATGGCAATTTCATCTAGCTCCAGCTAAGTAAGTTTTTAAATTAACAGACTTTATTTTTCAGAGCAGTTTTAGGTTCACAGAAAAGTTGAACAGGAAGTACAGGGAGTTCCCACACACCTCCTCACCGCTTCTGTTATTAAAATCTTGTACTAATGATTGATGAGCCGATATTGATACATGATAAGTAATGTCCATAGTTTACATTTGAGTTCACTCTTTTTGTTGTATATTCTATGGACTTTGACAAACATATAATAACATGTACTCACCATTATAATATCACACTGGTTAGTTTCACTGCCCTAAAAATCCCCCATGTTCCACCATTTTGTCCGTCTCTTCTCTCATGCCACACCCGCCCCCCAACCCTTGGCAACCCCTGATGTTTTCTCTGTGTCCATGGTTTTGCCTTTTCCAGGATGTGGTATAGTTGGAATCTTACACTATGAAGCGTTTTTGGATTAACTTCTTTCACTAAGAAATACACATTTAAGGTTCTTCCACGGCTTTTCATGGCCTGATAGCTCATGTCTTTTTATCCCTGAATAACATCCCGTTGTCTGATGTACCACTGTTTGTTCATTTACCTCCTGAAGGACATCTTGGTTGTTTTTAAATTCTATTAATTATGAATAAGGCTGCTATAAACATGCACATGTGGGTTCTTGTATGGTTATAAACTTTCAACTCATTTGAATAAATACTAAGGGGCACAGTTCCTGGATTAGATGTTAAGAAAATTTTCAGTTTTTTAAGGAGCTACCAAATTGTCTTCCAAAGTGGGAGAACCATTTTGCATTCCCACAGCAGTGAAGGAGTTTTCCTGTTGCCCCGTGTCCTTGTCAGCTTTTGGTGCTGTCTGTGATGTGGACTTTAGCCGTCCTGTGAGGTGTGTAGTGGTAGCTTGTAGGGACCTGTGACATTGAGCATCTTTTCATATGCTCTTTGCTCTTTGTATGTGTTCTTTGGTGAGGTGTTTGTTTTTATCTTTTGCCCATTTTTAAAAATCAGATTGAATGTTTTCTTAATGTTAAGTTTTAAGAGTTCTTTGTATATTTAGGAGACCAATCCTTTTCCAGATATGTGTCTTTTACAAATATTTCCCCCCAGTCTGTGGCATCTTCTCATTGTCTTGGCAAAATGCAAATAAACTTTTGAGATTTGCATTTTAATGGGAAATCAAGGGAACCTGTCTCCCAGAGACTGCGAGGTAAATGCCATTTTAATCCATAATTTTGACATGAAAACTCTTTGGAGAGAAAACATTCTGAATCCTGGGACAGATTTGATAGAAGCAGCAAGTATGAATTTGAGTTTACTGGTCAGTTTTGTTATAATAGGACAGTGCTTGTGGGAAATGCAAGATTTGTAAAACCTCAGGCGTTTCATAGCAATAGTTAAGAAATGTAGTGTGGCCAGTTTGACAGAAATAACAAAGAAAAAGTCTATTCTGTCGAAAGATCAGTCTCCTGGCTGGCCTCACTGTTAGATTTTATAACGACCCGACTTGGTAAAGACCTACACGGAGCAGCTTCTTTACTGTTACTGAACTACTCGTTCGTTGGCAGCGATGGGATGTCAGTTTTAGTCTTAACGGATTCGTTTGTTCGTCAGGTTTGTCTCTGGTCAAGTGATGCATTATTGTCTCCTTGTATGTAATTTTGGTGAACCCCAATGCAAGGGATACTTTTTAAAAAAATTCTTACTTTTTAGAAAGACTTACTTCATAGTTATTTGCTTCATATTTAAATTCATATGTTGAATTTGTAAAGTAAGAGATATGCTGTAAAAAGAAAACTGAGGGGGCGCCTGGGTGGCTCAGTGGGTTAAAGCCTCTGCTCAGGTCAAGATCCCAGGGTCCTGGGATCGAGCCCCACATCAGTGTCTCTGCTCAGCAGGGAGCCTGCTTCTCCATCTCTCTCTGCCTGCCTCTCTGCCTACTTGTGATCTCTCTATGTCAAATAAATAAATAAAATCTTAAAAAAAAAACTGAGAACATAATTCAATTTCAAAACAAAATTCACTATTGCTTGTGATCAAAGATGAATTCTGTGACTTTTAGATTTGCAAATTTTTTAAAAAAGAACGAAGAAGGACTAGTATTCCTCTTTTAAGTTAATATGTTTTAAAAAATGCACATGTGATAGAAAGTACACTTGTGAGGAGGGTAGAAACTTTAATTATAACTAATAGAAAAACAAACATACCTTGTTTTAGTATAGGAAGCAGGAATGAATTTCAACTTTATTTTAATTTACAGTTGTAATTTGGTTTACATAATGTGTCATTTTTCACAGAGATGTTCTTTAGAAAACCTTACCAAAATGTGCACTATATATTAGGTACTTTAAAAATTCTTGCCTGTAAATGAAGTTTATATATATATATATATATTCATGTATAGATACGCGCACATGTATATATACGGATACACATTTTTTTTCTGTCTGCACTCTCTGTAGAATTCAGTCGTGACTAAATGTTCTATTACTTTGTTGTGTTGAGTTTTTTTTTTTTTTTTTAAAGATTTTATTTATTTGAGGGGGCGGGGCACGAGCAGGGGGAGGGACAGAGGGACAAGCACACTCCTCGATGAGCAGGAAGCCTGACCCGGGACTCTACCCCGAGCAGGGGGAGGGACAGAGGGACAAGCACACTCCTCGATGAGCAGGAAGCCTGACCCGGGACTCTACCCCAGGACCCTGAGACCATGATCTGAGCTGAAGTCAGATGCTTATGTGACTGAGCCCCGCAGGTGCCCCTGTTGTGTTCAGATATTTAAATTCAGTTTATCTTGGAGGAAAGAAACTTGACTTAGGGAAATCAGAAACCCTTTGCTCAGTTAGGTTTTTAAAATAAAGTAATGACTCTTTTCTTTCCTAGCTCTGTGATTGGCTGCGTGTTAATGAAAGCTGTTTTGGGCAAGCCTCAGCCTGTAGTCCCACTGGACTTCCCGAGACACCGTCTTTAAATGCTTACGTGAAGAACCTAGTTCAAGAGTATATTATGTTACCTGCTGGGGAAAGTAAGTCTGAAGTCATTTATATGATTCACATCACCAAATTACTTCCAAAGAACTTTTAACTAGTTTTTCCAATCCAGATATAAGTTTAACCAAATATGTGCCGACTTTCTGATCCCAAACTCGTACTTTCAGCCAAGTAATGTAAAGAAACGGAATGTAAAAACATGTTTCCTAACTTGGACTTCATCTGGTCTAGGACTTGAGATTTTAAACTACTTCTGTATGTTTTAAGAAACTAGTAAGTTGCCAGAATAGGAATTGGACAAACTGATTCTATGATTAGTGAATCCTCACGGGCTAGACACCACCGATGTGTTCGTAAAGCCTCTGTAAGTGGAAGTATTTGTAGATAAATCACTGCATCTTTTGTGTGTTTGTTTTCAGAACATCACATGTAGTATGAACTCATGTGAAAAGTAGTTTTAGAGAAAAATTACATTTGAAAGGATGGTTTTTTTTCTTTTTACCAGGTACTCAGTCAAGATCCATTTTCCAGCTTCTTTAGGGAAATGGGTAAGACCGCACTGAGGGAAGAACTATTAGCAGATTCATTAATTAGGGTTCTTTTTTCATTTCTAATGCTTCTTCTTCATTAAAGCCCTTAGTTGATAATTTGGGTAAATTGCATCTTTATATTTAACATGTCTTAAATTTCCCGGCTTTGTCTCAGACCGAGTCATTTTCATGTACTGATTTCTCTAACCTGATCCTAGAATAGGCTTTAAATGATCAGATGATTATTCTTCTGAAATAAATGAGTTTATCTGTTTTTCCTTCTTAGAACATTTCTCTTTCGTGTTTTATTCCCCCTCTAATAAATTCTCTGTGCTGTTACTTGGGAGGATTCTTTTGTTAGGCCTATAGAAGTAAATAAATTTTCATCCCTACTAGACTAAACATACATTAAAGTCCCTAAAATGTCTTCAGAACTTGTTTTATAATTTAGAGTATATCAGCATCAGAGCTGAGTAAATATTCAAAATCATATGAAACAATATTTTTAGAATTTTTCTGTAATATTTCTAGGACTTAAAATACATGGTTTAATAGACTATTCTAAATTTTTAAAAAAATTAAAACTTGATTTTAGGTGCAAAAGAGGTGTTTGTGTGTGTTTTAATATTTTTGTTTGACTTTTAATGCCCTTGGCCGAGTGCCTTTATAAAATTTAATTAGCAATTACTGGGGCAGTTTTCAGAGCAAGTTAATAAGTTCCAACCAGGGGCGCCTGGGTGGCTCAGTGGTTAAAGCCTCTGCCTTCGGCTCGGGTCACGATCCCGGGGTCCTGGGATCGAGCCTCACATTGGGCTCTCTGCTCAGCGGGGAGCCTGCCTCCTCCTCTCTCTGCCTGCCTCTCTGCCTACTTGTGATCTGTCTGTCAAATAAATAAAAATATAAAAAAAAAAAAAAAAAAAAAAAAAAAAAAAAGTTCCAACCAAACAAAATTCAGCTTGAGTTTCTGAACATAAAAGTAGTTTTTTCAGTTTTGTTCTTATATAGGGACTTAGTGGCCAAAGCACTATTTTCAATCAGGTTCTACATGTAAAGTAGCTTTTTCTCTGGGTTTTGGCATAGTTGGTGCAGATAGATTTTGCACTGTCGATTCCGCAGACGTATATCGAGTGTTTTCTAAGAGCTGGGCACGGAGTCACAGAGATAAAAACTGTATCTCCTGCCCTCAGAGAGAGCATCGTCTAGCAAGGAGGTTGATGGGTAAGCAGATGATCTTAGCACAGTGCCTCAAAAGACGTAATAAGCACCAGGGTGGGGAACCTCTGTAAGCAGTGCCTGCTTGGCATGGGTAGACCAGCAGAAGTAGAGGGAGGTCACCCTATGGGTGACATCTGACCACTGGGCAGAAATGAAGGTGAAAAGCGGGAAGGAGTGTCCCACAAGGCTTGCATGAACTTGCATCCAGGGAGCTGAAAGTAGGGAGGCGTCTGTCTGTGTATTTATGTATCTGTCCTCTGTCTGTTGCATGGAGCCAAGAAGGAATGGTAGGTGGCAAGGGGGATATGGGGCACATACACACACCCTGTTGGACGCCTGGTACCCAAGACAACAGAACAAAGGAATAGCAGCAAAACAACACAACGAGCATCACCTGTGAACAAACATGCTGAAGACCTTTCGGGGCAGGCTTTCTGAATCACGGAAAGTGAAACATAGTTTGGAAATAGCCCTGAAGGCTGGTCAGACCTTGGATGTGCTAAGATTAACCAGGGAGGGAAATACATTTGAAGAAATGTATACTTAAATCAAGCGGTCCCATGGAAAGGACATTTGTAGTTAAATGATATGCCTACTTAAAATGTAATCAAGAGGGCGCCTGGGTGGCTCAGTGGGTTAAAGCCTCTACCTTTGGCTCAGGTCATGGTCTCAGGGTCCTGGGATGGAGCCCCGCATTGGGCTCTCTGCTCAGCGGGGAGCCTGCTTCCTCCTCTCTCTCTGCCTACTTGTGATCTCTCTCTGTGCGTCAAATGAATAAATAAAATCTTTAGATTTCTTGGTTACATTTTTTTTTTTTTTAGAGACACAGACTAGCTCTGAAGTAGTATATTGCAGTTGTACAACACGTTTTAAAAACAGCGTTGAGGTATGATTGACTTGCATCACACTGTACATGTTTAAGCTGCACGTGTGATGGGTTTGGACCTACGTCTGTCGAAACCCACCAGCATGGTGACGTAACGCACCTATCCTGTCAGGCTCAAAAGTGTTTTCACGACTTTTTTTAATCCTTCCCTCCACTTTACCTTTCCTCCACACCCCAGACAAGCCCTGTATGCTCTCCAACATCACAGACTAGTTTGCATTTTCTAGAATTACACTTGGTGTTTGAACTTCATGGTAGCAAGATTTGACCATGATTCGGGGCTAAAATGCATTCAGGTGATCAGTCAGAGCCAACGATTCTTTTGTCTCTTTAAAACCGTTGTTGCCTCCACTTCTCTAGCTTCGGTGAGCGAAATGGGGAATTCCCCCTCAGTGGTTTGCAGAGTATGGTTTCTAGACCAGCAACACCAGCATCACCTGGATACTCTTTAGAAAACAAGTCCTCCAGCTCTGTGCCAGGCCTGTTGAATCAGACTCAGGGAGGGGGGTGGCGTTTACCCTCTGTACTGACGAAGCCTCCAGAGGATTCCGCACCAGGCGCGGGTTTGAGAGCCACACTCTGTAGCGTGGACTTGCTTCATGTGGTGGCCAGGTCCTCAGGGAGCACCCCATGTCAGGTGTACCTGCAGGGCTTGGCTTACACTGGAGGAGCAAGGCGCCCTGTTGTTCTGGACCGGACCGGTGGCATCCCTTGACAGCAGAAGTCATTAAAACTCCATTAAAACTCCACTCCACTTCAGATCGATAACCTTCCCTTGCAGTATCCAAGGTGAGCAGTAGCCTAGGATGTCGAGCAGGCTCCATGTTTCTAGAACGCTGCTGTGCTTTGCTGAAGGAAGTGAGAACCGTCGCGTTAGCCACGTTGAGGACCCGCTGTGTGTGCTGGTCATTCCCACACGTGTTGTACTTGAGTCTGGGGCTCCCTGCTGCCATGCCATGGGAGCACGACCGGAGCGGCACCCCCTCCCCGCCAGCTCCTGCGATGGCCAGGGTGTCTGCTTGCAGGACAGCCCGTGAATGACCGCGTCTTAGTCTGTGCCTATGAAGGACATCGTATAAGTGTGTGGTAGGAAGCAGTAATGTGAGTAAAAATGTTCCCAAGAACAAGTTTTAATAACTCGTCTTTACAACACTTAACAGGTTTTGCCTACTCCATTTTCTGGGATAACACCAACACTGGGATTTTAAAAAAAATATATGAGTAGATTTTTTTACTGATGGCAACTAAAGTGGCTTTTATAGCATTTAAAAAATAATCTATAACATCCTTTTGTTGTGTTTTTTAACTGGGTTTGTCTTCTGTAGTATTCCATTAAATTTATGTTAAAATATATGAAATTACCCCCAAAATATATTAGCATATTTAAGAAAATGGTTCAAGTATTTAAATTACTGAGCTGGAAAACTAGATCTCTTACCTAAATTTTTCTTGGGAATCGAGGTGAAAGGTGTGATCTTGCTATAATAATACACCATGAATGAAAAAGAAATCCGTTCATGGCTTATTTTTGTTTAATTGGCTTTTAGAGATGGTAAAATACTCATGCTATCTGTTAACCATGTTCTGTCTTCCAAAACTTACTCTAGAAACTTTTGAGTAAATTTAATTTTTATAATAAACCCAAGGAGAGTCATAGGTTTTATTAGTTTTATTTCACAGAAGATGACCTAAACTTTCTTTTTTTGTTGCTTTTGAGGTTTTTGTTCTGTTTTCTTTGAGTGTAGCTGATGCATAATGTTATGTTAGTTACAGCGCAGACCTACGCTTTGTGAGAGGATAAGCCCTTGTCTCAGGGTCCCACAGCAAAGTAGCACAGGACTGGGCCTCAGACACGGGTCCGAGGCTCCAGAGCCTTTGGGCCCGTACCCTTTCCATCCTCCTGCTGCTTATTACATTTTAGGCAATTTTCCTTTCTCAACTGGAATAACTAGACTTGCCTCTTAATGCGTCACCTCGAACCTCCTCTTCCTGTACAGTCCCTCTTCTGCATTGTACCCGGAGAAGTCTTTTTAAACTACTAATTTGGATCTACAGATGTTCCCTTTTCTTCGCTGAGCCTTCACTTGAACCTGAAGTGGCTTCCCCTAGCCTGTAGGGTCAGACAGGAATTCTCTGCATGGCCCGCTACGTCACCTGGGCTCTTCCGAGTGTCTGTGTCACCTCGACTCTGGCACTCCCTCCCACGCCCGTGCCCTGCTGCACGGGCATCCTTCTGTCCCCTGGAACATGGCGTCCCCGTTCTCCAGAGGACCTTTGGCGTCTTCTGCCTTCTTTGGGGAAGCCTTGCCGCCCTTCACCTGCTCTACTCTTTCCCAGCCTTCGTGCTCAGCCCGGTTGTCCTTCCTCAGGGCACTTTCTCTTATTCCCCAGACAGATGAGGGCACGGCCTCCTAGTGCACACCCCCATTGTGCCATTTTATACTGCTCACTACCGCGGTCCTGGGAACGGTGAGCTATGTCCAGGAGTGTGCTTCTGCACACCTCCATGCTTCTGATTTGATATTGATAAGGTCTGCTCCTGTAGCTGTTTCCGTCTTGAAACATCATCTTTGAAGGATTTTGTTAATGCTTTACAAACCTCAACTCTCGTTATTTCAGCAGGAGAAGACTGCTTTATGCCTGACTGGCTTGAAGCCAAACTCGTTGCTATGATGGTCTTGCTGGCTGTAGATGTGGAAGGAATGAAGACGCAGTACATGTAAGTGTTTCAAAACTTGGAAAGAAATCTTTTTTTTTTTCTTTTTTTTTTAAAAAAAAAAGCCTAATCAGATGTATGGTCCCTGTTCAGACTTTTCTATGATGGGTGTGGAATTGATCATAGTGTATGAAAGGGAGAAACCAGAGCACTGGCGGTATGCTAGAGAAATGTCTAAAATTAATAATAAATTGGTAGGAATAGGGACTTGTTAGTCTTTTGAGGAAAGTTCAACTGTTAGAGAAAACTATATGTACTAATCACTGGTTTTATAAAAGAATATTTTTTTAAAAGATTTTATTTATTTGACAGAGATCACAAATAGGCAGAGAAGCAGGCAGAGAGAGAGGGAGAAGCAGGCTCCCTGCTGAGCAGAGAGCCCGATGTGGGGCTGGATGCCAGGACCCTGAGACCATGACCTGAGCCGAAGGCAGAGGCTTAACCCATTGAGCCACCCAGGCGCCCCTTATAAAAGAATATTAAAAGAATAGGTTATAAGATTCTAGCATAAGATTAGGTAAAGAAATTCAGGAATTTGACCCCTTTGTAAACTGTATAATTTTTTTAATGTAATAAAGATTAAATTCATTCATATTTCAAGAATGTGCACAGATCAGTTCTCACCAGAGTATAATTGTTGCAAGAAGCAGTGTCATTTGCTAGTGTATTTGCATATGTGGTTGATTTGATTAACATCAAATCTCTTCTGTAGACAGAATTTCAGTATGAAAGTTGGTTATGTTGGTTTTTTATAAACCCTTAATTTTATTTTTTGTTAGCATCTCATTTCCTTGACTAGTACACATTTTGTTTTTTTTGTTTTTTTTAATTATGATATCAGGGTCTCAGCACTTTAATTTACAAATAAATTGGGTATCGGATTTCCTTCCTACTTGTGCCTGGAGTGGAGTATGATATGTTATTCCCTGTGCTTCCTTCGTGAGCACACAGAGAATCTACCAAGAAAGCCTAGACTGCGAGGTCAGCGAGGAGCTGGAGGGCAGATTGGTCCTAATAGGCACCAGGTGTCCGCAGCATCCGTGCGACCAAGTCTGTCCAATCGCATCCAGTAGCTCCCCAGTTCCACGAGTTAGAGATGGAAAGTAATTTCTTCATGCTTTTGCAATGCTTGATTTGGGCATGTTTTTTAATACCTAGTGAAAAGAGGAGAACACAGAATGTATTAAGGATATTCTTAGACCCTCTCCTGGACTCCCTTCTGAAGTTGGGCACCAATGCCTACATGCCCGTGCTGAGAGCCGACAGATGCCTCCAGTTGCTGTTGAAACTACTGCGCACTTGCATGTTGACAGGTTCCGGTGCCCGAGATGGTGAGGACACGCAGTTTCTGTCGGTGTCTTGCTTGGTGCATGGTTGGTGGTTAGAACGAGGAAATTCCTGACCTTTTAAATCAAAGGATTCCCCCACACGTTCCGCAAACATTGACCGAGTGTCCCCTGGTGGTGCTGGGGAGACCATGGCGCAGGCTCACGGAACTGGCGTCTAGCGTGTATGGTCGCTGGTTACTGTTGTTGTGGAATGAGATTTTATTTGCTTTTGTTTGTTTTTTTTTTCATTTACGCTCACTCATTAATTTCCAGACATGAAGCTGCTCCCTATTTCATGTATGGTTAAGCAGGATCCATTTCTAATGGCCACTCTGCTAGACGTGCAGAGCGTAAGCTCAAACACAACGATAGTATCATTTCCCGACGACTTGTTTTCGAGTACGTTCGTCTCTGAGCCCCTCTTACGTGGCATGTACTTCCTGCGGAAAGTAGAGCGGTGGAAGTGTTGAGCTCTTTGTTCTCTCCTTAAACTGAGACTCATGTGCGACAGTAGCAGAAAACCACAGACACCAGAGACACTCTTCAGTGAAGAGACTTGACTCCCAATCCTGTCCCCCCCCCCCCACTTGGAATTCTAGAAACCTGCTGTTTGAGAACCCTAGGGAAGCATCAGTATTAGGCTTGCCCTGAGGATAACACTGATGGGATTCTATTTTAATATAGGCTTAGGAAATGTTCAAGCCAGTTTCCAGATTCTGATATTTTTAAAAATGGCAGTGGAACCCAATGCTGTACATGTAACAGTCACTTTTCGTAAGGTTTTCGTCTCCTTAAGGGCATAAATATGGGTTCATTTGACATGCTTTGACTATTTTTACTAGGGTTAGTTTTTTCAAGAGCAGGACTGGGTCATCAGTGCCCTTTGGAAATTGTGATATTACACACACACACACACACACACACACGAGTGTGTGATGGTTATACATACGTTATGATGCCAAATAATCAAATACCCATGAACGTATTATGCAGCCTAAGAGCAAATTACCTGTTACTCCTCAGTTCCCTCCTTTTGCTTCCTTATTTTGACTTTTGTCTTTTTTACGTCTGTGCACTTTAAAAAATGGTTTTGCTTTATCTGTTGATACTCCTCAACAATGTAGTGTCTTGTTTTCCTGCTCTTGAGCTCTGTAGAAAACTTACTTCACTGTGGGAAGTCTTTTCTCACTGTCACATGTTTCTAAGATTCATGCACGTCCTTTCTTCGACTTCCTTATTTTCCCTGTTGTATAATCTCCCTTTGCATGAAGACACCACATTTTTCCCTGGTGTTGGACTTGGTATTGTAATTCATTACTGTGACGGAGTGTGCTGCCACGAACACTTGTCTGCGTGTCTTCGGGGCCCGGGTGTGCGTCTCTCCAGCACATGTGTTGGTTCCTAGGGTCTGTGCGTATTCAGCTTTATAAGATAATTAAAATTGTTTTTCCAGCTTTCAGTTCCAAAGTATGTACACATGTTATTCTTAGCAGCAGCAAAACCCAAGAGTTCCTCTAGCACCTCATGCAGGCCTTTTTATGTCCCCAAATAAGAGCCAAGGACGGACCTGTTTAATTTTGATAGCTGTTGGTGTTGGTGTGACTGGTAAACCATGTCACACTTAATTATCTGTAAGAGTTCTTCATCCTGAAAGATGTCTTTGATGAGAGAAGAGGAAAAGAGTGACTAGTTATTTCCCTATTATAAATGAGGAAGCAGTCTGGGAATTAATTACCAGTTCCAGGGTCAGTGAAGACGTACCAGGTAAAGTCAGAAATCCATTGAGGTTCGGCAGTATGCAGCTGTTTGGGGCAACTTTGCCTTGTTGTGTTTGAAATTCTTTTAATTTTCGGTATTTTATTATGGAAATCATTAAATATATAGAAAAATGGAGAGCTCATAGTAAATCCCCACGTTCCCACAGCAGCTTCAACATCTTGTCTTTCCTATGTCCTGCTGAGTACAACTATTGTCATTTTCCTTTGTCCTCCTTTTTTTCCTGAACCTATTCACCTTGGAACAGCCTGGGGGCACGTGGGGAGAAGAGCCGTGGGAGGAAGAGGCTGGGTGTGCGGAGTGTCTGTCCAGAGGCCTTTTCCCCTTCTCTTCCCCTTAGCCTGCACCAGTTACTGTGCTGATCCCCAAGGTTTGAACTTATTTCCGTCTTAATGGGGGGTCACTGTGAAGAGCCTTTGAGCTGGGGCTGGGGAATTCGTTCAGCGAAGAAGTGCTGATAGTCTGTGTGCCAGGCACTGTGTTGAGCACTAGGGTGTCCGCGTGGAAAGATAGAGGAGATCCCTGTCCTTGTCGAGATTGCCTGTATTGGAGGGCACAGGCGTGCGGTTGGCAGAGGGATGGTGAGCAGGGACTGTACAGTATATGGTAGTTGGGCAGGTGTTGGGGGAAGACAAGGTAGGGAAGGGGCGGGACGCGCTGGGTGGGGTGGGGGTGGAGGGTTACAGGTACACTGACTGGTGGAGGAAGACCTCACTGTGAAGGGAACAGCCTGTCAAGCAAAGACTGCAACTGCTGAGGGACGGAGCCCTGCGCACACCCCCGGGAGAGTGCCCAGTGAGTGGGGCGCGACGGGGGAGCTGGCTGCCGGGGAGGAGTCAGGACGCATCAAGGGAAGAATACTGGGACTTGAGCTTTGAGAGGGAAGTGGGGTCAGTTAAGTGGAAGTGGGGTCACTCCCTCCCTGGGCCAGTTTAAGGTGCGGCTCTTCCTAGGCCTTGGAGCTGGGGGTTGCTGAGCTCTGAGTTGAGTAGAAGACGGCCCTGGTGTTGAGAGAGCACCAGCCGGGCGGGAGCCGGGCAGGAGCCGGGCCGTGGAGACGCGCTCCTAGGCCTGCATGACTACTAGCCGTGGGTGTGCTGCGCTGAGTGGCGCTAGGACTTTGTGTTTGGACGGTTTGGCCAGCAGGACTTGCTGATGGGTTTGGATGTGGGCTTTGAGGACAAGAGAGAACCCAGAGGTCACTCAGCTTTTGGAGAAGGTGGACAGATGGGAATTGCCTTTAACGGAGGCGAGAAGGACTGGATTCGGAGAAGGTTTTGGGGTAAAGATGGGCAGTTCAGCTTCGGGGAGATTAAGTGCAGGGCACCCGTTAGGTGTTCTGGTAGAGCCGGTGAGCCGGTTTGGCTGAGTCTGGAGCGCAGGGAGAAGCATGGGTTGGAAATACAGATTTGGGGGTCCTAGCCTAGCAATGGTATTTAAAGCCACAACTCTGGATGAGAACACCAAGGGAGCCAGTGTAGACGGAGAAGAGGTCCAGGTGCGTGGGGAGCACCCGTGTCTAGGGGGTTGGGGAGGAACTGGCGGAGGACACTCGGGAGGAATTCACTACAGCACGAGAAGAGAAAAACTGGGAGAATGTACTGTTCTGGAAGCCAGACGAAAGGAGTGGTAATGGCACCAGACACTGCTGGTGAGCCGAGAGTGACTGTTGGTTTTGGCAACATGGAAATGGGGGGGTCACCTTGACAGAACGTTTTGGGTGGTGGGGGGCAGCTCAGGGGTGGCAAGGAGGTTTGGAGTCTGGGCAGGTCTTTGAAGGGGTGTTGTGTGGGGGGGAGCAGAGACGGGACTGCTGCTGTGGGACGGGAGAAGTTTTATTTCCTTTGGGGGAGAAAATAGCGGTGTTTTGTGCCGATAGAAACGATTTGGTGGAGGGTTGTTTTGAAGATGTGAGGAGGGGACGTCTGCTTCCAGTGGCTGAGAGGAGGTGAAAGTGCTTGGGGTCCGGGGTACCGGCAGAGGGCCTGCCTTCGACGGGGTGCTGAGGGGGCCACATGTGGGTGGGTGGGCAGAGGCCAGCGCGGCAGCGGCCGTCCCCTTCTAACGGTGGTGTTTTCTGAGCAAAAGAGGGAGCCGAGGGAGGGGGGAGCACATTCGCCTGGGAAGGACAATTAGTGGGCAGACTGGGGGGCTGTCGCAGGCTTGTGGGGGAGCCCGAGGGTGCGCATGGAGCTGGGGTGAGAGCGGGCCTGTGGCCGTTCGCCTCCAGCCCGATCTGTGAATCTAATCGGCTCCGACTCGGGTTGTGATGCTCCTTTTGGTGCATCCGTGAGACGCATAAACGAGGAGCTTTTGTAAAATGCTGTTCTAACCGTCCTTTTTTCAAACCTCAGAATAACTGTGCTGCTTATTTTTATGTTTGTGGAAATGCTCCACTTGACCTTTCCTTCCTGAGGTAGCTTTAATTTTTTTAAATTGTGGCAAAATACACGTAACCTGAAATGGACACTTGACCCGTTTCTAAGTGTCCAGTTGGTGCCGTTCCTGTTGTACATTTGCATCACCGCCGTCCGTCCCCAGAACTTCTTGTCGTGCCAGACTGAGCCCCTGTACCTGCCGGGTGCTGGCTGGGTCCTCATCCCCTGCTTCCCCAGCCCCTGGCGACCCCTTTGAACTTTCTGTCGCTGTGAATCGACTGTTCTAGGGACCTCAGATCCGTGCGGTCATGTGTGTTTGTCACCTCACACTGGGCTTACGTCACAAACTGTCATGTCTTCACGGTTCATCCACACTGGAGCGTGGGTCAGACTTGGCTTCCTTTTTGCGGCGAATACCCCATGGTACGTGTAAGTTTGCGCAGTCACCGTGGGGGACTCGGGCTGCTTCCACTTTTTGGCCGTGTGAGTAAGCCTGCTTTTTTTTTTTTTTTAAAATTAATTAATTAATTTATTTATTTGACAGACAGAGATGACAAGTAGGCAGAGAGGCAGAGAGAGAGAGAGGAGGAAGAGGAGGAAGCAGGCTCCCCGCTGAGCAGAGAGACCGACTCAGGGCTCGATCCCAGGACCCTGAGATCATGACCTGAGCCGAAGGCAGAGGCTTTAACCCACTGAGCCACCCAGGCACCCTAGTAAGGCTGCTTTTGAACATCGAATGTACAAACAGCTCCTCACATCCCTGCATTTAGTTCTCCTTTTGGTTACGTACCTAGAAGTGGAGTGGCTGGATCCCGTGGTAATTCTGTGTTTAACGTTTTGAAGAACCACCATACTGTCTCCTTAGCGGCCACACGGTTCCACTTCCCAGTCAGCGTCCAGTCGGTGCGCGGGTCCAGGTTCTCTGCATGCTCACTCGCTTGTCCGTCTGTTGGTCGTGGCCGTCCTGATGGGTGCGAGGCGGGATCTCATCGTGGTTTTGACTGAGGAGACCGCTTTTGACCAATTCTGGTACCACTTTTGGGATTCTGGGCAACCAGAATCCAGAACTGGTTGCCACGGTTGACTATATGAGAGAGAGAGTGGGAAGCAAAAACGTATACCCACTTCTGGTTGAAGTTGTCTGCACAGTTTGTGTGTTATGAGGAGCTGCTCAGTCGGGGGAGGTGGCAGTGACTGGGAAGCACCGTGAGAGCGAGGATGATGGGAACAGCCCCTGCGTTTCTTCATGTCCTGTCATTCTGCATCCTGCGAGCCCTCGGCTTTCCCTTGGAGCCTCAGGTTAACTTTGTTTTCACTTCTTTGTACAATCACCAGGTGCGTACAGGAGAAAGAAGAGACGGACAGTCTGGAAGGCGGAGTATTCTGTTCTTAGTGTGTTCGTGGGTTATGATGCTTACTTTTAGAGTAAAAAGTTTTACCTTTCAGGGCACCTGGGTGGCTCAGTGGGTTAAGCCTCTGCCTTCGGCTCAGGTCATGATCTCAGGGTCCTGGGATCGATCCCCGCATCGGGCTCTCTGCACGGCGGGGAGCCTGCTTCTCTGTCTCCTGGTCCCCTGGCTTAGACTCATTCTTTCTCTCTTTCTCACTCTCTCTGTCAAATAAATAAATAACATCTTAAAGAAAAAGCTTTACCTTTCAACCATTTACTTGTGGCTTCTTGACCTGACAAGTGATTTTTGACCTACTTCAGAGGCCACATAGGAGTGGCTCTATAGTAAGTAACTTGAAAATTTTAAATTCTGTAATTTTGAATGCTATGTGATCTTTTAAAAAAATGAACATTTCTAAGAGTGATAGATATCACACTTTGCAAAATGTCCTCGTTTTTTACCTATTTTAAAATTGAGTTCTTTGTTTTCATATACTTGGATGAAATAGGTACAATGAGAATTCATGATACAGTCTGGATACAAGTCCTTTGTTGGATATGGGATGTACAAATATTTTCTCCCGGTCTAGCTTGGCTTTTCAGTTTAAGTGTCTCTTATAGAGCAAAAGTTTTCATTTAGGTGAAGTCCAGTTTGCTTTTTTCTTTAGTTTTATTGATTATGCATTAGGCATCCTATTTAGGAAACCTTTGCCTTAACCCCAGGTAACAGGCTTTTCTCTTATTTTCTCCTAAATATTTTTTTGTTTTTTATTTTTGGATTTATGATACATTTTGAGTTAATTTTTAAGGTGTAAAGTTTAGGTTGAGATTTTGGTTTTTTGTTTGTTTTGCCTGTGGATATCCAGTTTTTCAGCATTATTTTGTTGTTGAGACTATCCTCTCTCTGTAGTTTTGTACTGTTGCAAAAAAAAAAAAAATTGAATTAGGTGTGGCAGAAATAATCCAAAATAGTTGGATGGATGAATGGATAAATGATGGGACGTAGCTGTATTTGGCCATGAAAAGGAATGAATTACTGATACACGCCACAACATGGACGGACTTTGGAAACAGCTTAAGTGAAAGAAACCAGTCACAAAAGACCATATATTATATGATTCCATTTATATGACGCGTCCAGAAGAGGCAGATCTGAGACCGAGAAAGGATTAGTGATTGTGTAGGGCAGGGAGGGGGCGTAGGCTTGTGAGGGTGATGCTCAGAGGGGATGGGGTTTCTCTCTGTGGTGACCAAAGTGTTCTAAAAAGTCGGCTCTGGTGACAGCTGCACATATCTGTGACTGTCCTAGATACCATTGAATTAAATGCTTTTTTTTTTTTTAAAGATTTTATTTATTTATTTGAAACAGAGAGAGAGAGATCACAAGTATGCAGAGAGGCAGGCATAGAGAGAGAGAGGAGAAAGCAGGCTCCCCGCTGAGCGGAGAGCCCGATGCGGGCCTCGATCCCAGGACCCTGAGATCATGACCTGAGCCGAAGGCAGAGGCTTTTACCCACTGAGCCACCCAGGCACCCGAATTAAATGTTTTTAATGGGTGAAGTATGTCACGCAAATTATATCAGTAACATTGTTTAAAAATAATTGGTCATATTTGTGTGGCTCTACTTCTGGGCTCTCTTCTATTCTGTTGATTTGTATGTTGATACCTTGGCCAGCACCACCCTGTTTTGGTTACTGTAGATTTACAATAACTCTTTTTAAATGGGTAGGATGCTTCTTTCAAATTCTTATTTCTGGATATTCTAGTTCTTTTGCCTTTCCATATAAACTTTATAATCAGCTTGTATTTACAAGAAACAAAAATCCTGCTGGAATTTTGACTGACATCACATTAAATCTATAGATTAATCTATAGAGAATTGCCTTTATTATACCGAGACTTTTGATCATGAACATAGTGTATCTCTCAGTTTACATACGGTGTCTTTGATTTTTTTCATCAGAGCTTTTTAGTTTTCAGCATATAGATCCTTTACAGGTTTTATTAGATTTGTGCCCAAGTATGTGATAAATTTTTAAAAAATTTTGGTTTTCAGTTGTGTATGGTCAGTATACAGAAATGTGATTGATTTTCATGTGTTGACCTTGTATCCTCTGACCTCGCTGAAGCTCTTGTTATGAGGGGTTTTTTGTTTTGTTTGTTTATTTGTTCATTTGTTTTAAATAGAATCCTTGGGATCTTTCTTTAGAGATGGAATATTTATATTTCTAGAATTGTCCATGATAATTCCTTCTCCTTTTAATGTGTGCAGCATCGGGGGTCTGTGATAATTCATATCCTCTCTATCTCTGCCTCTCTTAAGACCAGCTAGTGGTTTATGAATTTTATTGACCTTTTCAAAATACCAGCTTTTGGTTTTCATTGATTTTTTTTTTTTTTCAGTTTCATTGATTTCTGTCTTTGTTTGCTTCTTTCTGCTTTGCTTTTGGTTTATTTTGCCTTTCTAATGAAGTTAAGGGGGAAGTTTAGGTTGTTGGTTTTAGATCTTCTTTTTGAAAATGACCTGTAGTGCTATAAATTTTTTAAGTTTTGCTTTAATTTAATCCCAAAACTTTTGATATGTTGTATTTTAGTTGAAAGTATTTTCTAACTTTTCTTGAGGTCCTCTCTTTTGCTCTCGAATTACTTAGAAGTGTGCTTAGAGATTTCCTTCTTATCTTTCTGTTGTTATTTTTCATTCGACTCTAGTCAGCATACTTTGTAGAGTTTCAGGTTTTGAAACTTCATTAAGGGTTATTTATGATCAAGTGTATACTGTTCCATGCACATTCAGAAACACCTTGTACTCTGTGGTTGGGTCGAGAGTCCTATAAATACCAGATCCAAGATTTTCATGGTATTTTTCAGTTTTATGTCCTTGCTGTTTTTTGTTTACTCTGTTACTAAGAGAGGAGTGTGGAAGTCTCTAGCTCTGAGTTTGGGTTTATCTCTTTCTCTTTCTATTTTTATTATTTGGCTTCCTGTCCTGCAGTTCTGTTGTTAGGTGCCTGTGTGTTTAGGATAATGCGTTTTCTTGTTGAGTTGACTTCTTTTTTATGCAATATCCCTTTTTATCCCGGTTATTTCTTCTACTCTGAAGTCTGCTTTGTCTGGTAGTAACGTAACCACTCTCACTTTGGTTTTGTTTTGTTTTGTTTTGTTTGTTTTTTATTTTTTAATTTTATTTTTTATAAACATATATTTTTTTCCCCAGGGGTACAGGTCTGTGAATCACCAGGTTTACACACTTCACAGCACTCACCATAGCACATACCCTCCTCAATGTCCATAATAACCCCACCCCCCCAACCCCCCTCCCCCCAGCAACCCTCAGTTTGTTTTGTGAGATTAAGAGTCACTTATGGTTTATCTCCCTCCCAATCCCATCTTGCTTCATTTACTCTTCTTCTACCCCCTTAACCCCCATGTTGCATCTCCACTCCCTAATATAAGGGAAATCATATGATAGTTGTCTTTCTCCGATTGACTTATTTCGCTAAGCATGATACCCTCTAGTTCCATCCACGTCGTCGCAAATGGCAAGATTTCATTTCTTTTGATGGCTGCATAGTATTCCATTGTGTATATATACCACATCTTCTTGATCCATTCGTCTGTTGATGGACATCTAGGTTCTTTCCATAGTTTGGCTATTGTAGACATTGCTGCTATAAACATTCGGGTGCACGTGCCCCTTCGGATCACTACGTTTGTATCTTTAGGGTAAATACCCAGCAGTGCAATTGCTGGGTCATAGGGTAGTTCTCTTTTCAACATTTTGAGGAACCTCCATGCTGTTTTCCAGAGGGGTTGCACCAGATTGCATTCCCACCAACAATGTAGGAGGGTTCCCCTTTCTCCGCATCCTCGCCAGCATCTGTCATTTCCTGACTTGTTAATTTTAGCCATTCTGACTGGTGTGAGGTGATATCTCATTGTGGTTTTGATTTGTATTTCCCTGATGCCGAGTGATATGGAGCACTTTTTCATGTGTCTGTTGGCCATCTGGATGTCTTCTTTGCAGAAATGTCTGTTCATGTCTTCTGCCCATTTCTTGATTGGATTATTTGTTCTTTGGGTGTTGAGTTTGCTAAGTTCTTTATAGATTTTGGACACTAGCCCTTTATCTGATATGTCACTTGCAAATATCTTCTCCCATTCTGTCAGCTGTCTTTTGGTTTTGTTAACTGTTTCCTTTGCTGTGCAAAAGCTTTTGATCTTGATAAAATCCCAATAGTTCATTTTTGCCCTTGCTTCCCTTGCCTTTGGCGATGTTCCTAGGAAGATGTTGCTACGGCTGAGGTCGAAGAGGTTGCTGCCTGTGTTCTCCTCAAGGATTTTGATGGATTCCTTACTCACATTGAGGTCCTTCATCCATTTTGAGTCTGTTTTCGTGTGTGGTGTAAGGAAATGATCCAATTTCATTTTTCTGCATGTGGCTGTCCAATTTTCCCAACACCATTTATTGAAGAGGCTGTCTTTTTTCCATTGGATATTCTTTCCTGCTTTGTCGAAGATTAGTTGACCATAAAGTTGAGGGTCTATTTCTGGGCTCTCTATTCTGTCCCATTGATCTATGTGTCTGTTTTTGTGCCGGTACCATGCTGTCTTGATGATGACAGCTTTGTAGTAGAGCTTGAAGTCCGGAATTGTGATGCCACCAACTTTGGCTTTCTTTTTCAATATTCCTTTGGCTATTCGCGGTCTTTTCTGGTTCCATATAAATTTTAGGATTATACCACTTCTTTGAAAAAACTGGATGGTACTTTGATAGGAATTGCATTAAATGTGTAGATTGCTTTAGGTAGCATAGACATTTTCACAATATTTATTCTTCCAATCCAGGAGCATGGAACATTTTTCCATTTCTTTGTGTCTTCCTCAATTTCTTTCATGAGTACTTTATAGTTTTCTGGGTATAGATTCTTAGCCTCTTTGGTTAGGTTTATTCCTAGGTATCTTATAGTTTTGGGTGCAATTGTAAATGGGACTGACTCCTTAATTTCTCTTTCTTCTGTCTTGTTGTTGGTATAGAGAAATGCAACTGATTTCTGTGCATTGATTTTATATCCTGACACTTTACTGAATTCCTGTACCAGTTCTAGCAGTTTTGGAGTGGAGTCTTTTGGGTTTTCCACATATAGTATCATATCATCTGCGAAGAGTGATAGTTTGACTTCTTCTTTGCTGATTTGGTTGCCTTTAATTTCTTTTTGTTGTCTGATTGCTGAGGCTAGGACTTCTAGTACTATGTTGAATAGCAGTGGTGATAACGGACATCCCTGCCGTGTTCCTGACCTTAGCGGAAATGCTTTCAGTTTTTCTCCATTGAGAATGATATTTGCGATGGGTTTTTCATAGATGGCTTTGATAATATTGAGGTATGTGCCCTCTATCCCTACACTTTGAAGAGTTTTGATCAGGAAGGGATGCTGTACTTTGTCAAATGCTTTTTCAGCATCTATGGAGAGTATCATATGGTTCTTGTTCTTTCTTTTATTAATGTGTTGTATCACATTGATTGATTTGCAGATGTTGAACCAACCTTGCAGCCCTGGAATAAATCCCACTTGGTCGTGGTGAATAATCCTTTTAATGTACTGTTGAATCCTATTGGTTAGTATTTTGGTGAGAATTTTCGCATCTGTGTTCATCAAGGATATTGGTCTGTAGTTCTCTTTTTTGATGGGATCCTTGTCTGGTTTTGGGATCAAGGTGATGCTGGCCTCATAAAATGAGTTTGGAAGTTTTCCTTCCATTTCTATTTTTTGGAACAGTTTCAGGAGAATAGGAATTAGTTCTTCCTTAAATGTTTGGTAGAATTCCCCCGGGAAGCCGTCTGGCCCTGGGCTTTTGTTTGGAGATTTTTGATGACTGTTTCAATCTCCTTACTGGTTATGGGTCTGTTCAGGCTTTCTATTTCTTCCTGGTTCCGTTGTGGTAGTTTATATGTCTCTAGGAATGCATCCATTTCTTCCAGATTGTCAAATTTGTTGGCATAGAGTTGCTCATAATATGTTCTTATGATTGTCTGTATTTCTTTGGTGTTAGTTGTGATCTCTCCTCTTTCATTCATGATTTTATTTATTTGGGTCCTTTCTCTTTTCTTTTTGAGAAGTCTGGCCAGGGGTTTATCAATCTTATTAATTCTTTCAAAGAACCAGCTCCTAGTTTCGTTGATTTGTTCTATTGTTTTTTTGGTTTCTATTTCATTGATTTCTGCTCTGATCTTTATGATTTCTCTTCTCCTGCTGGGTTTAGGGTTTCTTTCTTGTTCTTTCTCCAGCTCCTTTAGGTGAAGGGTTAGGTTGTGTACCTGAGAACTTTCTTGTTTCTTGAGAAAGGCTTGTACCGCTATATATTTTCCTCTCAGGACTGCCTTTGTTGTGTCCCACAGATTTTGAACCGTTGTATTTTCATTATCATTTGTTTCCATGAATTTTTTCAATTCTACTTTAATTTCCTGGTTGACCCATTCATTCTTTAGAAGAAGGATGCTGTTTAGTCTCCATGTATTTGGGTTCTTTCCAAATTTCCTCTTGTGATTGAGTTCTAGCTTCAGAGCATTGTGGTCTGAAAATATGCAGGGAATGATCCCAATCTTTTGATACCGGTTGAGACCTGATTTAGGACCGAGGATGTGATCTATTCTGGAGAATGTTCCATGGGCACTAGAGAAGAATGTGTATTCTGTTGCTTTGGGATGAAATGTTCTGAATAGATCTGTGATATCCACCTGGTCCAGTGTGTCATTTAAGGCCTTTATTTCCTTGTTGATCTTTTGCTTGGATGATCTGTCCATTTCAGTGAGGGGAGTGTTAAAGTCCCCTACTATTATTGTATTATTGTTGATGTGTTTCTTTGATTTTGTTATTAATTGGTTTATATAGTTGGCTGCTCCCACGTTAGGGGCATAGATATTTACAATTGTTAGATCATCTTGTTGGACAGATCCTTTGAGTATGATTTAGTGTCCTTCCTCATCTCTTACTATAGTCTTTGGCTTAAAATCTAATTGATCTGATATAAGGATTGCCACTCCTGCTTTCTTCTGATGTCCATTAGCATGGTAAATTCTTTTCCACCCCCTCACTTTAAATCTGAAGGTGTCTTCGGGTTTCAAATGAGTTTCTTGTAGGCAACATATAGATGGGTTTTGTTTTTTTATCCATTCTGATACCCTGTGTCTTTTGATTGGGGCATTTAGCCCATTAACATTCAGGGTAACTATTGAGAGATATGAATTTAGTGCCATTGTATCGTCTGTAAGGTGACTGTTATTGTATATTGTCTCTGTTCCTTTCTGATATACTACTTTTAGGCTCTCTCTTTGCTTAGAGGACCCCTTTCAATATTTCCTGTAGAGCTGGTTTGGTGTTTGCAAATTCTTTCAGTTTTTGTTTGTCCTGGAAGCTTTTAATTTCTCCTTCTATTTTCAATGATAGCCTAGCTGGATATAGTATTTTTGGCTGCATGTTTTTCTCGTTTAGTACTCTGAATATATCATGCCAGCTCTTTCTGGCCTGCCAGGTCTCTGTGGATAAGTCTGCTGCCAATCTAATATTTTTACCATTGTATGTTACAGACTTCTTTTCCCAGGCTGCTTTCAGGATTTTCTCTTTGTCACTAAGACCTGTAAATTTGACTATTAGGTGACGGGGTGTGGACCTATTTTGAGGGGGGTTCTCTGAACCTCCTGGATTTTGATGCTTGTTCCCTTTGCCATATTAGGGAAATTCTCTCCAATAATTCTCTCCAATATACCTTCTGCTCCCCTCTCTCTTTCTTCTTCTTCTGGAATCCCAATTATTCTAATGTTGTTTCGTCTTATGGTGTCACTTATCTCTCGAATTCTGCCCTCGTGGTCCAGTAGCTGTTTGTCCCTCTTTTGCTCAGCTTCTTTATTCTCTGTCATTTGGTCTTCTATATCGCTAATTCTTTCTTCTGCCTCATTTATCCTAGCAGTGAGAGCCTCCATTTTTGATTGCACCTCATTAATAGCTTTTTTGATTTCAACTTGATTAGATTTTAGTTCTTTTATTTCTTCAGAAAGGGCTTTTATATCTCTGGAGAGGGTTTCTCTAATATCTTCCATGCCTTTTTCAAGCCCAGCTAGAACCTTGAGAATCGTCATTCTGAACTCTAGATCTGACATATTACCAATGTCTGTATTAATTAGGTCCCTAGCCTTTGGTACTGCCTCTTGTTCTTTTTTTTGTGGTGAATTTTTCCGCCTTGTCATTTTGTCCAGATAAGAGTATATGAAGGAACAAGTAAAATACTAAAAGGGTGGCAACAACCCCAGGAAAATATGCTTTAGCCAAATCAGAAGAGATCCCAAAT